>NW_017733622.1:0-6359 GCF_001890085.2 Hipposideros armiger
AACGAGTGCTGCCAGACTGGTTCACAACGTGTCTCCCGAGAGGGGAGAGTTTCAGAGCAACTGATACCGCTTTCGAGTATTTCTGTTGGCATTCCCCCGTAACTTGCCATGGCTCCCAACCAAGGCGTTCCGCCGAGGCAGCAGTGTCCCTAAAAACATTGAAATTGTCCCGAAAAAAACAACCTCTATGAACAAGCCCTAAAATATAAGTATGCCACATCAGCGAACCCTAAAAGCCTGTCCCTATCATTTCCTTCCCTCTAACACCTTAACGCTACACACACCTTTCCCTTACACCCTCTTTCGAACCCAAAAATTGCTAGGAGTAATGCTCCCCGGAAACATAAGAATGTCCACCATTATCCAAACGCTCGCCCAATCCATCCTCTATGCCCCCTAACCACAAACATAAAGCGCAAACCTGTGCCGGGGCTGATGGTCCCAACCGGAAGTAGAAAATTGCTGAGTCATCCTTAGCTAGGCTGGCCCAACACAGCTTAGGACCCTCTCTGTTACTACCCCCGCAAAAGCGAGGCTACATGTAAACGAAAGAGTGCTGCCGGACGGGTTCAAAACGTTTCTCTCAAAAGCGGACACTTTTGGAGCCCATACTCGTGCTTTCTATTATTTGCTTTTCCAGTAACCAGTAATGTTTCTCGCGCCCACTCAGGGTAGTCCGATGCGGCAGCCGTGTCCCTAAAAACACTCAAACTGTCCCAAAACCGAACAACGTCCCTGACAACAAACCCAATACGTAACTATCCCATCTCAGCAAACTTAAAAAAACCTGTCACTAACATCCCCTTCTTACTAAAACCTAAACGATGCGAACACCTCTCCCTTACACCCTGTTTTGAACCCAAAAAATTTTAAGAGTATGCCCTCCCTGAACCATAAGTTCGTCGACCACAATCCAACGAATCGCCAAATTCATCCCCTATGCCCCTAAACCCCAAACATAAAGCATAACCCTGTGCCGGGGCTGAGGGATCCAACCCGGAAGTGGAAAATTGCTGAGTCATCCTTAGCTAGGCTGGCCCAACACAGCTTAGCACCCTCCCTATTGCTGCGCCCGCAAAAGCGAGGCTACATGTAAACAAACGAGTGCTGCCAGATGGGTTCAAAACGTCAATTCCAACAGCGGACTGTATTGCAACCCATACTCCCGCTTTCTAATATTTCCTTTTCCTGTAAACAGTAACGTTTTACGCGCCCACTCAGGGTGGCATGACGAGGCAACCAAGTCCCTAAAAACAATGAAACTGACCCGAAACCGAACAACGTCCCTGACAACAAACCGAAAAAGTAACTATCCCAGCTCAACAAACCTTAAAAATCTGTCTCTAACATCCCCTTCTTTCTAAAACCTAAACGCTGCACATACCTCTCCCTTACATCCTGTTTCAAACTCAAAAATTCTTAGTAGTATGCCCTCCCTGAACCATAAGAATGTCCCCCACAATCCAACCAATCGCCATACCATCCCCTATGCCCCTAAACGCCAAACATAAAGCGTAACCCTGGCCGGGGCTAAGGGACCCAACCCAGAAGTGGAAAATTGCTGAATCATCCTTAGCTAGGCTGGCCCAACACAGCTTAGCGACCTCCCCGTTGCTGCACCCGCAAAAGCGAGACTACATGTAAACGAACGAGTGCTGACAGATGGTTTCGCAACTTCTCTTCCAAGAGTGGACAGTTTTGGCGCGACTATGCCCACTTTCGAGTAATTCTTTTGCCGGAGTCCAGTAATTTCCTGTCGCAACCACTCCGGGCGGTCCGACGAGGCAACCCTATCCTTAAAACCATTTAACCTGTCCCAAACCTGAATATCATTGCTGACCACAAACCTAAAAGTAACTATCCCACGTAGGTGAACCCTAAAAACCTGTCCCTAATATCACCTTCCCTCTAAATCCTTAACTCTACGCACACCTCTGCATTACCCCCTGTTTCGAACCCCAACATCCGAAGAGTATCCCATGCCTGGAACCCTTAGCATGTCCACCACCAAACAAACACTCGCCCTAACCTACCCGTACAGCTCTCGACCACAAACGTAATGTATACCCCTGTGCCGTGTCTGAGGGACCCAACCCGGAAGTGGAAAATTGCTGAGTCATCCTTACCTAGACTGCCCTACGCACCTCAGCGCCCTGCACGTTACTGCACCTGCAAAAGCGAGGCTATGTATAAATGAATGAGTGCTGCCAGAGGGGTTCACAATGTCTCTCCCAAGAGGGGACCGTTTTGGGGCCCCTACTCCCGTTTTCTAGTATTTCTATTGCCAGTCCCCCGTGACCTGCCATCGTGCTCACACCAGGCGATCCGCAGAGTCAGCCATGTTTCTGGCAACACTGAACCTGTCCCGAACCAGAACACCGTCCCTGATCCCAACCCTAAAATATCACTATCCCACCTCAGCGAACCCTAAAAAGTTATCACTCTCAAATCTTCCCTTTTAAACCTTAACGCTACACACACATTTCCCTCACCCCCTTTTCTCACCCAAATATTCTCAGAATATTCCCTCCCCGGAACCCTCTCCTCTGAATGTCCCCCCAAATCCAAACACTCACCCTATCACTTCCCTGTGCTCCTCAACCACAACATAAAGCATAACCCTGTGCTGGGGCTGAGGTACCCAACACTGAAGTGTAAAATTTGTTAGACACCCTTAGCTAGACTGCAAATCCCACCTCTGTGCCCTCCCCATTACTGCACCCNTCTGGCAGCACTCGTTCGTTTACATGTAGCCTCGCTTTTGCGGGGGAAGTAACAGGGTGCGCCCTAAGCTGTGTTGGGCCAGGCTGGCTAAGGACGACTCAGCAGTTTTCCCCTTCTGTGTTGGAGACCTTAGCCCCGGCACAGGGTTACGCTTTACGTTTGGTGTTCGGGGGCTTAGGGGAGGGATTGCGCAAGTGTTTGGACGGTGGTGGACATTCTTATGTTTCCAGGAAGCGTTACTCTTAGGAATTTTTGGTTTCGAAACAGGGTGCAGGGGAAAGGTTTGTGTAATCTTAAGGTTTGCAGCCATTTCCCTAAAAACACTGAAACTGACCCGAAAACAAACAACGTCCCTGACAACAAACCGAAAACGTAACTATCCCATCTCAGCAAACCTTCAAAACCTGTCACTAACATCCCTTTATTTGTAAAACCTAAATGCTGCACACACTCTCTGTTACACCTTGTTTCAAAACCAAAAATTCTTGATAGTATGCCCTCCCCGAACCATAAGCTTGTCCTCCAAAATCAAAACACTCGGTCTAAACCCACCTGATGCCCCCCAAACCCAAATATAAAACGGAACCCTATCCCGGTCTACGCGACCAACGCGGAAGAGGAAAATTGCTGAGTCATCCTTAGCTAGACTGCCCCCCCACCTCAGCGCCCTCCCCGTTACTGAACCCACAAAAGCGAGGCTATGTGTCCACGAACAAGTGCTGCGAGACTGGTTCACAACGTCTCTCCTAAGAGGGGTCAGTTTTAGGGCCCCTACTCCCGTATTCTTGTATTTCTATTACCAGTCTCCCATGACTTGCCATCGCGCTCACACCAGGCGATCCGCAGAGGCAGCCTTGTCTCTGACAACACTGAAGCTATCCCGAACCTGAAACGTCACTGATCCCAACCTTAAAATATAACCATCCCACTTCAGCAAAACCCTAAAAAGTTATCCCTATCATATCGTTCCCTCTAAAACCTTAACGATACACATATATCTCCCTTTTTCCCTATTTGGAACCCAGAAATTTCTAAGAGTATCCCCTCCCCTGAACCCCCAGCATGTCCCCCAACATCCAAACACTCACCCTACTCCTTCCCTGAGCCCCTCAACCACAAACATAAAGCGTAATCCGGTGCCAGGGCTGAGGAACACAACCAGGAATGGGAAATTTGCTGAGTCATCCTTAGATAGGCTGGCCCAACACAGCTTAGCACCCTCCCTGTTACTACCCCCGCAAAAGCGAGGCTACATGTAAATGAACGAGTGCTGCCAGACGAGGTAAAAACGTCTCTCTCAAGAGCCAACAGTTTTGAAGCCCGTACTCCTGCTTTCTATTATTTAGTTTTCCCGTAACCAGTAACGTTTGTCGCGCCCACTCAGGGCAGTCCGATGAGGCAGCCGTGTTCCTAAAAACACTGAAACTGACGCAAAACCGAACAACGTCCCTGACAACGCCCCAAAAAAGTAACTATCCCAGCTCAACAAACCTTAAAAATCTGTCTCTAACATCCCCTTCTTTTAAAACCTAAACGATGCGCATACCTTTCCCTTACACCCTGTTTGAAACTAAAAAATTCTTAATAGTATGCCCTCCACGAACCATTAGAATGTTCCCCACAATCCAAACACTCGGCCTAAACATCCTCGATGCCCCCAAACCCAAACATAAAGCGGAACCCTGTCCCGGGGCTGAGCGACCAAACCGGTAGTGAAAAATTGCTGAGTCATCCTTAGCTAGACTGCCCACCACACCTCCGCACCATCCCTGTTAGTGCACCCGCGAAAGCGAGGCTATCTGTCAACGAACGAGTGCTGCCAGACAGGTTAAAAACATCTCCCCCAACAGCGGAGAGTTTTCAGCCCATACTCCTGCTTTCTATTATTTCCTTTTCCCGTAACCAGTAACGTTTGTCGCGCCCACTCTGGACAGTCCGATGAGGCCGCCGTGTCCCTAAGTCACTGAAATTGTCCCAAAACCGAACAACGTCCCTGACAAAATATACAAAACGTAACTCTCCCATCTCAGCAAAGCTCAAAATGCTGTCACTAATATCCCCTTCTTACTAAAAACCCAAACGCTGCAAACACCTCTCCCTTACACCCTGCTTTGAACCCAAAAATTCTTAAGATAATGTTCTCCCCGACCATAAGAATGTACACCACAATCCAAACAATCGCCCAATCCATCCCCTATGCCCCTGAAACCCAAACATAAAGCGTAACCCTGTGCCGGGGCTGAGGGACCAAACACGGAAGTGGAAAATTGCTGAGTCATCCTTAGCTAGGCTGACCCAACACAGCTTAGCGCCCTCTCTGTTACTGCGCCTGCAGAACGAGGCTACATGTAAGGAACGAGTGCTGCCAGACGGGTTCAAAACGTCTATTACAACCGTGGACTGTTTTGCAGCCTGTACTCCCGCTTTCTAATATTTCCTTTTCCGTAAACAGTAACGTTTTACGCGCCCACTCAGGGCGGTAAGACGAGGCAGCCATGTCCCTAAAAACACAGAAACTGACCCAAAACCGAACAACATCCCTGACAACAAATTGAAAAAGTAACTATCCACGCTCAACAAACCTTAAAAATCTGTCTCTAACATCCTGTTCCTTCTAAAACCTAAACGCAGCACATACCTCTCCTTTACACCCTGTTTGAAACTCAAAAATTCTTAATAGTATGCCCTCCCCGAACCATAAGAATGTCTCCCGCAATCCAAACACTCAACCTAACCCTCCCCGATGCCCCCCAAACCCAAACATAAAGCATAACCCTGTACCGGGGCTGAGCGACCAACACAGAAGTGGGAAATTGCTGAGTCATCCTTAGCCAGGCTGCCCTCCCCACCTCAGCGCCCTTCCCATTACAGCACCCGAAAAGCGAGGCTATATATAAACGAACGAGTGCTGCCTGACTGGTTCACAACGTCTCTCCCAAGAGGGTACAGTTTTGGGGCCCTTACTCCCGTTTTGCAATATTTCTATTGCCAGTCTCCCGGGACTTGCCATCATGCTCACACCCGGTGATCCGCAGAGGCAGCCATGTCCCTAACAACACTGAACCTGTCTCGACCCCGAACACCGTCCCTGATCCTAACCTTAAAATATAAACATCCCACCTCAGCGAACCCTAAAAAGTTATCCCTATTGTATCGTTCCCTCGAAAACCTTAACGCTACACTCACACACATCTCCCTTACTCCCTATTTTGAACCCAAAAATGCCTAAGAGTATCCCCTCCCTGGAACCATCAGCATTTCCCCAAAATCCAAATACGCTACCCCTTCCCTGTGCCCCTCAACCAATTACATAAAGCATAACCCTGTACTGGGACTGAGGGACCCAAGCTGGCAGTGGAAAATTGCTGAATCATCCTTATCTAGACTGCCCACCCCAACTCAGAGCCCTACCCGTTACTGCACCCGCAAAAACGAGGCTGTATGTAAACGAACGAGTGTTGCCAGACTGGTTCGCAATGTCTCTCCCAAAAGGAGGACAGTTTTGGTGCACCTGCTCCCGCTTCCGAGTATTTCTGTTGCCAGTCTCCTGGAACTTGCCGTCCCACCTACTCCAGGCGATCCGCAGAGGCACCCATGTCTCTGAAAACACTGAACCTGTCCCGAATCCGAACAAC
>NW_017733622.1:12265-15597 GCF_001890085.2 Hipposideros armiger
AGGGGGGGAAGGGTAGACGGCTTTGCTCTGTCTTTTTTTCCAGGTCCCCGAGGTGTAAGAATAGACTGTTTATTTCTGTTTATTTGAGAATTTTCTTCTTTCTGGAGGTAGGCCTTTATTGCTATGAAATTGCTTCTTAGGACTGCTTTGACTGTGTGCCATACATTTGGAAACATTGTGTTTTCACTTACTTTTGGCTCAAGGTATTTTTTTATTTCTTCGTTGATGACATTGCTGATCATTGTGTAGCATTTTGCTTAGATCCCATGCCTTTGTGGGTTTTCCCATTATCTTCTTGCAATTGATTTCTAGTTCCATACCACAGAAGATGCTTGGTACAATTTCAGTCTTCTTATATCTATGTAGACTTGTTTGATGGTCTAACATGTGACCTATCCTGGAATTTGTTCCATGTGCCCTTGAAAGTAAGGCATATTGTCCCAGTCAGGGGTGAGATGCTCTACAAATATCAATTAAAGACCTTTAAATCCATTGTTCCTTCTTTGATTTTCTGTCTGTATGATGTATATCTTGATGTGATTTGAACATCATCATCCACTACTACGACTCTCAATGTCTACATTTATGATGCACCATGTTTGCTTTCAGTGTTAGTTGCTCTTATGTGTGCCATGTATATGATTAGAAGAGTTCCAGCCTCTTGTTGGATTGATGCTTTTATCAATATGACATGTCCTTTTTGTCACTTGTTATAGCTTTTATTTTAAAGTGTGTTTTATCTAAGTATTGTTTCTCCAGCTTTTCTTTCCCCATTTCCATTGGGAAAAAGTATCTTTTTCCATCCCTTCACTTTCAGTCTCTGTGTGTCTTTCGATATGGAGTGACTCTAAAGGGAATCATATGTATCATTTTTGAGTTTGTTTTGTTTTTTTTTCCATTCTGCGATGCCAGCTTTTTTTCCAGCTAACACAACTTTCAATTATCATTTGGATGATGAAATGCTCAATGAGAGGAATTCTTGTATGGTCCTGTTAACAAGAGAAGCCACCAGCAGCTAAGGCAGCTTTCGAAGTAGGATGGGACCCTGTCAGGACATGAAATTCCGCAGACCTGTTTGCTGGTTGGAAGGAACACGGCCCCCATTCCCATTTGAGCTGCTCGCATGCATTGTACGACTCTGCCTGACAGACAGTGGGACCTGAAATTTGAAATTCAGCATAGCCCAGCGTCTCGAGCCGCTCTAGGAAATGGGGAACTCTTTATGCTGGTCTGGTAAGCAAGGCCAGAGGACCCTAGCCTCAACTGGTAGGAAAAGGAGACCCAGTCTGAATGCAAATTATGCTTCCCAGACACTTTGTTGGAGAGAAGGTAATCGGGCCACCACCCAGATCTTTGGGGGCAATGAGGCCCTAGCGCTTCCTGTCTGAGAAAGGAAAAACTGCTTGAGTGGGTTGACAGGAACCCTGGACATCCTGAGAGAGGGTGGAGACCTCGGCCACCCACCAGCAGCGTGCACATCACAGGTTTTCTGGCCAAACTGTGGAGACGCATGCCCCACAGATATTCCAAGCGGGCCAACATGGACACCAGGCCCTACTGGCAAAATTATGGTGACCTGCCACCCTCTCCATCGCTGCTGCCCTGTGAGTGGAACTGGAGAATCCTGGCCCTTCTTGCAGAGGGAGTGAACCCAGGACCCTGCTAGTTGTTCACAACACCTCATACCAGTGGCTTTTTTGGCAGAGGAAGTATCCCGCCCATGAAAGCTATGGCCACAAAGGCGTCCTGTTAGAAAAAGGGTGCCCAGGCCTTCAGATACCCCAGCAGCAAGCCAGCGACCCAAGAATCTCCTGCATGAGGAATGGTCCACCATGCCTACCAGACATACAAGGGCAAGAAGACTGCAGTTCATTTAGGATGAGCAAGAGGACCCATTCCCCACCTAGGGCAGAAGTGAAGGGAGACCAAAACCAGCCCCTATGAGTGGATCAATGAGGCCCTCGGCCCCCGCAATAGCACAACAACTACAACCGCTTCTGGTACAAATAAACCTGGCTTTTGGTCTCCCCACAGGAGCATGGGACTCTAACTTCTCCTGACACATCAAATCCTCTGTCTAATGGAGCTAAGAGACAATATAGAAGTACACTGAAGGTGAAACAGAGAGAGATACACAGGGAGGCAGAGAGACCCACAGTAAAAATGACAGGAAGACAGATGGGGACAAGGAATAGGAGAGGGAGCATAGCATCCAAGACCCAGAGCTTGACAGCCATGTGATGGCTGCTCACCCTGGGAATCACACAGAGACCGTCACACCGAGGCAGGGCTGAGGTGAAAGCTTACACACTGGAGTGTGGTCGGGCCAGGGACTGGGGTCGTGTGAGGAGGCAGTGCCCTGTCGGTGGCAGTCACGGTGGTGAATAAGTGAATGCCGCCAGGGTCCCGACATTTTGATGGTGCTCGGAGCCTCACTGAGATTTCCGCCGTGGGGCAACAAGTTGTAGCAGCAGGTACTGTCTGTGTGTGGGCCATGTGCCTCCACGCTTTTCCCATAGTGGTCCTCTTTCCTGGCGTCAGAGGACTCACATGACTCACAGGGGTGTTGGTGTGTTTCTCCATAGTTCAGTCTGCTGTTTTGTTGCGGCTCTTTTCCCGTGTGTGATGGCAGTCCGGGGTAGGATGGAGGATTACCGTGCATTGGGGGAGTTTGCAAACGAGTGATACACCAATGAAGACAGGGACCATCGTTAAGGTGGGTGATGTGTGCAATGCCTTGGCCGGGGTCGAGCGACAGAGAGAGTGGGTGACTCAGTGCTCACTTCCAGGGAGACAGACGGTTTTCCCTGCGTCCTTGGTCTGCGGTGACATGGACGTGTATTGCCCTGACTGGAAAAAGCCGCCGTGAGCTGGTGCAGCGAAGGTGGAGACATGAGTAGTGAGAAAGCCCTGGGCCTGGGCATTGCGGGTGGCGGTTGTTATTGCAAATGGCTGGGAGCTCCTTGCTGGTGGGCAGGAGCAAGGCGTTGCCAGAAGGAGCTCCAGCCAGTGGGTTGAACATGTGGTCGGAGATGTGAGGCGGTAGGACAGGGTGGCGAGTTCGCCGATAGCCTGTGGACCAGCAGAGGGTTGAGAGGCCACAGAGCGGCAACAGGCAGGAGGTATTGCAACGGAGCCCAGCGTGGGATGGCGGCAACAGTAGAGGAAGCAAAAGCCTGTGGGACGTGGTATTCCAAGCGGTCTCTCATGCAAGTAGTAACCAGAACCGATGATGCTTACGTTCCGGGATCAGACGACGTCATCTAATTCAGGGTGGTATTCCCATAGGCACAGGGACTTGGCGTTGTTTGCCCGAGGGGACTAGGTCCGGC
>NW_017733622.1:15665-18257 GCF_001890085.2 Hipposideros armiger
AGGCTATATGTAAATGAACATGTGCTGCCAGACGGGATCACAATGTCTCTCCCACGAGCGAACAGTTTTGGGGCCCGTACTCCCATTTTCTAGTATTTACATTGCCATTCTCCAGTTACTTCCTGTCCCGATCATTCCAGGCAATCCGACGAGGCAGCCATGTCCCTAAAAACACTGGAACTGTCCCGAACCCGAAAAATGTCCCTGACAACAAACCGAAACAGTAACTCTCCCAACTCAGCGAGCTATAAAATCCTGTCCCTAACATCCTCTATCCTCTAAAACCTAAAGGCTACCCACACTTTCTCTTACCCCTATTTTGAACCCCAAAATGGAAAGATTGTCCCCTGCCCGGAACCTAAAGCATCTCCCCACAAATCAATCACTTGCCTTACCCTACATCTATGCCCCCTGACACGAAACATAAAGCATAACTGTGTGCCGGGGCTGAGGGACCCAACCCGGAAGTTGAAAATTGCTGAGGCATCCTTAGCTAGGCTGGCATGACCCCCCTCAGTGAATTCCACCTTTCTGCCTCCACAAAAGCTTGGCTATATATAAACGAAAGAGTTCTACCAGACTGGTACACAACGTCTCTCCCACGAGGGGACAGTTTTGTGGCACCTGCTCCCGCTTTTGAGTATTTGTATTGCCAGTCTACTGTAACTTACCATCGTGCACCGACCAGGCGATCCGTAGAGGCAGCAATGTCCCTGAAAACACTGAGTTATCCAGAACCTGAACAGCATCCCTGACCCCCCCCCAAACCCTAAAATATAAATGTCCCACCTCAGCGAACCCTAAAAACCTATCCTTATCATTTCCTTCCCTCCAAAACCTTAACGCTGCACACACCTCTCCCTTACACCCTGTTTCGAACCCAAAATTTCCTGAGTACCCCCTCCCCGGAAATCTAAGAATGTCTCCCACAATCCAAACACTCGTCCTACCACCCCAAACATAAAGCGTAGCCCTGTGCCGGGGAAGAGGGACTGAATCCGGAAGTGGAAATTGCTCAGTCATCCTTAGCTAGACTGCCCACGCCACCTCAGTGCCCTCCCAGTTACTGCCCCCTCAAAAGCGTGGCTATATGTTAACGAAAGAGTCGTACCAGAGTGGTTCCCAGCGACTGTCCCAAGAGGCGACACTTTGGAGGCACCTCCTCCCGCTTTCAAGTACTTCTATTGCCAGTCTCCCGTAACTAGCCGATGCGCCTACCCTAGGCAGTCCGCGGAGGTACTCCTGTCCCTGAAAACAATGAACCTGACCGGAACCCGAACAACGTACCTGACCCCAACCCCAAACTATAACTATCCCACCTCAGTGAACATAGAAAAGCTGTCCCTAACATCCCCTTCCTTCTGAAACCTTAACGCTACACAAACCTTTCCCTTACCCATTGTTTTGAATAAAATTCCAAAGATTACCCCCTGCACAGAACTATAAGCATGTCCCCCACAAATGAAAACCTAGCCCTACTCGACCCTTATGCCCCCCGACTCCAAACGTACAGCATAACCCTGTGCGGGGGCTGAGAGACCCAACCTGGAAGTGGAAAATTGCTGAGTCATCCTTACTTAAGCTGGCCTAACACACCTGGGCACCCTCCCCGTTTTTGCCACCACAAAAGTGTCCCTATATGTAAAAGAACGAGTGCTGACAAACTGGTTCACAAAGTCTCTCCAAAGAGGGGAGAGATTTGGGGCAACAGTTCCCGCTTTTGAATATTTCTATTGCCAATCTCCCGTAACTTGCCGTTGCGCCCACCAAATGTGGTGGGCCAAGGCATCAATGTCTCTGAAAACACTGAACCTGTCCCAAACCCAAACACCGTCTCTGACCCCAACCTTAAATTATAACTATACAAATTCAGCGAACCCTAAAAACCTGTCCCTATCATTTCCTTCCCTCTAAAACCTAAACGCTACACACACCTCTCCCTTACACCTTGTTTCAAAACCAAACATTTCTAAGAATTTCTCCTGCCTGGAAACATAAGTATGTCCACAATAATCCACACATTTGCGCAAACCCTGCCTTACACCTCGTAAACACAAATATAAAGCAGTCACGGTGGTGACTAAGGGCATGCCGCCAGGGTTCCAAAAGTGCGATGGTGCTCAGATACTGACCCAGATTTCCGCCTTGGGGCAACAGTTTGTACAAGCACGAACTGTCCATACGTGGGTCATGTGCCTCCACGCTTTTCCCATAGTGGTCATTACAGCCCTCTTGAGACAGAGGCAAGAAATCTATGAGCTTCCCTGGGTGCCAGATCAGATGCAGCCCATAGGCTCTGTTCTGACCTCTGCTCAGCACACACGTCATCGGTCAGGTCTGCACCCAAAATCAAGTGACCCAGGCCAGGGTTTCAAGGAACTATGGGTTTTTATAATGTGATGACATTTTGAGGTGTAGATGCTAGAACGACCTGTACTATGCACACAAGAAAACTGGGGAGGCCCTGACAGCACATGCTGGTCAGAGTCAAATCACTGGTGAGGAGCAGAAGCCAGGTCTGAACCGAGCTCTGGGTCCTCAAAGCCATGGCCTCCGCTGCACACAGGTTTTACTGAAACTATGGCATAGGCA
>NW_017733622.1:18963-19710 GCF_001890085.2 Hipposideros armiger
ATTGCTGACCCATTGAGTAGCATGTTGCTTAGATCCCATGCCTTTGTGTGTTTTCCCATTATCTTCTTGCAATTGATTTCTAGTTCCATACCTGAGAAGATGCTTGGTACAATTTCAGTCTTCTTATATCTATGGAGACTTGTTTGATGGTCTAACATGTGACCTGTCCTGGAATTTGTTCCATGTGCCCTTGAAAGTAAGGTATATTGTCCCAATAAGGGGTGAGATGCTCTACAAATATCAATTAAAGACCTTTAAGTCCATTGTTCCTTCTTTGATTTTCTGCCTGTATGATGTATATCTTGATGTGATTTGCACGTCATCATCCACTACTATGACTCTCAATGTCTACATTTATGACGCACCATGTTTGCTTTCAGTGTTAGTTGCTCCTATGTGTGCCATGTATATGATTAGAAGAGTTCCAGCCTCTTGTTGGATTGATGCTTTTATCAATATGACATGTCCTTTTTGTCACTTTTTATAGCTTTTATTTTAAAGTATATTTTATCTAAGTGTTATTTCTCCAGCTTTTTATTTCCCCATTTCCATTGGGAAAAAGTATCTTTTTCCATCCCTTCACTTTCAGTCTCTGTGTGTCTTTCGATAAGGAGTGACTCTAATGGGAATCATATGTATCATTTTTTGAGTTTGTTTTGTTTTTTATCCAATCTGCGATGCCAGGTTTTTTTCCAGCTAACACAACTTTCAATTATCATGTGGATGATGAAATGCTCAACGAGAGGA
>NW_017733622.1:24770-29433 GCF_001890085.2 Hipposideros armiger
AGGGGGGGAAGGGTAGACGGCTTTGCTCTGTCTTTTTTTCCAGGTCCCCGAGGTGTAAGAATAGACTGTTTATTTCTGTTTATTTGAGAATTTTCTTCTTTCTGGAGGTAGGCCTTTATTGCTATGAAATTGCTTCTTAGGACTGCTTTGACTGTGTGCCATATATTTGGAAACATTGTGTTTTCACTTACTTTTGGCTCAAGGTATTTTTTTATTTCTTCGTTGATGACATTGCTGATCATTGTGTAGCATTTTGCTTAGATCCCATGCCTTTGTGGGTTTTCCCATTATCTTCTTGCAATTGATTTCTAGTTCCATACCACAGAAGATGCTTGGTACAATTTCAGTCTTCTTATATCTATGTAGACTTGTTTGATGGTCTAACATGTGACCTATCCTGGAATTTGTTCCATGTGCCCTTGAAAGTAAGGCATATTGTCCCAGTCAGGGGTGAGATGCTCTACAAATATCAATTAAAGACCTTTAAATCCATTGTTCCTTCTTTGATTTTCTGTCTGTATGATGTATATCTTGATGTGATTTGAACATCATCATCCACTACTACGACTCTCAATGTCTACATTTATGATGCACCATGTTTGCTTTCAGTGTTAGTTGCTCTTATGTGTGCCATGTATATGATTAGAAGAGTTCCAGCCTCTTGTTGGATTGATGCTTTTATCAATATGACATGTCCTTTTTGTCACTTGTTATAGCTTTTATTTTAAAGTGTGTTTTATCTAAGTATTGTTTCTCCAGCTTTTCTTTCCCCATTTCCATTGGGAAAAAGTATCTTTTTCCATCCCTTCACTTTCAGTCTCTGTGTGTCTTTCGATATGGAGTGACTCTAAAGGGAATCATATGTATCATTTTTGAGTTTGTTTTGTTTTTTTTTCCATTCTGCGATGCCAGCTTTTTTTCCAGCTAACACAACTTTCAATTATCATTTGGATGATGAAATGCTCAATGAGAGGAATTCTTGTATGGTCCTGTTAACAAGAGAAGCCACCAGCAGCTAAGGCAGCTTTCGAAGTAGGATGGGACCCTGTCAGGACATGAAATTCCGCAGACCTGTTTGCTGGTTGGAAGGAACACGGCCCCCATTCCCATTTGAGCTGCTCGCATGCATTGTACGACTCTGCCTGACAGACAGTGGGACCTGAAATTTGAAATTCAGCATAGCCCAGCGTCTCGAGCCGCTCTAGGAAATGGGGAACTCTTTATGCTGGTCTGGTAAGCAAGGCCAGAGGACCCTAGCCTCAACTGGTAGGAAAAGGAGACCCAGTCTGAATGAAAATTATGCTTCCCAGACACTTTGTTGGAGAGAAGGTAATCGGGCCACCACCCAGATCTGTGGGGCAATGAAGCCCTAGCGCTTCCTGTCTGAGAAAGGAAAAACTGCTTGAGTGGGTTGACAGGAACCCTGGACATCCTGAGAGAGTGTGGAGACCTCGGCCACCCACCAGCAGCGTGCACATCACAGGTTTTCCGGCCAAACGGGGGAGACGCATGCCCCACAGCTATTCCAAGTGGGGAAACATGGACACCAGGCCCTACTGGCAAAAATATGGTGACCTGCCACCCTCTCCATCGCTGCCAGCCTCTGAGAGGCATTGGAGAATCCTGGGACTTCTTACAGAGTGAGTGAACCCATGACCCTGCTAGTTGTTCACAACGCCTCATACCGGTGGCTTTCTTGGCAAGAGGAAGTATCCTGCCCATGAAAGCTATGGTCCCAAGGGCCTCCTGTTAGAAAAAGGGTACCCAGGCCATCAGCTCCCCCAGCAGGTCGCCAGGGACGCAAGACCGTCCTAGATGAGGAATGGTCCACCATGACTACCAGACATACAAGGGCAAGAAGACTGCAGTTCATTTAGGATGAGCAAGAGGACCCATTCCCCACCTACGGTAGAAGTGAAGGGAGACCAAAACCAGCCCCTATGAGTGGATCAATGAGTGTCTCGGCCCCCGCAATAGCACAACAACTACAACCGCTTCTGGTACAAATAAACCTGGCTTTTGGTCTCCCCACAGGAGCGTGGGACTCCAACTTCTCCTGACACATCAAATCCTCTGACTAACTGAGCTAAGAGACAATACAGAAGGATACTGAAGGTGAAACAGAGAGAGATTCACAGGGAGGCAGTGAGACCCACAGTAACAATGACAGAAAGACACACGGGGTGAAGGAATGCTAGAGGGAGCATAGCATCCAAGACCCAGAGCTTGACAGCCATGTGATGGCTGCTCACCCTGGGAATCACACAGAGACCGTCATACCGAGGCATTGCTGAGGTGATAGCTTACACAGTGGATTGTGGTCGTGCCGGGGACTGGGGTCGTGTGAGGAGGCAGTGCCCTGTCGGTGGCAGTCACGGTGGTGACTAAGTGAATGCCGCCAGGGTCCCAACAGTGCGATGTGCTCGGAGCCTCGCTGAGATTTCCAACGTGGGGTGACAAGTTGTAGCAGCAGGTACTGTGTGTGTGTGGGCCATGTGCCTCCATGCTTTTCCCATAGTGGCCCTCTTTCCTGGAGTCAGAGGACTCACATGACTCACAGGGGTGTTGGTGTGTTTCTCCATAGTTGAGTCTGCTGTTTTGTTGCAGCTCTTTTCCCGTGTGTGATGGCACTCCTGGGTAGGATGGAGGATTACCGTGCATTGTGGGAGTTTGCAAACGAGTGATACACCAATGAAGACAGGGACCATCGTTAAGGTGGGTGATGTGAGCAATGCCTTGGCCGGGGTCGAGCGACAGAGAGAGTGGGTGACTCAGTGCTCACTTCCAGGGAGACAGACGGTTTTCCCTGCGTCCTTGGTCTGTGGTGACATGGACGTGCATTGCCCTGACTGGAAAAAGCCGCCTTGAGCTGGTGCAGCGAAGGTGGAGACATGAGTAGTGAGAAAGCCCTGGGCCTAGGCATTGCGGTTGGCGGTTGTTATTGCAAATGGCTGGGAGCTCCTTGCTGGTGGGCACGAGCAGGGCGTGGGCGGAAGGAGCTCCAGCCAGCGGGTTCAACATGTGGTCGGAGTTGTGCGGCGGTAGGACAGGGTGGCGAGTTCGCCGATAGCCTGTGGACCAGCAGAGGGTTGAGAGGCCACGGAGTGGCAACAGGCAGGAGGTATTGCAACGGAGCCAGTGAGGGATGGTGGCAACAGTAGAGGAAGCAAAAGCCTGTGGGACGTGGTATTCCAAGCGGTCTCTCATGCAAGTAGTAACCAGAACAGATGATGCTTACGTTCCTGGATCAGACGATATCATCTAATTCATGGTGGTATTCCCATAGGCACAGGGACTTGGCATTGTTTGCCCGAGGGGACTAGGTCCGGCCAACCCCCTAAGTGTGCGTCACACTGCTGGGTGCTATAACTAAGTGTGTGTGCCAGAGAGCACTCTCTGCCATCCTCATCAGTCGAGCCTGCACTTTTCGCCCTTTCCCCAAGCACTCATCCAGGAGTTGCTGGCGTGAGCATTGGACAGTCCAGGCTTGCAGTGAGCCTTCTTAATGCACCATGTCAGGGGCACCGCGAGCCACTGATGCTCCCTTGGCGGTCACACAGTTCTGGTAGCTCTGGCCTGCAGGAACTCTTCAGGCCCTGGATTGCTTGCCTCCGCACACACGTCTGGCTACTCTGCAGTCCCTTGTTCAGGGCAACTGAGTGTTGGGTGCTCTCAGAACCCTGGGATTCTAGGCATGGGCACATCGGCCCTGGCCTGGGCATCGGCACCAAAAGGTGCCTGGTCAATGTCTCTGACCCGACCTGCTGGCCAGTGTGACCGGCCATACTCACGGTATGCCAAGAGCACCACCAGGGTTCATCAGGCCCACACCGATGCCACCCTACTTTACAAAGCCATCCACTTGGAGAAGGGGAGGATAATGGTTGCGGTAAGGAAGTCACTGAACTAGTTCGCGCAAACCATGGCAGCGAAAACACAACTCTGCGGGACACGCTGAGAAGCAAAGGGACTCCCACGCGGATTACATAGAGGTGGGCAGACCCGGCGGGTTCGGGAGTTGGGCGGCGAGGCGAGTGGAGACACGTGTGGCGCCCGGTCTTCTGAGTCGCGGAGCTCCGCAGATCAGAAACTTCCCCTACCTGTCCTTCAGCCCACGCGTGCACTAGGGCAGAGTCATCTGGCCCGCGCCAAGCGTTCATGAGGAGGACGCGTGGGAGGAAGCCGACTGCTCGCGCACACGGAGGCAGACACGGGGTTTCTCAGTAGATAGGAGAGCAATCACTGCTCACCCCCTATCCTGCTGGCCCGCGCGCTAAGGCAGAATCCCCGGGCCGCGTGCTAAGGCAGAATCCATGGGCCGCGCGCTAAGGCAGAATCACCGGGCCGCGCGCTAAGGCAAAATCCCGGGGCATCGCGCATCGCTGATTGGAGGAGAAGGAGGCAGCTTGCTCGCTCCCGGTGACTGAGATGCCGGATCGCAGTGGATTGGAGTTCTCGCGGCTCTATCCCCACCCCTCCAGCATGGGTGTGCTAAGGCAGAGCCCTTGTGCTGCGGGCAACAGACCGCGGGCATAGTCTGGGTGCTCCTGCGGCTGTGGGTATCCAGGACAAGGCAGACGGAGTTTTCGGCATCTGGACGCGCTCAGCCTTTGGTGCTGACCAGCCCGCCTCGTGTTCGTCAGGATTCACAGGGTGCAGAGGC
>NW_017733623.1:0-15207 GCF_001890085.2 Hipposideros armiger
GATTCAGAAGACCGGGCGCCGCCCGTGTCTCCACTCGCCTCGCCGCCCAACTCCCGAACCCGCCGGGTCTGCCCACCTCTAAGTAGTCCGCGTGGGAGTCCCTTTGCTGCTCAGCGTGTCCCGCAGAGTTGTGTTTTCACTGCCGTGGTTTGCACGAGCTAATTCAGTGACTTCCTTACCGTGGCCATTTTCCTCTCTCCCCCCATGAGTTCTCCAACCAGGTTCTTAATCCCTTGCTTTCTCTCTTCTCCTTCTGGTACCCCTATGATGTGAATGTTTTTACACTTGATGTTGTCCCATAGGTCTCTTAAACTATCCTCATTTTTTTAGTTCCATTTTTCTAATTGCTGTTCTGACTGGGTGTTTTCTGCTACCTTATCTTCCAAAACATTGATTCAATCCTTTGCCTCATCTAGTCTACTGGTAATTCCTTCTAGTGCATTCTTCATTTCAGTTATTGTATTCTTTACTTCTGACTGGTTCTTTTTTATTATTTCTTTGTCCATTTTTATGCTTGCTATCTCTTTGTTGAAGTTCTCACTAAGTTCCTTGAGCATCCTTATAACAATTATTTTGAACTCTATCTGGTATGTTGCTTGCCTCCATTTTGTTTAGTTCTTTTTCTGGACTTTTCTCCTGTTCTTCCGTTTGGGATGCATTTCTTAGTTTCCTCGTTTTGGTTGCCTCTATGTGTTTCTATGTATTAGGTAGATCTGCTATGTCTCCCAGTCTTGGCCGAGTGGTCTTATGTACTAGGTGTCCTGTGGGGCCCTGGCACAGTCTCTCTGGTCACCTGCTCCAGGTGCTCCAGGAGTGTCCCTTGTGTGGGTTGTGTGTGCCCTCCTGTTATAGTTGAGATTTCATTGCTATTGGCATATCAGTAGGTGGGATTGACCCTCAGACTGATTGGCTGTGGGGTTTCACCATGTCCACAGCTTAGGGGCCACTGTGGGGGTAAGGGAGAATTACCCCACTGAGTGGGATTCACCCCAGCAGGGTCTGGTACCTGTCAAAACTGCCCTTTGTGTGTGCCACTTGTGGACTAATTGGGCAGTGCTCTGCTGTGGTCTGAAGCAAACCTCCAAGCATGTTGGTTCTGTGACCTCTTGGGAGAGGCTCCGGTGCAGGCCTAGGTCACCCACTGCCTATGACCAGCCAGGGGACTACCTGGTAGGAGCTACAAAGTGATCTGCAGTTGTTCACTGCCTGTGCTAAACCTGGAGGTGCATGCGAGAGGCCATGCTGAGGACTGAGGACATCTTCCACCAGTACTGGGTCTGGAGTAGCTCTGCAAAGAGCCAGGACACCCCGAGGATTGCTGTCACCTGCCAGTTCCCTTAAGGTTCAGCCTCTGACAGAGCCTTGTGCTGTACACAAGTTGGGTGAGGAAGGGACTCAGGGAGTCACTAGAGTGGGAAGAATTGTGGTCACAAGGTTAATGTAAATTCTGGTTTTGTGCCAGTGCTGAGCCTGGAGGGACTTAGCAAAAGTCTCAGAGCACACCAAGGCCAGTTGCCGCCTGCCTGGTGCCTGTTGGACTCCAATAGTTTTTCAAGAAAGAGTGCAATGTGGGCAGGGCTGGCTGCTCCAAAAAAAGTGCCTCTGGCATTGGACAAGTTGGGTGAGGTGGGACCTCAGGGAATCAGCAGGGCAGAGCAGTGGAGCTCATTAGGCCAATCAGATTCACATTTGGCCTGTGGTGGCAGGCTCAACTCTACCTGCAAGCTGCACAGGAAAATGGTGACTGTCCTACAGCCTTCATCCTGAAGCCACACAACTCAGTCTGCCCCCTGTATGCCTCTGACTCTCCCCTAATCACCGTTCCTCCACCAGAGCCCAGGATGCGTGCCTGCAAATGAATGAGTCTGTGTGTGGGCTGTTTAAGAGGATGTCTGGATCTCCCACAGCCTTCCATCCCACTTGGATGGTTGGAATCCCCACTGTTTTTCATAGCCAAATGTTGTGGGGCTCCTCTTCCTGGCACCAGTACACCAGGCTGGGGAGCCTGGTGTGAGGCTAAGGTCTCTCACTACTTTCAGGAGACCCTTTGCAGATGAGGTATCCCTTCTGATTCTCAATGGCCACGTGGAGGTTTAGGACTCATTCTGTGTCTCCATCCTTCCTACCAGTCTCAACGTGGCTTCTTATTTACATTTTTAATTATAGGACTTCTGTTCAGTACACTTCAGATGGTTCTCCAGGTTGATTGTTCTATAATTTAGTTGTAATTTTAGTGTGTTCATGGAAGAATGCAGGCACAGTGTTTATGTACTCCACCATCTTGGATCTCCTGAAATGTACTTATAATTTTAATATCATGTATTTTTTTGTAGATTTCTTAGGATTATATTTTTAAATAATATCATCTGTGAATATAGGCAGCTTTACTTCTTCCTCTCCTATATATGGCTGTTTTTATTATTATTATTATTATTATTATTATTATTATTATTATTATTATTTCTTTTTCTCGCCTTATAGCACTGGCAGAGAACTCCAGTAATGAGAATAGAAGTGGTGAAGGTGGACACACTTGCCTTATTCCACTATTAGGGAAAAATGTTCAGAGTTTTTGTTTGTTGGTTTTGTCATTAAGTATCACATTAATATCTCCCTTTTACTTTTGTTCTCTATGCTTTTACATCCTTTCCCTTCTTTGCATGTGAAAGTTCAGTCTTAAGAGTTGGTCAGTACCAGCTATGCTTCTGGCCTAGGGTGTCAGAGCCCAGGCAGTATGAGGAGGCCATGAGGGGCCATAGCTCAAGTGGGTAAGAAAGGCATCTTTTGGGGTGGAAGGCTTTGCTTGAAAGTCACAGCCAAAAAAAAGTAAGTAGAGTACCACTGGGGAGGGAAAGCTTGTCATGGGTGTCAGATCCCAGGGGAGATGAGGAAGGCATTGATGTGGACAAAGCAGCTTTTGTTGAAATCAGAGCCATAGCAAGGTGAAGCCATATCCCAAACGAGGTTGGTCTCATGTGGCAGCCAGGGTCTCAGAAGATGAGGAGATTGTTGGGCATGGAGGCTGCTCTGTGTAAGAATCTAAGTATCAACAAGATGAGGAGGACATCCACAAAGGGTGAGTCAGCCTGGAATACTGAATTAGAGCTCAAGCTCTAAGTTACAGCCAATGTTAGGAAGGCCCACAGATGGGCATGTGCCAGGTGAGAAGATGATGTGGGCACCCATGTGCTGGCATGACCTGTCATGGATCTCAGAACCCAAGAAAAGTGTGGTGGCATCCAAGGACAGAATACTAATCATAAAGTGGAAACTTTATGATATAGCTTGCAGATAGCACTTAAATAAAGTGATTAATATGAATAAATTAAAGAATGAAATAAATAAAAGTGATGTATCATATGATATGATGCATTTAGAAGAATACTGTATCAGTTCTGTGACATTCCTAACAAAGGTGGATAACCAGAATGTAATCAGGAGGAAACAGACAATTCCAAACTAAGAGGCTTCAGTCACAATGTAACAGGCCTGCAATATTCAGAAGTGCCAAGGCCATCAAAGCCCAGAAAACCCTGAGATACTAAACCAAATGGAAGGAAACTAAAGAGTCAAGGAATCTTAACACACTTCTAATTCTGAACCTCCTACTTTTGCTATAAAAGATATTAATGGGGGGCCGGCCAAGTGGCGCATTGGTTAAGAGCTGGCTTGGGATGCCAGAGGGTCCCGGTTCAGATCCCACATATAAGGGCCAGTGACACTGCCCTCTACAGCTAAGATGCTGAACAACAGCTCAACTTGGAGATGGGCTGCCATGAGTCGCCAGCAACGGTGTAGGCTGCAGTGGGTTGCCATGGGCTACCGTGTGTAGCCAGCAGCCAGCGTGAGCGGCCAGCAGCCGCAGTGAGCGGCCGTCCAGAAGCTGGCGACTGATCTGCCTCACCCAGGAAGAGCGCAATGATGGTGCCAACTTGGGCCAGTGAAGCAATGTCCTCCACAACTAGACTGAAGAACAAAACAACAGCAACTTGTCTGTTCCCCTTCCCCCAATTCCCCAGCACTGTTCCCATTCCCCAATACCCCAATAAAAATCTTTTTAAAAAAAAGATATTAATGGGGCAATTGGAGGATCATGAATGGGATCTTCAGACTGCATGGTAGTAATTCAATGTCTACTTCCTGATTTTGATGCTTGTATCATAGTAACAGGAAAGTTTCTTTGCATGTATGAAAAACATGCAGAAGCTTGAGGATGATAGCCCCCTGCTTGGCTTCTGGAGCATAAATGGTTCAGGGAAAAGTTCCTTGTCAAGTATTTCAAACTTTTCTGTAAATTGATGATGGTTTCAAATATTTAAAAGTTAAAGAAAAAGTTCAATTACAGTTGGCTTGGTCATTAAAAAAATGAAATCTTACCATTTGTGACAACATGGATGGACCTACAGGGTATTGTGTTAAGCGGAATGAATCAGACAGAGAAAAAAAATACCATATGATCTCACTTATATGTGGAAACTGAAGAACAAAATAAATGAACGAACAAAACAGAAACAGACTCATAAGTACAGAGAACAAACTAATGGTCTTTTTTATTCTTTTAACATGGTAAATAACATTGATTTTCAAATGCTAAGCAATCTTTCCATTTCCAGAATAAACATTATGAGGTCATGCTGTTTACATGTTTAATACAGCTATAGATTTTGACTTCCTAAAATTTTTGGTAAGGATTTCTGTGTCTATGTTCACAAGTGTTTGGGTGTATAATTGCCTTTTCTTGTCTGGTTTTTGTTTCAGTACAAAATGAGTTTACAACATGCTCCCTCTTCTAAGTTTTGAAAGATTTTTTTTAAAGATTTTATTGGGGAATTGGGGGAGGGAACACCGTTGGGGAATTGGAGAAGGGGAACAGACAAGTTGCTGTCCTTTTGTTCTTCATTCTAGTTATGGAGGACACCGCTTCACTGGCCCATGTTGGTATTGTGATCATTGCGCTCTTCCCAGCTGAGGCAGATCAGTTGTTGGCCATTGGGCGGCTGCTCACAGCAGCTCAAGCCCGCTGCCAGATGCTCACGCTAGCTGCCAGCCACTCACAGTAGCTTACAGCAGCCCACTGCAGCCCCACTGCAGCCTATGCTGTCACTGGCTCACAGCAGCCCAGCTCTAGGTCAAGCTGTAGTTCACCATCTTGGCTGTAGAGGGTACAGTGTCACTGACCCATGTGGGATCCTATCCAGCAGCCCTGCTGCTCAGAGCTTGCGCTCCCAAGCCAACTCTTAACCAACGAGTCACTCGGCTGGCCCCTGAAATATTTTTGTAGGATTGTTATTTCACTTAGCATAATATCCTCAAGGTTCATCCATGCTGTCATAAATGGCAATATTTATTTCTTTTTCATGGGTGAATAACATTCCACTATACACATGCCACATCTTCTTTATCCATTCATTCATCAATGGACACTTGGGTTGTTTCCTTATCTTGGCTATTATAAATAGTGCTACAATAAACATGGGGGTGCAGATCTCTTTTTGAGTTTGTTTACTTTTTTATTAATACCGACAAGTGGACTTGCTAGATTGTATGGCACTTCCATTTTTAATTTTTTGGTCAGCCTCCATACTATTTTCCATAGTGGTTGCACCAATTTACAATCCCACCAACAATGCACAAAGGTTCCATCTTCTTCACATTCGCACCAACATTTGTTATTGCTTGTCTTTTTGATGATGCCTTTTCTAAAAGGTGTGAGGGTTTGACTTGGATTTTGCTGATGATTAGTGGTGTTGAGCACCTTTCCATGTACCTGTTGGCCATCTGTATGTCTTCTTTAGAAAAATGTCTATTCAGATCATCTGACCCTTTGTTAATTGGATTTTTTTTTTGCTATTGTATGAACTATATGAATTCTTTACATATTATGGATATTAACAATTGTTAATATTTGGATCTTAACCTATATGATTTTCAAATAATTTTTTTCCATTCAATAGGTTGTCTTTTCATTTTGTTGATGCTGTGCAGAACCTTTTTAGTTCAATGTAGACCCACTTGTTTGTTGTTTCTTTTGTTGCTTTTACTTTTGGAGTCAGATCCAAAAAAGTCATCACCAAGAGTGATGTCAAGGAGCTTACCACCTATGTTTTCTTCAAAGAGTTTTATGGTTTCAGGTTTTACATTCAAATCTTTAATCCATTTTGTGTTGATTTTTGTGCATGGTGTAAGACAGCGGTCCAGTTTCATTCTTTTTATATTTACCAGAAACATTTATTGAAAAGATTGTCCTTTCCTCATTGTATGTTCTTGGCTTCTTTGTTATAAATTAATTGACCATATATGTATGGGTTTATTTCTGGGTTCTCTATTCTATTCCATTGATCTAGGTGTCTGTTTTTCTGTTAATACCATACTGTTTTGGTTACTATAGCTTTGTGATATAGTTTGAAGCCAGGGTGTGTGATGTTTTCAGCTTTATTTTTCTTTCTTAGGATTACTTTAGCTATCCAAGGTATTTTGTGGTTCCTTATAAACTTTAGGATTATTTGTTCTATTTCCATGAAAAATGCCATTGAAATTTTGATAGGAATTCCACTGAATCTGCAGATTGCATTGGATAATATGGACATATTAATAATATAATTCTGTTAATCTGTAAGCATGGGGTATCTTCCATTTCTTTGTGTTTTCAACCTCTTTCATTATGGTCTTATAGTTTTCAGTGTACAGGTCTTTCACCTCCTTAGTTAAATTTATTTCTAGGTATTTTATTCTTTTTGATGGAATTTTAAGTGGTATTGTTTTCTTAATTTCTTTTTCTGATAGTTCATTATTAGTGCATAGAAACACAACATATTTTGTACATTGATTTTTTATCCTGCCATTTCACTGGATATGTTTATTAGTTCTAACAGTTTCTTTGTGGAGTCTTTAGGGTATTCTATATATAATATTATGTCATTTGCAAAGAGTGACAATTTTACAGCTTTCTTGCCAATTTGGATGACTTTTATTTCTTTTTTCTTGCCTAATTGCTCTGGCTATGACTTTCAATACTATGTTGAATAAAAGTGGCGAGTGTGGGCTCTCTTGTCTTTTTCCTGTTCTTAGAGGAAAAATTCTCAGCTTTTCCAATTTGGAGCATTTCTTGATACTCACATGCCAAGTTTCAATTGTCAATTGGAATTAAAAGATAACCTGAAAGGGTCATGAAAATCAGGGGCTCAGTGATGAGGGTCTTGGTCATCCCATCACGCAAGCCAGCAGACCCAGAAGAGGTGGGAGCTGAGGACACTTAGAATAGTAGGGTGGGGCATGGAGGTGACACACATAAATCATGGCCTCTGATAGAACTGCAGTAGTGTGCACTGTGGTTTGTGTCAGAAACCTCTTATGGTAAGCTTTCAAAAAAAAAATTTGTGACCAATCAGAATCTTTTAAAAACTATGACTAGATAGTGTGAATCTTATGTAAGATGAAAATGGATCTTAATGGTACAAAGCATGAATTGCAGCCTATGCTGTTAGTACCAAACTTACTTTGTTATTTTCCAGATGCACTTTTTAATTAAATAACATTGCTACCTTGCTTGGGGATGCCCGGGCAGTTATACCCTTCCCCAAGGGACAGCCCTTTGCTAACATCTTTTTTTTTTTTAAGCTGAGCCATCCTGCCACCTGTTGGCAGCTCAATGGCTGCTCAGCTCAGGCCAGGAATCGAACTGCTGTTGCTCAGAGCTCAAACTCTTGAGCGAGCTCTTAACCAACTGAGCCACTCGGCCGGCACCCTGTTAACATCTTTTAATGCAGGTGTATAACCACTAGGCTTGTAGGTGGATGGCCTTTTTCATACAATTGATATTACCGAGTGACTGTGAAATCAAGTAGAGCCCAGATGTCTCAAAAACACTCTATTTGTATTTGCTTTACCTCTCATAGCCTACTTGCTAAAAACCCTCACAAGTTTTCCTGATAGCATTTCTTCAAAAAAATCACTGGCAAAAGAATCCTCATTCTGGAAAGGACTTGTTTCTGGGGAACCAAGCCTGAGACAGGTGATGATACAAGTCATGGCATTGGGTACCTCTGGTGAAAAAGAGAAGGAAGGGGCCGGCCGAGTGGCGCGATGGTTAAGAGCTGGCTTGGGACACCAGAGGGCTTTGGTTCGGATCCCACACATGAGGGCCAGTGACACTGCCTTCTACAGCTAAGATGCTGAACTACAGCTCAACCTGGAGCTGGGCTGCCGTGAGTTGCCGGCAACGGCGAAGGCTGCAGTGAGGCCGGGAGCAGGTGTGAGCTTTCGTGAGTTGCCATGAGTTGCCATGAGTTGCCGTGAGTTGCCATGAGTTGCCGTGAGCGGCCGTCGAATGGCCGGTGAGCGACTTGCCTCACCTGGGAAGAGCTCAATGATAATCCAACATGGGCCAGTGAAGCGATGTACTCCACAACTAGACTTAGAACAAAAGGACAGCAACTTTTCTCTTCCCCTCCCCCAATTCCCCAATAAAATCTTTAAAAAAAAAAAAAGAATTTGTCCTAAAGAGTTATCTGGATGAGTAAATAAAATTATATGTACACAATAAATAGTAAACTAAAATGATGTTTAATAATAAATCATTACTTCTACCAAAAAATATTGAACAACTACTATGGTTCAAATTACAGTACTTAGAAGCTGGATATGTAGAAATGGAAGGAAGGAAGGAAAAGAGAGAGGAAGGAAGGAGGGAAAGAAGGAAGGGACAAAGGGGGAAGGAAAAATTGTTAATTCTTTACATAGAAAGCTTTAAACATTAGCAAACATTGGGCCCAGAGAAAGATGAATTTTGCCAGGGTTCCTGATTTAGTTTGGAGGTTGGGGGTGGTTGGTATTTAGAGAAGTTTTAACTGTGAAGTTAGTTTGTAGCTGAAGTTTTAAAGATAAAAAGAATTTATCAGATAATTAGTTTCCATTAAATCTGTGTCTTCAAAAGATTTGCTGCAAAATTTTGTTGTTGGAGCCTGTTTCATTCCCTAAGAATATCAGCGGGAGAACATGCTTTTACATACACAAAATTGTTAGATAGGAATTTTTCCCCCAAGAGGTAATAAAAGCAATCTTAAAAAAGCAATCTAAAAGCATGATGATGAAAGTTAGTAATATATTTTATTTTTCCAACTCTACTGCTAAATAGCTGTGTGATCTTGGACAAGCCTAACCTTTTTGGGCTACTTTTTCAAATATGTAAAATGATGATCTGAAGTTTCTTCCAGTGCTAAAACACTCTACGAGGGTTGGATAATTAAGTTTGCAAACTCATCTTAGAAAAAGTGCTACATACCTCATAGCTGAATATCATCACTATGGTCACCTTTGAAGTACTCCCTTTGGTAAGCTATGCACCAATGCCAGCACCTAGTCCATCCTTCAAAGCAATTTTGGAACTCTTTCCTGGAATGGCCATTAGAGCTGTCGTTGTATTACTTTACCCTTGATGTCCTGAATGTCATCAAAATGTCTTCCTTTCAGGGTGGCCAGTTAGCTCACATGTTTGGAGCACAGGCTCATGGCACCGAGGCTGCTGGTTCAATTCCCACATGGGCCAAGGAGCTGCGCCCTCCACAACTAGATTGGAGACAGCTACTTGACTTGGAACTGATGATTCTGCAAAAACACACTGTTCCCCAATAAAATTTCTTAAAAAAAAAGTCTTCCTTTCAATATTTTCTTTATTTTCGGGTGAAGAAAGAAGTCATTGGGGGCCAGATCAGGTGAGTAGGGAGGGTGTTCCAATACAGTTAGTTGCTTACTGGCTAAAAACTCCCTCACAGACAGTGCCGTATGAGCTGCTGCATTGTCGTGATGCAAGAGCCATGAATTGTTGCCGAAAAGTTCAGGTAATCTAACTTTTTTCACGCAGCCTTTTCAGCACTTTCAAATAGTAAACTCGGCTAACTGTTTGTCCAATTGGTACAAATTCATAATGAATAAGCCTTCTGATATAAAAAAAAAGGTTAGCAAAATCGTTGCAACAAGTTTGTGAACTTAATTATCAGACCTCGTGTTTTTAATTTGGATATACTTAGTCTTAGAATCAGATGCCCTATTAGAATTCAACACAAATTTTATTTAAAATTATAGCAAAATTGCATAAGATAAATTAAGGTTATATTATTATTATTTATTATTATTATTATTATTATTATTATTATTTAGTTTTTATGTATTCTTTACAATGATTTTAGTTGCTGTCTCAAACACAAAATACCTAGAGCAAGGTAAAGCTTAAGCTCATATTACAATGACTGTTAATACTTGTATCATTAGTGGAAAGCCTTTAATAGATAAATTGAAGATATCATTGGCTCACCCGGTTTCATAAATGGCGTAAAGTTTTCTGTGTCCTTTGACTGCATTCCTGAAAAAAAAAAGATAAAATATAAGCTTCTAATTTATTGTGAAAATCTGAAATTCCTTCAATAAACATGTTCCCAAATTATGTCTATTTGGTGAAACACCTCCACACGCGCGTGCACGTGTGCGCGTGTGCGTGTGTGTGTGTGTGTGTGTGTGTGTGTGAAATTCAAGAAATAATACTTAAAAAAAGGTGTGCACATTTAAAAAAGTAATACACATCACATTAGATAAGCTTAGATTCTGGCTCCTGCTTTGATAGTAGCTAGGTTACTTAACCACTACTTAAATTTTAGTGGCGAAGACAGAAAACAAACAACTAAAACAATAAGATAATTTCAAATAGTGGTGTGTGCAGTGATCAAAGTAAAACAAAGTAATGTAATGGAAAATACTTAAGAGAAGCCACAATAAATAGGATGGCAAGAAAAGATTCTTTGAAGAAATAAAATTTTAATTGATATCTGAATCATAAAAGAAGTTAACTACGAAATTTGTAGGAAAACAGAAGCAATATAAAGTTTAAACTTCCTAAGGTGAGAGTTAGCCAGCCAGATGTGTTTGAAAAATGTCACCATCCTCTTCCTCCTTATCTTCATCATCCTCACGCAATGGTAACAACAAAAATAATGGTTATGTATTGACTTCTATGGACAAGGCACTGTACTTCACATGCTGAGTCATTTAAAATGAAAACAATTGAAGTAAACCAATGGAGGCAAAAATCAATGGAGGCAAAATTCATAGCAGTGAAACCATAATTGACAGAGGAAACTATGTAACAGTGATGTGGAAGAATACAGAGCTTGAGTGTTTTCCCAATACCTGTCATCAGCCCAGTTAGCAGCTACCTCAGCAGGACATCAGCTCACACACTAAATCACTGGACATTGGAGAAGTACATCCAGAATTAAAGAAAAAGCCAGGCAACATATTCCACATGAATTGGAATTATTGAACAAGACAGAGCAAGAAGATAAAATAAACAAAATAAATATCTCAAAGAGCCAAGAGAACATTAGTGGCATGGAAAAGGAACAAGACATAAAAAAAAAAATCTGGTAAATTGTTGGTTATGAAATATAGAACTGTTTTAAGAAAGAAAAAGTTTAAAGGGATAGAACAAATTTAAATGGCTGAAGAAAAAACTAGTGAGCTGGAATATTATATTAAAGGACTCTCAAAGGTGAGATTAAGAATGAGATAATAATGTAAAGCAATAGTAAAGAGAATGGAATATGTAAAGTAAAGGTGCCAATCTCTGTATAATAGGAGGTACCAAAAGTAGAGGAAAAATCAGGAAATACATTGTTTGATAATAACGACAACAAATTTCTCATAATTAAAAAAAACATATTTTAGGGGCCAGCTGAGTGGTGCGTTGGTTAGGAGTTGGCTTGGGATGCCAGCTCTGAGCAGCAGGGCCTTGGTTCCAATCCCACATGCTGTGTCCTCTACAGCTAAGATGGTGAACAACAGTTGGGCTGGGCTGCCATGAGTCGCCAGCAACGGCGTAGGCTGCAGTGAAGCTGGCCGACAGTGGGGCTGGCTGGCAGCGGGGCTGGCCAGCAGCAGGCGTGAGCTTTTGTGAGCTGCCGTGAGCCACCATGAGCGGCTGTCCAATGGCCGGCAAACTACTGCCTCACCCGGGAAGAGCGCAATGATAATACCAACATGGGCCAGTAAAGCGACATCCTCCACAACTAGACTGAAGAACAAAAGGAGAGCAACTTGTCTGTTCCCCTTCCCCAATTCCCCAATCAAATCTTTAAAAAAATAATAAAAGAAAAAAGAAATATCTTAGATTAAACAGAAGAAATCTTACTGCATTTTCAAATTACTATAAAGCCACAGTAATCTCTTTTACACAGTATGGTATTGGTGAAGATATAGACTCATAGATCAATTGAACAGAATAGAAAGTCCAGAAATACACACACAAAAAAAATTCTGGTGAAATGATTGTTAACCAAAGACAAGCTTTTCAGCAAATAGTGTTGGAACAACTGGACATTTATATGTAAGATTAAACTTCAACCTAAGTCTCATACTTTATACAAAAACAAAAACATTTCAAGATTAATAACATCTAAATTTTCATATATCTAAAGTTTTCTATTTTGGAAACTTTTAGGAAAAATAGGAAAAATACTCATGAAAAATAGTCAGACTTCTTAGATATGGCACCCAAAGCACAACCCATTAGAATATGACAAACTGTGCTTAATAAAAATTTAAAACATTAATTGAAAAATGAAATATTTAAGAAAGTGAAAATGACAAGCTTCATATTGGCAGAGAGTATTTGCAAATCACATATACAACAAAGGACTTCTATCCAGAATATATAAAGAACTCTCAAATTCCAGTAGTAAGAAATCAAACAACTCAATTAAACTGAGCAAAATATATGAACAGCCATTTCAGCAAATAGGATATACAGATGGCACGTGAAAAGATGTACAATCAAATTAGCCTTTGGAGAAATGCCAATTAAAACCACATTGCGATGCTACTACATAACAATTAGAAACTAAAAAAACAAAACAAAACAAAAAAAGCTCAGTGAAAACGAAGAGCAATTGCAATTGCCATACACAGCAGGTGGTTATGCCAACTGCTCTAGCCATGGTGCAAAAGGGTTGGGCAATTTCTTATGAAGTTAAAGATATACTTTCCATATAATCAGCAATCCCACTTTGGGTATTTACTCTAGAAAAATAAAAGTGTATTTTCAAACAAAACCCATTGATAATGGCTCTAAACGTAAGCAACAAAAGCTGGCAACTACTCATTTTCTTCAAGAGATAAATGAATAAACAAACTGGGCTACATTCATTTGATGGAACACTATTCAGCAAAAAAAAATGAGCAATTGATACACAAAACAAGTTGGATGAATCTGAAAGGCAGTATGCTGAGTAAAAAGATGCACAAAAATGCAAACCTAAAAATTTATATAATGTATGATTTCATTTAGATGACATTCTCAAAAAGATGAAACTATAGTCATTGAGATCAAAGGATTTATTCCTGAGGATCAGAGATGGAGCACAGCAGAAAGGACTTTGGGGTGCTGTCTTAGTGTGTTCAGCCTGCCTTAAGAAAGTCCCACACAGACTTGGTGGCATAAATAACTTCAATTTATTTTCCCACAGTTCTTAGGACTAGAAGTCCTAGGACAAGGCCCAGCAGGGGCAGTTCCTGTGAGGAATTCTTTTCTGGCTTGCCGACAGCTACCTTCTCACTATGTCCAGACATGGACTGTCTTTGCTGATGTTTCTTTTCATATGAACACTAACCCTGTCATTATTAGGACCTCATCCTATGAATGCATTGAACCTCAGTTGCTTCCTTAGAGGTCCCATCTTCAAATACAGCCACAATGGAGATGGGGACTCCACATATGAATTCCAAGAAGACACAAGCATTCAGTCCGTAACATTCCAATGCCAGCACCTCCAAATGCATGTCCTTCTCACATGAAAAACACATTCATTCCATCCAACAGCCCCAAAAGGCATAATTCATTCCAGCATCAACTCTACAGTCCAAAGTCTAATCTAAATCAGATAAGACACTTGAGACACAGTTAATCCTGAGGGAAAGTTCCTCTCCAGCTGGGAGCCTGTGAAACCTGACAAATTATGTGCTTCCAAAATACAGTGGTGGGACTGCTGCAGGAGAGACACTGTCGTTAGAAAAGGAAGACAATGGAAGGAAGAAAGGGGTTACGGGGTCTCAAGCAAGTTCAAAACTATCAAGGCAACCATTATGTCTTATTGTTTGAGAATAATTCTCTTTGTCTCTAGCCTTCCAAGCCCACTGGGGTGGCAGTGTCACCCTTTCTGCTCTATGGGGTATCCTTGACCCTTTGACTCTCTGTGAAGGCCCTATTCCCATGGCTTTCTGTGAAAGGCCTGCTCATGTGGTCCTCTGTGGTGGCTGCCTGGCTCTCTGAAACTGTGGAGAAATCAGCCTTGTCACTCCGCCTGTGGTAGGATTGGCAGTCCTGATGATCTATGAATTGCTTTCAGGGTCATTCCACCTGCTTTTCTTTTTTAACAGAGGAGGTTGGGGCTTCAACATATGAATTTGGGGGCAAATTCAAACATTTAGTCCATAACAGGTGGTGATGGGATAATACTGTATCCTAATTCTGGTGGTGGTTATATGAATCTATAAATGTATGAAAATTCATAGAATTTTATAACAAAAAAGTCACTTTTACTTAGTGATAATTTTAAAAAATGTTATGCTAAATCCAAATGGATTAAAAACAAAAATCAGAAACAAAAATTCTCAGATTCAATTTATTATTTGGAATATGCAAAAAGATTCTGTCTCCAGTAGACACACCTGAAACAAAGGTTGAAAATAAAACAGAGGGAAAAGCTACACCAGGTAAGGTAACAACTATTAAGCAAAGTAAAATTGATGTCAAATTTTTCATATACAATGAGAAATATCACCTATTCATAAAAAGAACCATAAAGAAAAAAAAAAGATGTTACTATTATGAACATATATGCACCTAACAACATAACCTTTTAATGTATGTAAATATAGTGGATTGAATTGCAAGAAAAATAAATAAATAAATAATCACTTTCAGAGCTTATAAATCACAGAAACAAAAAATGAGAAATAGAATATGTCATATAATTAACAAACTTAGTCAATGGCTATATCTGGAATATTACATTGGGCATGTAAAGAATACATAGTCTTGTCAAGTATTCATTATTTAGGTCATAAAGGAAGAACTTCAATAAGTCCCAAACAAGCAGTATCATACAGATTGTTTTTTTAATATATGTTTTTGCTAAAATTTTCTACATTTTTGAAAAATAA
>NW_017733623.1:15872-16728 GCF_001890085.2 Hipposideros armiger
ACTTTATTCTTTTTTCTTTTCTTTCTCTTTCATCTTTTTGTTCCTTTTTCTTCTTTTCTTTCATCTGTTTTCTTCCTGTCGTTGTTACTCAGGCTTGTTTATCTGGTTATTGCTTTGGTCACTGTTTTTCTGTCTTGTTCTCCTGTTTTTGTGTTTGTGTTTTTGTCTCTTTTATATACTTTTGTTTCTACTGTCTGATCATTGCTTATCATGTTAGTAGGGGTGTATTTGTTTTGGTGTTGTTGGGTTGCCTTGCTTTGTTTTTGTTTTATGAAGCGGACATGGGTATCACATTGGTTCGGGAGCTGAGGCTACACTGAATTTGTAGAAACGACTGACTACAGCTTTTACGCACCTGTAACACCACCTAGCCCACCTACAGCTACATTGCCAGGGGCAATCGGGGTGCTGGGGTGACTTGCCCCACCCTCACAAGCTGTGGAAAAGGTTTTTTACAACAGAAGGTGGTCCGCAGAGCCCTGGGGTCATCTTCGTGGTGTCCAGTGACCACAAACCTGCACCACAGCCAATCAGGAACAGCTTTTTTTAATCTCTGAGTGTGAGGTGGAGGTTGGCTATAGTGCCCTTGGGACGCTATACAAGTGGGTCACAGGCCAGTTATTGGTGTAATACCTGAATATGCATTAACATCTCAAAAAGTACCAATCACATTGCATAACTCACTTGAACTCTATCCTGCCAAGCTAGTGCCACATTGCAGAGAGCAACCTCAACACTGGTTCAAATAGCCAGACACACGCTCCTAAAGAGCCTCTTTCAAAAGTTGGGCCTTATCGGCATCTGACAGGTGGCAACAGGCCTAGTGGGTCCTGGATCTTTTCCTAAACTGCCTCAG
>NW_017733624.1:0-1380 GCF_001890085.2 Hipposideros armiger
TTTGATTACAACATGTCTTGATGAAGCTAATAAAAGGTTTAATAAAATCAACTCAGTTGAAAAGTGTAATCCAGAGAAATGATGTTTGTTTTCTATTCTTAGAGTAGGTTGACCAATGTCTACTTTTTTTTAGCCTGGAATGAGATCAGTATAGGCCACTGAAAAAGGCTTTACAGTGAAGCTTTTTCCTTTATGCTAATAAGTATACATTTTATAGTTTAAAAAGAGGGACTTTTATCATTCCACAAATATTTAATTGTCACAGTAAAATCAAAGTCAGCTTTGTTCAGTTCCTTAAAAGAAACCTCAAGTCATTGAGTCAAAGCTTCAGCTGAGACACCAATTGATGTTGCTGCTTGGTTCAGTTACATCCTTGTAACAAATATGTATAAACAAACTGAATATGCAGGTTTCCAGAAAACTTATAGGCTATACAAGCATCTTTTTCTATTTTACATATTTTTGTATATTGCTTCTAATTGAAGTAACATGCATAGAAGGCTAAAGAAAAAAGTGTTATGCTCTGTTTTTATATGGCCCAAACAGATACAGCTTTAGATGGTCTGTCCAATCTATAAGGTTATGTGAGCCTACCTGTACCTCCCCTTACATACTCATTGCAATTTACTCTTGTCCAGACCCTCTTTATACATCCCACCTGGAATTTGTTACTTGGGGTTCCCTAATGCTGTGTTTTCCATTGTCTAATTGATTGAATATAAAGGTTATCATTTGTGATGGATATGGTCCTATGTCCATCTAAGATCCATTCATTGTAGCTATGCTGTGACAAGCTAGCTTTGATTACACACTCTCCTCTGGGAGTTAAGTCAGCAAAATTCTATGAAAGATTGTTCTATTGAGAAATAGTCAAGTACTATTACTGAAAAGGGAGGAATTAATATTATGTCAAAACAACAAATATCAAACCCACATCCTGAGAAGTGCTATCATATTTATTTTTTCAGCCTTATATATTGTGTTTCTTTCTGAATTCTTTACATTAAAATGAAATGCAGTTAGTATATTTAAATTAATAGAGGTTAAATTAAGTTGATCAAATATTAAACTTTTGTGGTTACATTATATATATGTATATATATATGTATATATATATATATATATATATATAATGAACTTCTTTTGTATTAATTCACATACTTGTAATTGAATTGATTAAGCATTATGTCTTAAAGTTATCCAGAAAATCCATTTATGGTATCATATGACAGAGCACTTTTGATCCTTTGAGTAAGAACAAAAAAAGATACAATTTGGAATTTAAATAGCAATTAACATTTCAACTGTATTTTACTATTTTTAATTAGGTATTTTCTTAACATCAAAAACACAATTTTTGATCAAAAACATACTTTTGAA
>NW_017733624.1:5150-6036 GCF_001890085.2 Hipposideros armiger
AAAAAAGCTCACATGGACATTCTTGTTCTAGGTTTTGACAACCACTAACATTCACTTTTTGTGAATGTGTGAACCCATATTATTTTAAAACAAAGTATATGACATAGAAGATATATACATATATATGTAAATCTTCTGTAATTCATCTATGTGTAATACTTTAGGAGAGAGATACTAATTAAAGGTAAATAGGAAAACACAAAATTTGAGTCTGTTAATGACATAAATACAGAAAAATTTTTTTGACATGTTAGAGATTCAGGTTGCATTGTAGAGCAATTTAAATCACTTTACATTTAAAGCACTGGTACTAGCATGTAGGAATAAAAAATTATAATAATTATCATGAGCAGAAATTTACACAAGCAGGCAGAGGCCTATGGGATAGAGAGAGACAGGCCTTTGACTTTGCAGAATAATGAAGACCAAAGGTTTACATTTATGGGAGGCCTTGAGATAGAGTCACTTCATAAAACTGGGGCTGTATCACCTGCGAAATGAGACTCAACAAAACATTTACTGACAACCCTAAGGAGAAACCATTGCATGTTAAGCTGCATATCTGCAGTGGTTGAAAGGATAGAGACAGCTGTCCTTTCAGGATATGGTGCAAATCTCCATGATTGTATCTGCTGTGCATCAAAATTTACTCTGGGGCAAGAGTCCTGAACCCCCACTTTAAGAACAGTTTTTGAATTGGCATTTTAGGAATATAGGTAGAATTTCCATAAGACTAGGAAAGAAAGAGGATGAACAGAGTGAGGGGAAAAAAATATAAAGACTTCTTATCAAGGTGAGCCTAAAAGCTAATATGCTAAAGAGCATGAGAAAAAGTATTAAGATTTTTTTAATTATCAGGAGACGAATGCACTCCCAATAAAACTAG
>NW_017733624.1:7343-8446 GCF_001890085.2 Hipposideros armiger
AAGCTCATTTATACTATAAATTAGCTCTGTAATAAAAGAGTAACTTAAACAGATATACATTTCAAGACATGGGATAAGTCACCAAATCTGAATAAGCAAAAATTGAATATCATTAAGATTTTCTGAAATGATTATTTCTCTGCCAATTTTCCAGAGTAAATACTGTGGGATGTAGAGTATACAATTATTTTCCTATATCACCAAATGTGGCAGTGTTGATGAGAATCACTACTCAAGAACTTTGGTCTGATTGCAAAACCTGCTCCTTCTTCCACAATAGGTCAGTGTTCTCATGAGGATCAGCACTGCTGAAATTTTAACAACTGAATGGGAGGAAATGAATTTGGATCAATGAGTTTCCACTAGAATTCTTTTGATAAATTACATATATCTTACTAATAGCTCATATACTCCTATTCTAAAAGAACTTAAAACATTGAATGAGAAGTTATGTCACTGTGGGGAGAAGAGAGTGGAATGCTAAGTAATATACTTTAAAGAATATGGAAACATAAAGGTGGTCTTTCTTCCGCACTCTTCTCACTGGTTTGCACCTTTAAGTCTTGAAAGCTCTTTTCCTTTAAATCTTATTATTTTATTTTCTTTGTTGAAAAGGGCAAGCATGCTTCTACTCATTCATTCTTCAGAAACAGCAATAGCATACAAATTATATAGTTGATTCTAACAAATATCTAAATGTTAAAATAATCTGAAATAATTGAAGACATTATATCTATATTTCAATACTTAGCTATGCAAACTCTAGATTAATACAGGGACATTTATAGACCAAATGTGTACAAAAAGTTAATGACAAAAAGGTAATTTTGTACCTTACGTGCAATGTTCTATATAAACAGCAAACACAGAAGTAATTCAGAAAATCAAGAAGATTAAAATCAATATTGTAGCACCATATTTTATATAGTTGTTACAATAATTCATGTAGAAACAACATGTAATTGAGTAGGGAAAGCAGTTCCTTTAGTTTTCAAATTTGCACAGAAGAGAAAAATGGAAAGAAATAGCAAAGTCAGAACATAATTTCTATTTATGTAGTGTGTAGCAAACTTCTTCAAATACATGAGCTATTACTTTGTGCA
>NW_017733624.1:9931-13437 GCF_001890085.2 Hipposideros armiger
ATATAAAGAAAAAATACTATTTGTAAGAAAACAAGAACTTATGAAAAACGCACATGCATCAAGAACACATAGACATGAAAACTGAGTTATTACAAATGTGTGTGTATTTTTTATAGTAATTAATTTGTAAAACTGAATTAGTTAATATAATACATGGTGTATTTCGTACTGAACAGACGAGGAAAGACGAAGAGTATAGCTGGGGAAGGGATCAGTAATCATTCTGATCAGCAGAGCGAGTTTGATTAGTTTTAATAGAACAGCACACTTTAATCATGAGTTTATAATTCCATTTCTACCAGCCTAGATTTTAGTGCAAATTATTCTTAGATTCTGGCAGAATGCTACTTCCATCATTCACTTGTTCACTGAATACACACTTATAGGATGCATGTAAGCCAGGAGATGCCAGCCACTGAATGGAATGTTCTACAATGGTGAAAAAGACAAGTTTCCTGCCTTCAGGGAGATCATGGTGACACAAACAATAAATGGATGAACTAAAGATGAGATGTCCAAGTCCTTACTTAGATGAAGAAGCCCCAGGGAGTGAAGTCAACGATTTCAGAGATGAGGAGTGGAACATCTGTATGGGTCGGAAGACACCTATTCCTTCATAGATCCAGTTGCCACTCAATTCTATCGAGTTAGTCAATGAGAAGTGCCAGGCCAGTGGTGTGAGTTGGGGAGGTTTAAGTAAAGTCAGAAACTGGGATTATTATGTGAAATTTCTTAACTTGAAAACTCTGCCAGTAAATTAGGTTCAGAAAAGAAATAATAAATGTTGTGCTAGCTTACATTGATCGTAGCCTAAGAAAACTCATCTTATGGCCGTGTTTGTCACAAAGGTCTGCAACATTTGAAAAAACATGCAAAGCATAAAATATCATAGCAAATGAAGATACATGTCCTTGGATAGAAAAACAGAATATAATAGCAAGTATGCCTAATTAAAACAGAGGGGTTATAGATTGCTTTCTAAGAAGTCCAATATTATCCTGACACTCAAACTTAAAATAATGAAATCCAAATGTAAAGGAATAAGAAATCAGTTCCTCGGGCAGAGAAAGTATTGCAAAGTCCTTGGGGAGAAAGAGCTTATGAGCTATTGGGTGAAGGAGAGAGATTTTTAAGTTGAGGATCAAGGATGAAATGGGGACCAGATTTTAAATGACATTGTATTTGAATCTGGGATGTGTTCTATGTACACTGGAAAGTCATTGGCAGGCTATAAATTAGGAGATGGTTCCAGCTGACTTTTGTTTTAATTATCTGTGTCACTGCATGCTTTAATCATTACCTATTCATTATAATCATTTTAAAGGGATGGTGGGGGAGGCTGTGCGAAGGATTTACAGGCAGATATGTTTTAAATGGAAGCCTCCAAAAAGTTAGAATGAGAATTTATTCTTCTGAAATAAATGAAATTGTGTAGAATTAGGAGTTTTGACATTTCTTTTCATGTTACTTAAAACGTGGCTTCAGACTATTTCTCTGTCCTCACAATACCAGGGGTGCCAAAAAATGTATCTGTGTTTTAAGTGATATTATCTATGCTCAAGCAGTAGTTCACCGTAAACAGAAGTGTCTGGACGCTGATGGTAACTCTTTTGAGCACCTTTGAATTGCAGAAGTCAAACGTGACTTGTATTCATCTTTCATTATCGATATATATTGAATATTACAATTGATATAGTTTTTTCCTTTCTTAAAATGTGTATACATTTTTCTGGCACCTTCTGTATATATGAAATTATCTTCTCTCCAAGTTATGCATTGTATTAATTTTCCCCCTACTTTAAGCCTATCAGGTTGAGGAGAATGGAATACTGTTGCACTTGGGTAGGAAGAAATTATATGAACATTTGGAGCCATTTCACATGCTTGTGAATGATGAAGAAAATGCAACGTGATTTTTGTATTTAGTGAAAAATAAGAATGTGCCTTATGAAAAACACTATGTCTGCTAGTAAGTGGGCATGTTTTCTTTACATGTCTAAAGATGTGATAGAATTAAACCGAAATCGTCTAAAACCTCCTTAGATAAGATTGTTTCCAATTATTAATTGCATATATGTCTCAGCAAGAGGCAGAATCAAATTAAAATTCATAAAGAAAGAAAAAATGCTCTCAATACTTATCAAAGAAATGTGTAAGGCTATTATACTAAAGATTACTTATATGCTGCTTCTGACTCTAAATTGGCTCTAAGTTTCCATTATTTCACCTATTTAGATAAAATGTTCCAAATATTAAGAAAATGCCTCTTTATTTTAAATGCCAATATCTGTATTCCCACTCAACTTCTCAATGCAATCTATACAGACATTTATCTAATTTGATTTTTGAATAATTTATGTTATCCATTAACTTATACTTTTTTTCTAGTTTACTAATTTTAGACCATGTCTCCTAATTTAACATTCTTTTTAAGTATTAAGTGTATTTAATTTGAGTCAGGTTTGTAGTCCCCTTGATCATATTCAAAGCTTTAAATATGTCACCAAAAGCCCAAGATGGCTTTATTTGTGAAAGCTTTCAATGATGCCTATTCAGAAATATTTACACATCACAGTGAAAGAAATGTCTTGATTGAAGTGACAAATTACATTTTTGCAGCACTTCTAAGTGAAAGCATAGAAGATGTAGAGTATATATTACTGTCAAGAGAATTTAATATTTTTAACAATTCTTGAAAAGTTCTTGAAGGCAAAATAAGCTTTACGATATGACAATTTGAACATCATTGACTCTCTGAAAGCAAATTTGATGTCTCCCAATTACATACTTGTTTAAAGTATGAGGGAGAAATATGAAACAGAGGTATTCATTTTATCATATGATAAATATTTCAACTGAGACAATGGTATCTTTGAAAAAAACTCTCAGATGGGCCTAATAACAACCACCCTCTCATCCTCCAATTCTGTGCACTCTCAATTTTAGCTAGCTTCTGAAGTTGCTAAGATACTAACTTTCTACTGGAACTGCTCTGGTCTGAAGCATTGTGACTTTTCCTTTAAACTTCACAGGAAGTCCTTCAGGGAGTCCTCACTGGGGAGTGGCCTAGAGGAACCCTTACCCAACTTCAGTCAGAATGGTGTTTGGCCCTCCACGTTTTTTAAAGGTGAGTTTCCCACAGCACATACAACAAAATAAAAAACACCGCTCTAGAAGGTTTTTTGGCAGTACAGGAAATCGGAATGCCAAATAGTTGTTTGTATAGACAAGAGATCACAAATTCTGTTTCATCTCCCCTTCTTTTTTTTAAGGGAGAATAATATCCTTTATAGTCAACCTCTTTCAGTTAGAATTATATTATCAAAGATGTAAAAACATGACTCATACACATATTAAGTGAACAGGTGTCAAAAATTTTATCAAACTCATTTTTTTTTTTAATGAGGGAAATAGTAAGGAGTTAAAATTAATTCCAATGTGAATTTGACCTTCGAAGGTTTATTTTCTCTACTGGACAAAATTCATTTGCATTGTTTCAGGTAAAA
>NW_017733624.1:14282-15677 GCF_001890085.2 Hipposideros armiger
AAAAGAATTTCATGAATTAACTCAATTTAAAGATAGAAAAAAAAAATTCAGGTGCTCATACAACAAAACTTCCAAGTGGAGAATATAGAATTATTTATTCTAGGCCATCTTCTGATATGTTTTTTTTCACTTACTGAAATAGTGATTAATCACAGTAATACTGTAAAAATAAAAATGAAACTAAGACCTTTATTCAAGTGGGAGATGGAAATCTAAGAAGAAAACACATAAAATATTAGACACACTTTTCTAAAAAGTAACCTCAATTTTTAAATAAAATATTTGTTCAAGTAAAATTAATTAGCTCATCCTGTTATATAAGATTCTGAGGCCCTGAAATTTTGTTCCACATTCACATGGTAATTATGAATAATTTGCAAGGTGTGATCAAACAACAAATATGCTGAATGTTTAAATAAAAAAAACTATTACAGTAGAAGGCACATTGCCATTAATCCCCCTCAAAATATTCCCCCTTACTTCAAACACACTTATCCCATCATTTTTGCCACTTTCTGAAGCAGTTCTGGAAGTCCTCTTTCATCAGTGTCTTTAGCTGCACTATCTAGGCTGCCTCGATGTCCTGAATCATTTTAACTTTGGGGAAGAGCCAGAAGTTGTACAGTGCTAGATCCAGTGAATAAGGTGGATGAGGACTCACCGTCATGTTTTTATTTGACAGAAATTGGCATATACCACAAGCAATGTGTGACAAGTAGCCTTTCCGTTGTGATTACAAAATATGGTGAATACTGATGCTGGGGGCCATCTAACGGAAAGGCAGGGATCTTCAATATGGGAGGTGCATCGAACGTTAGTCACAGCGTGTGACAAGTTTCAACTTGTTCGGTGCAGTTAAGTCAGGTGTGAGCTACGGTTGAGAGAAGTTGTGTTTTAAAGTGTGCAGTAAATCATCCTCCATCATGACAAGACTCTGTGTCACACATAGCTTCTGATAAGGCGATTTCTGTCAAATAAAAGCATTACAATGTGTCCTCATCCACCTTATTCACTGAATCTGGCATCGTGAAACTTCTGGCTCTTACCCAAAGTCAAAATGATTCAGGACATCCAGACAGCTATGACCATGCAACTAAAGACACTCATGAAAGAGGACTTCCAGAATTGCTTCAGAAAGTGGGAAGAACAATGGGATAAGTGTATTCAAAGTGTGGGGGGGTGTATTTTGAGGGAGATTAATAGCAATATGTCTTTAACTGTAATTTTTTTTAATTTAAAGATTCACCATATTTTTTTATCATACCTCGTATATAAAATCAGGCTTTCCTATTTTTGTAACAATGTAAATTAATAGGATTAAACAAAGAATTAGTGTACTTACACTGTAAGAGAAGTTCTTAAAATAGGGTTATTTACACTTCTGTAATTATAATT
>NW_017733624.1:16019-22130 GCF_001890085.2 Hipposideros armiger
TTTTTTTTGAAACGTGGGGTCTATTATCTTACTATACATATCAGTGCAGTTCTCAGATTAGTCAAGGAAAACTGGCATATAACAGAAGTAGAGACTAAAAGGAACTTCCAATATAGGTAGTCATTATGCGTATATGCATCATTTTGCTTCTCATGAAGTAAAAATGCCCAGCCAGTTAAAATTTAACATGCTAACAAGCCATCTCTTATCCTGGGTAAGGTGGCTTCATGGTATCATTAGAGCACACTTTCTTTAAAAATATTATTAATATATTTTGTTTTTTAGAAGAGTTTAAACTTTCCATGAAAACTGAGATTATGCAAGATGTTCTTATATAACCAGCACCTAGCTCTGCTATTAACATCTTACGTTAGTATGATACCTTTGTTACCTTTGATAATACCTTTGATATTGATACATTATCTATAACCAAAGTCCATAGTTTATTATTCAGAGTTCCTTTCTTCCTACCTAATGTTTTTCTTGTCTTTTTTTCTTTTCTGTCCCAGGATCCCATTCACAGCACCACATTACCTTTAGTTGTCATGTTCCTTTAGACTCCTCTTGGCTGTGATAGTTTCTCAGACTTTCTTTGTTTGATGACCTTGAGAGTTTGGAGGAATGCTAGTCAGATACCTTGCCGGATGTCCCTCTATTGGGATTGTTCAGATGTTTATTCATTTTGTGGAGGAAGAACACAGGTTTGAAGTGTCATTTCCATTATGCCATATCATGCTAGCCACATGATTTATGACTATTGATGTTGATCTTGATCACCTGCCAGGATTCTTCACTGTAGTTACATTCTCCCCACTTTCCATGCTGTACTCTTTGGAAGGAAGTCGCTGTTCACCCCACACTTAAGGGTGGAGTATCTCCATAATTTATTTAGAGTTTTCTAGATGAATTTATTTTGTTGGATATTTATTTTGTATGTTGGATTATAATACTACTTTATTACTTTGTTGCTCAAATTATTCCAGCTTTGGCCATTGGGAGCTCTCTTAGTTGCCTCCTGCATCCTTTTGACATACCCTACTAATGTAGGTTTTTAGTTTTTGTTATTTTTATTTTTTAAACACTTCTCTACTTTCCAACACTACAAGAATACAAGATGCCCTTGCTCAACTTGTATATTTCCTCCCCCAGTCTTAGAATCAGATATTTCTCCCAAGAAGTTCCAGTTCGTTATATTGGAGAATGATCCTAGAAACCAAGTCCTGAGTGCTAGGTGTGCTTGTTGCCACTGGGATGTTTCTGTTAGGTCCCTGTGCCAACGGAACAAATACATATAAATGTATAGATACTAATCTATGCATACATGAATATGCACACACATTTCTACATGTAACCATCCTCTCTATATTAAGTTAAACATGAGTTCTCATTGATGTCTTCAAGTGTAATACATTGCCACATGGATCACTCTATCCTACTCTCCTTGCTTATCTGTATATTCCTACTCCAACAATGAGAACCTAGCTCCCACTCCACCCATTCATCTAATTAATTATTCATTTCCACCTTAAATATATACCGGAATCAGAATTGTTACCCTGTACTCCTGTGGGAAACAAGTTTATCAACTAGAGTTCCACACTTATTTTGAAGCTACTTTTGAAATGAGCCCACTCATCCAGAAATTACTTAGGTCAGTATCTTTCCCCCTACAGTGACTCTTAAAGATAGTTTACTTATTTCTGGAGTAGTAGCAAAGAAAGGAACAAATAGGAAGATGCACTTTTATGTTTATATTACTGGGCATTGAAAAAGCAAAATACATTGAAATTAATTGGTCCAAACTCTATAAATACCATGAGAGTCAGAAAATACCATTTATTCCCCAATTCAAAATATACAAAAAAAAAGTTAACAGAGAAATCTACCTTCTACTGTGCAGTAATTTTTATGTCTGTTGCGAAAGTATCTGAGAGTTTTGAGTTTTGATATCCTGAATTCTTTCTTCAACCATCCACTCTATATTTCTACACTAAACTCATCAGGAAAACTTTTCAATGATACTAGAGAGGGTCATTCTAAGACTTTATTTCAGAAGTTGAAATTCTGAATGCATTTCTTCATAGAAATAAGATAAACCCATGAGGAAATGATTTTAAGTAATGCTACAAAAGTATTCTTTCACCAGTATAGACATCATAAAAAATCAAAATACTAGGAAGAGCTTTTTGTTAGTCTAATCTGAAGCAAAATGAAGCACAAAGCATAAAAACAGTATAAGATGTATATAAACACACAATTTGTGCTAGCCTGGAAATTAAAAATCTATATTTTTAATATAATTCTATTGAGCATATGTTGAGTTAGTCAATTAACATGTAAGTTAATTCTTGACCCAAATTCTCCTAGGAAGATGCAATGCCCTGTATGTGAATAATGCTGTGGGGGAAAAAAAGACAGAAAGAAAAAAAATGGTAGCTCTGACAACTAAATTTTCATTGTGATAACTTTACATTGTTGAAGAAATCTTGGTGATGGCATAATGGCCACTTAATGTAAATATGTACAAGACTACTTTTATTCTAGGCTCCTTGTTTTACTCTTTCTGAAAGACTTGTCTCCTTCTGTTCTCTGTCTCTTCTGCCTAAATAGCATCACTCAAATGGGGAAATTCATACATGTTGTTTTTTAATCTTTATTAAGTTTATTGGGGTGACATTGGTTAATAAAATTATATAGGTTTCAAGTGTACATTTTTATAATGCATCAGCTATATATTGCATGGATATTCTTAGAAAGAGACTGTGCGATGGTCATTGCAGAATTACTCACGATTAAGGAAAAGAGATTTACAATATGTATATTATTACCAATGAAAGATTATCATATTCTTTTCCTCCTCAATTTGTTTGGATATACCTCTGACTAGGAGATGTATCATGATTTACATCCATGGACATTTTTTGTAATGGAAATTTGCAGTTAATTAGAAATGGGATTTTACTGTTTTTGTTGTTACTGTAGAACCCACTTTCAAAGTTAAATTTTGGAAAAACTGTTTCATAATTATTATGACATCCATTTTATATTTATTAATAATAAAATCCTCCTTGTAGTTTTATGACCATGTTTTTGCTAAAATAGCCGTATGTTTCCCAGACATCCTATGGTGCTTTGAGTGTATCATTCAGGAGAGGCTGAGTTTGGTTGTACAAATAAAGCCTAAATCTTAGTGCTTTATTAGAATATAAGTTTATTTCTCACCAATGCTATATATTCTATAGGGATTGTTAGGAGGGCTCAGTTCTTTGAAGTCTTTTGGGGGACTCAGATCAATGGAGGTTTTACCTTGACACATGCTTCCGTGATCACCATTGCAGACAGAAGGAAACATGGCTAGTTGCACAGTAGTTCTCCCGTCAAGAAGTTACACATGTTGTTTCTGATCTCATTTCATGTAACTTCAAAGGGACTGGGAAATACACTCTTGTCATATTCCCAGAACAGATATTAGAAAATACTGGTGTACAGCACCAGTAACTACCACAGTGATCAATTAAATCACGTCTTGGAGAAAACAGAACTGCGGGAACCAATAATGAGAACTCTGCTCTCTTCTAATGTAATAAAACTAAATTTTGAGTCCTCCAAAATTTCTGACTCCCTTTAGAAAAGAATAGAAAATACATGTAATCTGTATTCTGAAATTCCAAGTTCCACATTCCTTCTATCTGAAATCTTTCCCTTTTCTCTATCTTTTATGTCACATTTGCCCATTGTAACTAATTCCTCTTCCCGAAGTGGCTTTTGTACAAGAGAACTGATTAATTAATTTGTACTAATTGCAAAACAACTGCAAAGGTGCTAATCTCCCTCTTAAAGAGACAGTTATTGCAGTAATGACAAATGTGGCCCCTTGTGTTAGACTTCCTGAATTCTGTTCCACACCCTGCTGCTTACTTGCAGTGTGAATTTGGACAAATTCTTAAACCTTTCTATGCCTCAGTATCTTTTTCTGTAAAAAGGGAGTGAGGAGACTCCCTGCAAGTTAAAACATATAACGTTCTTCAAATAGCTCACAATATGCCCTCAATTAACAGTAGCGTTGGGACCTACTACATTTAGGTGTAGAAACAAATCAGACTTCTGTTTTTATCTGATACATACTTTTATTAGGCTAAACATTAGAAATGCTATATTCTAAGTTTTGGGATATATTTATTTCAGTATTTATCCAGCAATATAATGTGCATTTCCCCAAGTAACTCATGTAATGCAAAAAAGATGGATTTTATATTTCCTATGTAAACTACAGAAAAGATAATTTCATAAATTTAAAAAAACCTGCTTTTATTATTTTAAAGGGTCATGCATCATCAACAATTGATATGATACCATGGGACTGAATGAGTATAAGTATAAAAATACACAGAAAATAGCTTATTCTATTGAGTTTACCTTGCAGGGAATATTTTTCATATTAAGGAGAAACTACCTTATTCCACTTCCTGAATGATTAACTGTGAGAGTTATTTTTTAAAAAGAAGTCTTTAAAAAGGCATAAAACAAATAAATTATGGGGAAGTAACGTACAACATAGGGAATATAACCAATGATATTGTGATAGCATGGTACGGTGTCAGATAGTTGCTGACTTATCATGGTGATCACTTTTTTAGGTATATAAATGTTGAATCACTGTGGTGTCCACCTGAAACTAATATAATATTGTACGTTAGCTATATTTTAATAAGAATCTTAAACATATTCTAAATTTTGCAGGTATAATATTTTAGTTAAAACATAATAAATATATTAATATATATATATAGAAATATATATAGAAATATTAAATATATTATAGGTAGATTAAAAAACACAATGACTGACATTTTGTGACTTGTGCAAATTACATATTTTAGAAAACTCAAGATTATTCAGTCAATAGTACAATTTAATATGCATATGTATTTTAAATTTTCAAAAATATTGCTAAAATAGCCATGAGTTAAAATTGTATTGAGTATACAAAACCAAATCCACATACTCATTCATATATTGAAGTTGAATAGTACTTCAACAGTTAATTGGGGTATCAGTTGTCCATAGAAATTGAACTACTGATGTAATTTATATATGAATGAATATGCATTTTATTGCATCATATCCAGAACAAAAGGGCTTTTGTACTTTTGAGCTGCAAATATGTAATCTAAGTTTTCTGAGTTAAGAGGTTAAATACTGTTTATAGTTACCTAATTTCACATTAAAAATAATGAGGGTATTCATTAAAATATAGATTTAAATGCATTAAATTGGGAGCATTGCTAAATGGCCACATGTGGATATTTTAAAAACTACATATAATTATATTCACAAATGGGAGAAAGACCTGTTGAGTAACTAAGTAATAAGTGGAAGGGATGCTGTTGTCAGCATTCCATCATTTTACAATGATGGAACTGGTTAATTTACAAAGTAAATAACAATGCATTATATTTCACTGCAGCTGGCATTGTGGGACTATCACAAATTTGTCAACATTCACTGCAGCTGGCATTGTGGGACTATCACAAATTTGTCAACATGTATTGGCGTGTAGCAATAAGTATACTTAATGAAAGCCATCTCTATCCACATTGCTTTTCAGTTATATATTATACTTCATTCCCACCATCACTTATACTCATCATTATTAGTATATAGAATAATTAAAATCATTAGAAATGATGGTAAATTTCATTAGATTACATTAAATAATATTATTTATGATAACTTAGAAAAAATCCAAACTTATAATATGTGTTATTAAAGAGTGATACATATTTTTGAAAATTCCAGCAAGATAATTGTTTCTGTGGATATGTGCTATTGTATATTATTTGGATTTTTAGTTTTGCTCCAGGAAATTGTAATACGATCTTTAGGAAATTAAAAGTAGAAGATGACAAAAAAATAGAAAAAGAGAGAGAGGAGAGAGAGAGAGAAGAAACCAAACTATTATTTCTGAATAATATTATTATCAATAGAAAGGAAAATTATCTGTTTACAGAAGAAATTCAATTTATGCAAATTTCTTGTATCTTAAGTAATACTTAACTAATTTATGTGTCTTAACAACTGCTACACTTAAATTTATGTATCTTACAACTA
>NW_017733624.1:23480-24851 GCF_001890085.2 Hipposideros armiger
AGACAATATAGCTTTAAAGTTTTATTATTATTCTGGCTTTCATTCATTTTATTTAAAATTACAAAAGAAGTTTGTTTTAATATTTTTACCTGCACATGAAATTAGAGCAACATAATTTTTACACAATTTAATTTGCCATGCAAGAATGACAGAGAGATAGTATAAGCAAGTGAGAATTTCTAAGTGAGATGTTACAGTTAATCATTTCCTTGGTGTCTCCAGGCTTGTGTAACAGTCAGCTACAAGTGCCAGTAACAAAAAGCTACTTTGTTTAAAGTGTTATGATTTTTCTTGTCTAGATCATCCACTATGATCTGGCCCCAAGTCCGGGGAGAACCACATGGTGATCTCCAACATAGAGAATTCTCTGGAGAATTCTGGACTAATTCTGGGGGAATTGAAGTCTTATAATGTAGTACAGTATGGAAAATCCATCCCAGGGGCAGGTGGGAAGGCAGGTGCATGTTTTTATCCCTGACATTTAAATAATTTGACTTATGGCAATTTTGTAATCATGACTATTGGCCCTGATTTGGGTTTGAACTTTCTATAAATAGTAACACACAATAAAAGTGTGATGAGTTGGACTCAGAAAGTTTCTTGGTATGGTTTTGAATTAAAATATAGATGCAGATGCAGTGAAGAAAATGACAAAATTAAAGAATTGCAGTTTTGTATGTGTAGGGAAATGAAGAAATCAGATAAGTTGTAGAGTATTCAGGAGCAAAGGCACCGTCAGAAATGAGAGTACAACTTAATGCTGTATTGAATTGTGTGGGGCAAAACCGGAACAGAAAGAAAATACTGAGAAATCAGTCATCTCAGCTGCACTTCCTAAAAAGGTGGGAAAATTATTCTCAGAGCACCATTTCAGGAAAGAATTGAGCTTAAAACTTGATCTTTTCACCCTCAAGTGGCTTCTACTTGAGGAGAGTAGAACAAAATGCAGTCATTCTTCAGTGTCAATAATTAAAAAAAAAACCTGTTAAATATTATTCTTTTGGTGTATAAAAATAGAAGAAAATTCAAAGACAAATGGATAATCATGTTGAAGTGACCATATTTTGAAAACCAAGCACAGGCAGAGATGCTTTGACCTTAGAAAGTAATAAATGATATTTCATAGTATAATCAAGATTAATGATTAAATTTAAGATTATTTAAAAAAATTAATTGTAAAAGTTTTAAAAGGATAAATAAAAAAAAAAGCAGTTTGTATTTACTTTAACTGCATTGTGTTGAATTCCAAAATAGGCAGTTATAATGGAAGGGTGCGTGTGAGGTAAAGAGTCGCAATTATTTAAATGAAAGTAAAGTAAGAGCTCGGACTCCAAAGATGGAAGATGAGTATTTTGAAATATAAGTAGAAAG
>NW_017733625.1:0-6075 GCF_001890085.2 Hipposideros armiger
AGGAAGGAAATAATAAAGATCAGAGTGGAAATAAATGAACTAGAGGCTTTAAAAAAAATACAAAAGATCAATGAAACCAAGAGCTGCTTCTTTGTAAAGATAAACACAACTGACAAATCGTTAACCAGACTCAGCAGGAAAAAAAAAGAGAAAGGAGCCAAATAATATCAGAAGTGAAAGAGTAGTGACAACAAACAACACAGAAATACAAAAAAATTTTAAGAAAATGCTACAAGCAACTATACACCAAAAAACTGGACAATCTGGAAGAAATGGATAAATTTTTAGAAGCATACAAACTTAAGAGACTGAATCAAGTAGAAACAGAAAATCTGAACAGATTAATTACTATCAATGAAATTGAATCAGTAATCAGAAGCCTCCCAACCAACAAAATTCCTGGACCAAATGGCTTCAAAGGTAAATTTTACCAAACATTCAAAAAAGAATTAACACCTATTCTCCTCAAACTATTCAAAAACATCCCAGAGGAGAAAAGGCTCCCAAGCACATTTTTACGAGGCCACCATTACCCTGATTCAAAAACCAGATGAAGATGTTACAAAGAAAAAATAAATAAATAAATAGAACTATAGGCCGAGATCCCTAATGAATATAGATGCAAAAATTCTCAACAAAATACTAGCAAACTGAATCCAGCAATACATTTAAACAGTCATACACCATGATCAAGTGGGATTTATTCCCAGGATGCAAGTTTGGTTAAATACCCACAAATCAGTCAACATGATACACTACATAAACAAAATGAATGATTAAAATCATATGATCATATCAATCTATACAGGGAAAGCATCTGACAAAATCCAGCATGATGAAAACTCTCAGCAAAGTGGGAATAGAGGGAAAATACCTCAATGTAATTAAGGCCACATACAACAAGCCCTGAGCTAACGCATACTCAACAGGGAAAAGCTAAATGTGTTCTTAAGATCAGGATCCCCATTTTCACCACTTTTATTCAACGTAGCATTGGAAGTCCTAGCCACAGCAACCAGAGAAGAAAAAGAAATAAAAGACATCCTATCCTAGCTGCAAAGAAAACAGTCAAACTGTCATTATTTGCAGATGACATGATACTGTCTAGAGAGAACCCTAAAAGTTCCACCAAAAAACTATTAGAACTGATAAATGAATTCAGTAAATTAGCAGGATACAGAATTAATTTTCAGATATTGGTTGCATTTTTATACATCAATAACAAACTTTCAGGAAGAGAAATTAAGAAAACTCCCCTCAGAGATGTGGGGGTGCAGTTGATGGCTGTTGGTTGAGGGGGTTGGGGGGGGGGGGGGGCTGGATAGCATAGGTACGCAGCTGCACTGTTGCCGTGGGGGCGTGGGGAACGGTTCAGGGAATGTAATTGATGATGTTGTGAATGTTTTGTGGCGTGTCGGGTGGTCACATGTCTTGCATCATGGATGGGGGGGGGGAGGCTTGATCCGTGCGCTGTGCACCTGAGGCTGATGTTGTGTAGTATTGTATGTCAACTATGATTGAATATATATGTATATGTGCATGGTCATGGGGCGTGGAGTGGAGTGTGGGAGTGGAGTCAGGGGATTTGTAATAGATATGTATGATATTGGGGGAAAATGGGACAGCAGATTGGGGGAGGGAGGTTGTCACTTCGAGGGGTAAAAAGTACAACTATTGCACTGTGTTGCACAGCAGAAACTAGTTCTAAAAATGTGTATTTCATAATAAAAAATAATTTAATAAAAAAATAAAAAATAAAATAAAAAAAGAAAACTCCCATTTACAATAGCATCAAAAAAATAAAATGCCTAGGAATAAATTTAACCAGAGAGGTCAAAGTCTTGTACTTGGAAAATTATAAGCCATTGAAGAAAGAAATGGAAGAAGATACAAATAAATGGAAGTATATACCATGCTCATGAATAGAAAAAATTGACATCATTAAAACATCCAGACTAACAAAGCAATCTATAGATTCAATGCAATCCCTATCAGAATACCAATGGCGTTCTTCACAGAAGTAGGACAAACAATCCTAAAATTTATATGGAACCATAAAAGACCCCAAATAGCTATAGCAGTTATTAGAAGGAAGAACAAAACTGGAGGTATCATGCTACCTGATATCAAATTATGCTACAAGGCTGCAGTAATCAAAACAGCGTGGTACTGGCATAAGAACAGACATATGGATCAATGGAAAAGAATAGAAAGCCCAGAAATAATTCCATGCCTATATGGTCATTTAATCTATGACAAAGGAAACCAGAATTTACATTGGGGTAAAAACAGTCTATTCAATAAATGGTGCTGGGAAAACTGGAAAGATACTTGCAAAAAAAAAAATGAAACTGGACCACCTACTTACACCATATACAAGAATAAACTCAAAATGGATTAAAAACTTAAATGTAGGGGCCTGCCGAGTGACTCAGTTGGTTAAGAGCTCACTCAAGAGTTTGAGCTCTGAGCAACAGCGGTTTGAGTTCCGGCCTGAGCGGAGCAACCGCTGAGCTGCCAACAGGTGGCAGGATGGCTCAGCTAAAAAAAAAAACTTAAATGTAAGACCTGAAAACCCTTAGATGAAAACATACGAAGCAAACTCTCAGACATTACAATTAATAATGTTTTTACTGATATATCCCCTTGGGCAAGGAAAACAAAAGAAAAAATAAACAAATGGGACTGCATCAAACTAAAACTTCTTTTCATAGCAAAGGAAACTGTGAGGAAAATGAAAAGACATTCTACTGACTGGGAGAAGATATTTGCCAATCATACATCTGATAAGAGGTTAATATCCAAAATTTATTTAAAAACTTGTACAACTCAACCCCCAAAATACAAAAAATCCAATTAAAATATGGGCAGAGGACCTGAGTAGACAGACATCTTTCCCAAAAGGACATACAGATGGCCAATAAAAATATGAAACAATGCTCAATGTCACTAATCATCAGAGAAATGCAAGTTAATACCACAATGAGATACCACCTTCCTCCTGTCAGAAAGGCTATCATCAATAAATAAAAAAACAAGAAGTGTTAAAAGGATAACTATTGCATTGTTCTGTACACTTGAAACTAATAATAAAATAAAATAAAATAAAAACAAGAAGTGTCGGCGAGGATATGGAGAAAAGGGAACCCTTGTGCATTTTTGGTGGGATTGCAAAATGGTGCAGCCACTATGGAAAGCAGTATGTAGTCTCCTCAAAAAATTAAAACTCAGACGACCTTATAACCCAGCAATTCCACTCCTGGGTATTTATCCAAAGAAATCCCAAACTCTAATTTGAAAAAATATATGCACCCCTATGTTTACTGCAGTTCTATGCACAATAGCCAAGATATGGAAACAACTGAAATGCCCATCAATAGATGATTGGATAAAGAAATTGTGGTACATTTATACAATGGAATTTTACTCTGCCAAAAAAAGAATGAAATCTTATGATTTGCAATAACGTGGATGGACCTAGAGGATACTATGCTATGTGAAATAAGTCAGACCGAGAAAGACAAATACTATATGATCTCACTTATATGTGAAATCTAAAGAACAGAATAAATGAACAAACGAAACAGAAATAGACTCATAGGTACGGAGAACAAAGTGATGGTTGCTAGATGTGAAGTTTGTGGGGATGGGTGAGAAAAGTGAAGGGATTAGGAAGTACAAATTGGTAGCCACAAAATAATCATGGCAATGTGAAATACAGTATGGGTAATATAGTCAATAATGTTGTAAAAACTACATATGATGTCAGTTGGGTCCTAGGCTTATTGGGCGGATCACTTCATAAATTATAGAAATGCCTAACCACTGCACTGTACACCTGAAACTAACATAAAAAAATAATATTGAATGTCAACTATTTTATATATATATATATTGTTAAGGGATGTAAAGTACAGCAAAGGGAATATAGTTAATGGTATTGTAATAGCTATGTACGGTGCCAGATGGGTAATAGATTTCTTGGGGTTATTATTTGTGAGGTGTGTAAATGTCTAATCATTATGTTATTTTGTACACCTGGAACTAATAATAAAAAATAAAAATAATTATACTAACAAAGAATACCGAGGGTGCCAAAAAAATGTATACAAGTGGACACTTTGGTCAATGTTGCTCAAGCAGTAGTACGTCGTAATCAGAAGTGTCTGGACACTGATGTCAACCACTTTGAGCACCTCTTGTAATTGCAGAAGTCAAACGTGACTTGTATTCATCTTTTGTTATCAGTATATATTATTACAATTTTAATACAGTTTTCCTTTCTTAAAATGTGTATACATTTTTTTGGCACTCTCTATATGTATGAGGAAATTTACTGCAATTAAAGATCTTGGAAAGTTTTGCCTGGCTGTTTTGGTTTGTAATTCATTATTCATTCGATAAAAACCACTTATTGAGTGGCTACTGTGTGCCAGGTTCTGTACTAAGTAAGCACAAGCCAGTTGCTACAAGAAAACTTCGTGTGGGTATTATTTTAAATGGAATCACTTGGGAACAGATTTAGTTCTTTTCCTGTGATTCTCTTTACACATTTTAATCCAATATCCGGTTACCATTTCATAGCTTCAGCCCGTGGCACAATATTTTGCTACCACCTGAGCCCTACTCTGCCAAATGCTTTTCACGCATTCTCATTTCCATGGAGAACAAGAATGCTTATAGTTGTTTTATAAATGAGAAGCATGGTCTATACCAGATACAGTCCCTGGACACCTATGATAGGGACCAGTTTTGCCACGGCAAGTCCTGCTAAGAATTAATACCATTTTCCTTGCTGTTCTTGATCCCTACGGCCATTGACATGTGGTAAGAAATAGACTTACTATAGCAGACCTCTTTCCTGGCCTACTATCCCAAGTCCTGAGTTATATTCTGAGACCAACTAGCCTGAACTTGGAATGAGAATGACAGTAAATGAGCAAGAAGCAGTAGAAAGCATGAAGAGGAGAGAGTATTTTGTCTACAAGCCATCGAGGACTGAATATGAGTTGGGATACCCTAATCTTCAAACCAGAAAGGCAATCTATATATTCTATTTAGGTAGAGCATTTGCCCCAAGATTTAGTTAGACCCAGTATAATACCCCAGAACCTTGCATCCTGCTTGAGCTTCAATTCTGAACCACGATATAGCCCTACTTCTTTATATAGGGTCCTTGTTTTTCTATACTAGGTGAGGTGTTCCCTCAAAATTGTTACTCCCAGCCTAAGAATTTCAGACATATTATGGCTTCCATACTGTGGAGATCTATTTGAGTGTATCAGAGCTTAGGGCACTATTCTTAGGTTCAGTTTGTGCCCTGTTTCCCCCGCATCTTATCTTTAGACTCTACTTCTGTCCATGCCAGTTAGGATGTCAAGTTACCAAATTCTGCTTGAATGTTAGGACCCTGCCTTGGTATGTGCTCTTGTGCCAAGCCTAGATCTGTAAGCATTAAACCCACTGCCTATTTTAACTCTGTCCATATCCTATTCCCTCTGTTTTAAGATGACACTCGGGTCTCTGACCTTAGTTTTTCCCTTTGGATCCATTATACACTTGAGCCCCTTGTTCTGTAGGACCTGACTTCTCCCCTATTCTCCTCGTTGCTTGTGAATGAGACTTGTTCTCCAGAGTACTCTTTCTGCCCAATGGCACACAGAATTGTCTGTAGAAATTGAGGAACCCAGGTACAGGGTCTGGACAGCAAGTACGATACAGCAGCCTCTTGATTTTGAGTCCAAGTCCTGCCCTCAGTTAGGAAGCTAACAATATTGATGTAATGTCTACATAGACAGGGTTAAATCAGATATAGCCAAAAATTTGGGAGTTATGACTTATGATTGGTGGGGATAAAGATTCCTGGAGTTCTGCCACTGTGAGGAGTGTATATATGGGCAGCACTGAATTAGAATCTTCACAGGTGGTAGAGAAAAGACAGACACTCAGAGTGGCCAGCATGCCTCAGGAGCAGAGAGCAGCAATCAGGTAAGATTTATGGTTGCTGTGATATATGGACTAGCCTGAGATTTTCAGAGGTGGGGGAGAGAGAGAGAGAGAGAGAGAGAGAGAGAG
>NW_017733625.1:8763-10958 GCF_001890085.2 Hipposideros armiger
AAAAAAAATAACTGAATGAGAGCATTTAGCTGAAATAATAGCTGAAAGAATAAGGGTAAATTCCAAAAATGCATCATGCATATAATCCGGTATTGACACTGGAGAAATCTGATTTACATTACCCCACATGGGTCTCATGTTTCAATTATTAAAACACTAAGCGTGCTAATAATTGATGATTTAGATATTTGCCTTATCAAAATGAGAATAAATTCATCTTTGTTTCACAGACCTTAAAACTTTTGAAGTTGCTACTGGGTACACATTCCCCTTTCCCAGTTAAGTCTCTTCTTTAAGGATGGATGGTTTTCTGCCTTAGTTTCCATACAATTTGTCAATGTCCTTCTTCAAATGTGCACCCCCCCTCAAATATTTACACACAGGATATGATATGATATGATATGATATGGTATGATGCATTCAGAGATCTGTGTAAGAATTTGCTCTAGACACTGTACTGTCTTAAATGACATTAACCTTCTTTTCAATTGCATTAGCTTTGTCTTTTGGTGGTGATCTTTTCTACTTTTGGATTTTGTTTTTCAGCAAACACCTTTCATTACTGCCTTATTGTGCTTATGATCTACAAAAAAATGTCCAGTGACCACTTTTTACATACTGTTAAGGCAAGTCTCCTTGTTAATTTTATAAACTGAATTAAGATACTTTGTGTTAATTACTTATTACATTTTACTCATCCTTCAGATTGGTTAGATTTTACCCATCCTTCAGATTGGCACCAGAATGCTGTGTTCTTCCTTCCAGTTTTGTCATCTGCCAGTCTGAAAAAGCATTCCTCTTCTATTTTAATTTGAGACCCTGATAGCAATGTGAATAAAATAGAAGAGCATTATAATATTCCACTGTTGTCAACACCAAATTAATTGATACATTTGGTGGAATGGGTGGGTACCTAGCTATAAGTGCTCCTGTTACCTCAGGCCACACTTGGTGCTGACAATAGGGAGGCTGTCTTTCCTTCAATTCAGATATGCTAGCTCTAAGGCAGATCTGATCTTTCAGACTATTCACCCCAAAAAGCAAATGAGGTTAGTTTGGCCTGACTTGTTCTCCGTGAACCTGTTATAGCTTATTGAAGATGAAATGGTGTCTGTCTTGCCAATTCAAGTTATCTGGATTTAACAAGGAAAAATTACATGCCCTCCCACTTCAGAGTACTTATGCTGTTCTGACCAACCCCCAAAGCGGAACTCAAATTCCGATTGACAGAGCTCATGCTTCAGAAGCAGCCATTTTTAACACAATACTGACCCAGAAGTCAGTATGATAGAAATAAAAGTTGGAAAACTGAGAGAATATAATCTTTGTCTGTTAGGAAAGAAACGGAGATAAACAAGAGAAATATTAGTTCTGTCACTTTTTCTATACGTTTTAAGTAGTCTTGTTTCTTTCTCTCTGCAGCTGGGTTAGAGACTGGGTGTAAATTTAAAGAATGTGTATTGATAGAATTGAAGCAGCCTTAAAAAACAAACGGACTTAAGGCAGCTGTAGTCTAGTAAAAAGAGAGGTCAAAACTTGGACTCAAATCTGAGCTCTAGCACACATTAGCTAAGTGGCCTTGGGCAAATCATTTACCTTTTGAGTCCTGGTTTCTGGGTTTTGGATTTCTTTTTTTTTCAGATGCATGGTACTTCATGAAGTTGTTGTAAAGGTTAAAATTCTTCCTTTACAAAATATAAAAACAAAGAGAAACTGTGCTCAACAGGGACTCACTTTCCTTCTGTTCTATAATATTTTGGGGGACTGCCTTTTTTGGGAGTTTTAGCTCACTATTCTGTAAAGTTTCATTAGTGCAAGATGCACATGTGAAACCGACCGAGTGTATAGGAGTCTTCCTGCCCTTTGAATTGATGCCAAACCTTAAAAGATAGAGAGCATTATTGATGATGAGCATTTTACTAAATTTTTACCTTAGAAATGTAAAGTATGATTTTTCTCATAACTTCTTCTAAGTGGATACAATTAGATTGGGACTTGCTTTTTCTGTCTGGAACTGAGAGTTAGGTTTCAGGCCTTGGGGTTGGAGCTCACATAAATCTTCCCAATTTTTACAATCAAGTAGGGTTAGAGTTAATCTGGCCGACTTAAAAAAAAAACCAGTCCTTCTTAAGTTCATCTTCAGATATTTATTTATTATTGTTAGCTACTCGGAATCTCACTTTATCTGAGAAAAG
>NW_017733625.1:12438-13957 GCF_001890085.2 Hipposideros armiger
GGTACTACCCATGTACAATGTGCATCCTTATTTTTCTCTCACAAATTTGGGCAAAAAAGTGCACATCATACATGGCAAGATATGGTATGTTGGTTCTGGGGCCTCTTGGGTGGGGCTTCAGTGCAGGCCCACTTCAGCCACTATCTGTAACTGGCCAAGGGCAACATGGTAGGAGCTAATAACGATCTGCAGCTGTTCCTGGCCTGTGCTAACTCTGGACGCTCTTGGGAAAGGCCATGCTGCCACCAGTACCGGGCCAGGGTAACTCTGAAAAAAGTCAGGACACCTGCAGGCCTGCTGCCCCCTGCTGGCTCCCATAAGGTCCACCCATTGATAAAGACTCATGCAGTATGCGAGTTAAGTAAGACAAGGTCTCAGCCAGTCACTACCGTGAGAAGTGCTGTGGTCACCACACTTCTTGAATTCACAGGTTAATGTAAATTCTCGTTTGGCGCCAGAGCGACTTAGCAAAAGTCTCAGCACAGCGAGGCCAGTCACCACCAACATGGGGCCATGCATTAGAATAGAATAGAGAGAAATGTGGGAGGGGCTGCCTGCTCCTGGAAAAAGTGCCTCTGGCGATGCAGGAGTTCTGTAGGATGGGGCCCCAGTAAATCAACAGGGCAGAGCAGCAGAGTTCATTGGGCCATTCAGATTCAGATTTGGCCGTGTGGGAGTGGGCTGAATACAAAAAGATATTGCCTGCCGGCAGACTACACAGGAAAGGTATATCTCACAGTAAAGTGGTGACCTTCAGTCCTTCCCCTTGAAGACACACTCCTCGGTGTGCCCCTCCGTATTTCTACGAAGCCCCCAAGTCACTGTCCCTCCGCTGGAGCCCAGGGTGAGTGCCTGCAAGCGAGTCAGTGGGTGAGCCCTTTAGAGGACGTCTGGGTTTCCCACAGCTTTCTGTCCCAATCCCCAGTTTTTCACAGGCAGGTATTGTGGGGTCCCCTCATTCCAGCACCGATACCTTGGGCTGGGGAGACTGGTGTGGGAGGCCTGGGGTTCCTCACTCCTTGGTGGGGGTGAACCTTCATGGGCGAGGTATTCCTTCTGGTTCTCAACTGCAGCAGGGAGCTTTGGGGCTTGTCCCATGTTCCTTCTGCTTCTCAACTGCAGCAGGGAGCTTTGGGGCTTGTTCCATGTCTCCACCCCTCCTATCAGTCTCAACATGGGGGCTGCTTTATATTTTTAGCTGTGGGACTTCTGTTCAGCTAGAATTCAGGTAGTTCTCAAGGTTGATTGTTCTATAATTTAGTTGTAATTTTAATGTGTTCATGGAAGTATGTAAGCACAGTGTTTCACTCCTCCACCATCTTGGGTCCTTGCTCTGCAGGAATTCTTAAAAGCACCCTTGTATAAGGGTCCAATACTTCATGTTATTTTAAGATCAGCTATACTCATTGCCATTATGTTCACAAGGGGAGGGAGTGGCTTGTGCCTTCTGCTTAAGCTCAAGGGGGCATCTGTTCTCTGATCTACAGACTAAGAATTAATTTAAGTATGATATTGGGGG
>NW_017733625.1:16082-19367 GCF_001890085.2 Hipposideros armiger
GACTTATTGAATGAATAGATAGTCATGTCTGTATTCTTTCCTATTTACAATACAAATACACCTATGCAGCCACCAGCTCTAGCATCTCCCTTTGGGTTCCCATGACAATTCCAATCTACTTCTGTATTATTTAGAATACAAACCATGTTTTTTCTATAAATCTCTCCTGTTTTTATTTTAAGCACCAATTTGCTATCATATTTAATATATGCATCATTCATTTCTAGCCGTTTGTTTTAAGCCCCAAGTCTTCTCCCTTTTGTTTTTATCAGATCATTTCCACACCAAAGAAACTGATCACTCAGTGCTGATATTGGCAGCAGTAGCTACTCCTTGCTTCAGGCTGATTATAGCCAACTCCTTTAGGTCTGCGTGAAAAAGAGGCTGCTGATATCACCATTGATTGCTGTTTCTTACATGCCAAAACAATCTGTTAAATCAGTGCAAAATTGATTTTTGCACCTTAAAGCTACAAGAATACAATTGGTTTCTAAGCTGCCACATCAATCAGATATTTAAAAAATCCTTAGTGAGCCCGGGTATAATTCATCAATGTGCCCACCCACAAGATTAGATGATATGTTCCCTCTATTTACATACAGTTTTTCCCCCCTGGAGGGCTATGTAATATGTGCAGAATAAAAAATGCAGGGAAGTATACTATATTGTGTAGGCTACTTCATGTAGGTTACTTGTTGTGAATCATTTCAGAGCAGTTACTATAGCAAATTTGTAAGCAATACTCGACGGTTGGAAAAAAAAGGTTATTTTGGTCATTTCAAGCTGATAAAATCCCAGAGACATGTTCTTGACCAGCTTCTAAATATGACAAATTAAATTTTGCTGTAGGTCTCCTGCCTTCAGTAGTTCCAGTTGAGTGAGGTATTATTCTCCAGGAGTTATTAGGGCCTCTACAGTTACCTCCATTCCACACTTCTTATTGAAGTTTATAATAAGTTACCACAGCTTTAACTCTCTCAAATGTACTCCACCACAGAATTATTAATAGCTTTGTCACAAAGATGTATTAACAAATTTCTAGGTTGCAGGTCCTTGCTTTTCATCACATTGAAAATTTTGTGTCATTCCTTTCTGGCCTGCAAAGTTTCTGTTGAAAAATCAGCTAATTTTACAGGAGCTCCATTATAAGTTACTAGTTGCTGTTCTCTTGCTGCTTTTAAGATTCTCTCTCTGTCTTTAACCTCTGCCATTTTAATTATGATGTGTCTTGAGTGGGCCTTTTGGGTTTATCTTGTTTGGAACTCTCTGTGCTGACTGGACTTGTGTGTCTATTTCCTTCACCAGGTTAAGGAAGTTTTCAGTCAACATTTCTTTAAATAGGTTCTCAATCCCTTACTTTCTGTCTTCTCCTTGTGGTACCCCTGTGATGCAAATGTTGTTGTGCTTGATGTTGTCCCAGGGGTCTCTTAAACTATCCTCATTTTTTTTTTAGTATTTTTTTCTTTTTGCTATTCTAATTGGGTGTTTTCTGCTACCTTGCCTTCTAAATTGCAGATTCAATCCTTTGCTTCATCTAGTCTGCTGGTGATTCCAGCTAGTGCATTCTTCACTTCATTTCAATTAGTGTGTTCTTCACTTCTGACTTATTCTTTTTTATGGTTTATATGTCCTTTTTTTAAGATTTTATTGGGGAATGGGGAGGGGAACAACCCTGGGGAATTGGGGGAAGGGGAACAGACAAGTTGCTGTCCTTTTGTTCTTCAATCTAGTTGTGGAGGACATCGCTTCACTGGCCCATGTTGGTATTATCATTGCACTCTTCCTGGATGAGGCAGATCGGTTGCCGGCCTCTGGACAGCCGCTCACAGCGGCTCTTGGCAGCTCACACGGGCTGCTGGCTGCTCACGCTGGCTGCCAGCCACACACGGCAGCCCACAGCAGCCCACCTCCAGGTCGAGCTGCTGCTCACCATCTTAACTGTAGAAGGCAGTGTCACTGGCCCTCATGTGGGATCCAAACCAGGGCCCTGCTGCTCAGAGCTGGCGTCCCAAGCCAGCTCCCAACCAACGCGCCACTCAGCCGACCCTATATGTCCTTTTTTATGCTTGCAATCTCTTTGTTGAAGTTCTCACTAAGTTCTTTGAACATCCTTATAATCATTGTTTTTTGGGTTTTTTGGGTTATTTTAGTAATCATTGTTTTGAACTCTGTCTCTGGTAGGTTGCTTGCTTTCATTTTGTTTAGTTCTTTTTCTGGATTTTTCTTCTGTTCTTTAATTTGGGACGTATTTCTTTGTTTCCTCATTTTGGCTGCCTCTCTGTGCTTGTTTCTATGTATCAGGTAGATCTGTTATGTCTCCAAGTCTTAGCTGGGTGGCCTTATGTAGTAGATGTCCTGTGGGGCCCAGTGTCAATCTCCCTGGTCATCTAAGCTGGGTATTCCAGGAGTGTTCCTTGATTGTGTTGTGTGTGTTTTCCTGTTGTAGTTGATTCTTATTGGCATGTCAGTGTGTGGGACTGACCCTCAAGCTGACTGGCCGTGGGGTTAGGCCATGTCCACAGCTTATAGTCTGCTATTCGGGAGGCTTACCCCACTGAGTGAGATTTGCCCCCACTGGGCTCTGGTGCCTGTTGAGACTATCCTATATGTATGCCGCTTTTTGGGGCTAGCTGGGTGGTGCTCTGCTGTTGTCTGAAGCCAACCTCCAAGTACTGTATTTTGCCATGTATAATGCACTCCTGTGTATAATGCACACTCGTGTTTTTGGCCCAAACTTTCAGGGGGAAAAAAAACCTTTCATTTTAATTTTTAATTCAAATTTTTATTTGTTTACATTTAGGCACTTGTTTTTTGTAGTATAAAGAAATTTTAGCATTTATTTTTTTAACATATTATAGTACAAGAAATTTTATGTAACAAATAATTACAAAACACAAACACAGATACAAGGTACAAGAAATTTTATGTACCGGTAACAAATTCATGATAAAATTATAAAATTATAAAATAATTATAAATTATAAATTATAAATTATAAAATTATAATTTACACATTATAAAAGGCCAAAAACTCTTTGTCATTGAGAGTTTGTTGTAAGTTCAACAATACCGATTACTGTATTCCAGGGTATCATTTTGTATGCAGATATTGTTATTTATTTCTAGAGTTACACTTTTAACTCATGAGCATACATAAAAGAATTAAAAACATTTATGTAGGTACGGAATAGGTACTACCCATGTACAATGTGCATCCTTATTTTTCTCTCACAAATTTGGGCAAAAAAGTGCACATCATACATGGCAAGATATGGTATGTTGGTT
>NW_017733626.1:0-1029 GCF_001890085.2 Hipposideros armiger
TATGATTTTTATCCTTTATTTTGTTTATGTGGAGTATCACATTGATCGATTTGCATATGTTCAACCATTCTTCCACCCCGGAATGAAACTCCCTTGATCATGATGTGTAATTTTTTTAAATGTATTGTTGTACTCAATTTGAAAGTATTTTATGATTTTTGCATCTATATTCATCAGAAATATTTGTTTGTAGAGTTTCTTTTTTTGTGTTATCCTTCCCAGGTGTTGGTATCAGAGTAATTCTGGCCTCATAAAATGACATAACAAATGTTGCCTTTTCAAATTTTTTGGAAGTGTTTCAAAAGCAGAGGCATTAGGGTGGGCTGAGTGCCCAGTTGGTTAAGAGCTCGCTCAAGAGTGCGAGCTCTGAGCAACAGCGGTTCGATTCCCAGCCCGAGCTGAGCTGCCACTGAGCTGCCAACAGGTGGCAGGGTGGCTCAAGTAAGATAAAAAAAAGAAAAAGAGAGGTATAAAGTCATCTTTTAATGTTTGCTAGACTTCACTAGTGAAGGCATCTGGTCCTGCACTTTTGTCTTTGGAGAGGTTTTGAATGACTGTTTCAATTTCCTTACTGTTGATCAGTCTATTTAAATGTTTCCAGTCTTTGTGATTCAGTCTAGGAAAGTTATATATTTCTGAGTACTTGTCTGTTTCTTCTGGGTTATTGAATTTGGTGGCATATTGTTTTTCATAGTATCTTCTCTGATCCTTTGTATTTTGTGTATGTCATAACTTCACTGATTTCATTTCTGATTTTGTTTCTTTTCTCTTTTTTCCTTAGTGCATCTAGCTGGGGGTTATGAATTTTTATTAATCCTTTCAACGAACCAGCTCTTACTTCCATTAATCTTTTCTATTGTGTTTCTGACCTCTATTTCCTTTCATTCTACTCTAATTTTTATTATTTCCTTCCTTTTGCTGACATTGGGCTTCATTTGTTCTAGTTCTGTAAAATGTAAAATTGTTTGTTTTAGATTTTTCTTGTTTTTCACATAGGCTTGTAATTATATAAATTTCCCCTTATTACTG
>NW_017733626.1:1881-26544 GCF_001890085.2 Hipposideros armiger
ATCTATGTATCTACATAGGTATTTATATATCTATTTATATAGAAAAATATAGATTAATAGCTATAGATATTTATATATAGTAGTCATTTTTTCTCCATGTATCTTATCGCCATTCCCTTTTGTAAATTCAGACATTTATCCCTTCCCCTTGTATGATTTTGTTGTCACAAATCATCCCTATTTATGTAGCAGAACTGTAAAGGTCAACAAAAGATTTCTGCAGCAATACCTGCTGTGCAATTATAACTGCTCATGTATGCTGCAATTACTTCCCCTATTGCTTACCCTATAAAACCTCCCGCAGACACCTGCAAGGGTGCTGATGCCAGTTTTAGGCTCAGCCCCAACAGGCAAATAAAGCTGTTTGGTTTGGACACATGCCTCAGACTTCAACTCTTCGGGGAGCCTTTCATTTTGGTGCCAAAACCCGGAGGGGGATACAACTCACGGACTGCGCTTGGATAGCCCTCCATTTTCCCCTGCAGGCTTGATCCGTGCTCGGGACTCTCCCCTTCTCGAGCCTGTCAAGGAAACACTCTCAATTCCTCCTGGAGATATCCACTTGGGGTGAGTGATAACTTCGCCGCCTCTCGTTTCTCGGTCCCTCTGTCTTCTCTCAAGTTGGTTCAAAGTCCTAGCGCTAGGCCAGGGGGCACCCCTTCGGTCCTTTGGACCTCCACTCTCCCAATTTTGGGATGCCCACTTTGGGGGTCAGTCACTTGTCTCTCATTGATGGTATCACTGGTGACAGAAATGTCTTCACCCTTCGCGATCATCTTTGCGGCTATTTGTCACCTCACTCCCAAACACAATGGGCGCAGGCCCCTCTCTCCCTCCTAAATCCACTCCATTGGGATGTGGTTTCTTTTAAGAAAAATTGATACCCTCGGTTTGCAGAGTGAAATCCGACCCAAGCGCCTCATTTTCTGTGGCGTGGCCACAATACAAATTGCATAATAATTCTCAGTGGTCAGAAAATAGCACTTTTGATTTTTATATACTGCGATTTGGGTAAATGCTGCCAACGTGATGGAAAATGATCTGAGATCCCCTATGTCCAGGTATTATTTGCTGTCCACTAGTGACCTTCTCTCTGTCATTCCTGCTCCACCTTCCAAGTCCTCCAGGCACACTAAAAGCCCCTCTGCCCTCTGAGGATGACACTTCAGTGTTTGAACTGGCTGATCATTCCTCCCCTCTGGCACCCCCTCCATATGCCCCTCATTCTTTGCTCTCACCCTCATCACCAGAAGCCTCTGAACAGAGGAGTCTATTAAAATCTTACAAATGTATGTAAACATCATCTTTAAGTATACTAATATAAAAGGGTTTTTCTCTCTCAAGAGACTCCAGCAAAACCAATGCTTCAGTCCCATTTTTATCCTGTGACACTCAGAGCACCCTATGTTTAGATGACGACTTGGGGAAGATTGATTTCCAGCTGTGAACCGAACGTTCATGGGATCCAATCCGCAGAGGATCTGTAGAACTCACACCAAAGAGCGCTGACTGAGGGCCAATTTGGTCTCAGGATCATAGCACATGATTAGATCGTGAAGTAGAGAACTCAAATTAAAAATGAGAAACTCTCTCTGGGAAGCAGAAATGGGGGAAAACCAAACTAAACACATTCTCCCCACTGCCACTAAGATATGTGGTCAAAGTTTTCAGATCACAGGTGAAAGGGAGGCTTTTTACGCTGTCAGCGTCTAAAGGATGGGTACAGCCCATATTAAGCCTGAAACCTCTCTGACCTAGGTCCCATAACCCGGAGTCCCCTTCAAGCTGCAAATCTGTGCTGTGACCCCAGAAAATGGAAAGGAAGTGAAAAACACTAGGGGACTACATCATTGAACATGCTTCGCAGCTGTAAAGACGGTTCCAAGGGTGATTGTGACGTAACTACATATTCCAGTCTTCCCTATGCAGTCCCGCATCGCCACTCTGGCCATGGGGGAAGGGAGCGCACGGCCCCCAGACCGAGGTCCTTAGCAACTGGGAGTCCAGGGAGCCTATGGAGGTCAGGGAGCCCAAGAGGTCGCCCTTGGGCGGTAAGGAAGCCAGGGCCAAGCCGGGAGCCCTGGGGGTTACCAGCCCAAAGTCACCCGGGAGACAAGAGGCAGTGTGGGGACTGGGTTGCTGGGTAGGGCGTGGGCTCAGGAGTGCGGGGTACTGGTGAGAAGATTCTGGTGGGGAGCCAACAGGTCCAAGGGTGCTGCGACCTGTCACGTTTTACCTTTCAGTTGCCGCGGCCAATTTCTTCCATAGTGTTTCTTCTGACTTCTGGGTTGGCGGGGGTGGGGTGGGAGGCGGCACCATTCCAGTGAGGTCCCGACACCCGGTTCCGAGGACTTCCAGCGACCACCGCGAACTGCGAGGCAGAGCCAGAAAAGCAGGTGCTGGGGGTTGCTAGGCAGCAGCTGTGTGGGCTGGCCTAAATTCTCTAATACCATTGGCCTATGAGAAAGGCATCACAATGAAAGATGCAACCACTGTCTGGTCAGCTGTCAGGGAGGGGAGGGGCGGGGCCTTATCGCTCAGGGTGCGTGCAGCTTGCTGTGTGAAGGTTCCTGGGCTCAGGCACAGGAGTCTGATGAACTGGCGGACCTGAGAGACCGCACGCTCACCCTCGTCCTGGACCCTCCTGTACAGAAGCCCACCCCTCCCCCTTGAAACGGGGTCCCCGACCCCAGGTTTCAGGAGATGGGCTAGGACTGGACAGCAGGGGGAAGCACATTCCCTTCACAATCCCTTTCCTGACTCCCAAAGGTCTGCCCCACACTTTCTCATCCCAGAGATCACCCCCAGAAACGCCGAACCAGTCTATGCATGCCATCCGATCAGAATCTCTCTTTCCTCGAGAATCTCTATCCTGATCCCGGGAACATATCTGTCCGCTTCTCGACTGGATCCAGTCCTGGCAGCTCCTACTTCCCAAACTCCTCCAACACCCCCACAGTACCCTTTTTTCCCAGTGCAGACTCTAGGACGAATCAGCCACTTGTCCTTTGGATTCCTCTCCAGGACTTAACCAGGACTTTCCAAAAGGTGTGGCCGGGTCTTCCAATCCCTCTGGGGCCCCCCTACCCTCCACCGTGGAAGCCACTGCTGCTTTTAGCATTCCTCTTCATCCCTACAGCAGCGGACCCATCCCCAGCCCTCTTCAAGGTTTCCCCCTAGCGACCTTCTGAGAAACTCCAGGTTATTTCTCAGCCCTTCCCCTTCTTCTTTCCTGTGCCCATCTAAGCTTCAAAGAAGAAGCAGGGTCCTGTCTTTGTCAGTGGCACCCTAGGTTCTGCAAGTGGGCTATGTCCTTCCTGACAGCACCCCAAGTGTGATTGCTTCTTTTCAACACCACTATCCCCTCCCTCACCCATTGCACCCACACGTAAACCACTCTCATTCCCTCCAGCATATGTGCTCTCTCTTGCCTTAGGGCATTTGGGGACATCGTACTGTCCCGTGCCTCGAATACTTTTCCAGCTTTTTGCCAAGCTGATTGATGCCAACTCACCCTGTAGAATTGAGCTTCCTCAGAGAAGAAGCCTTACACCCACTTCTGGCTCAGTCCAGCAACCCTGTGAGACACTCCTGTAGCACACTGTACTTCAACATCAAAGCACTTTTCAGACATGTAGTGAGTTGATTAGTTACTTGTCATTCACATATTCATATGACAAATTTTAGTGAATGTCTTCTATGTGCCGGGTACTACTGTAGACATAGAACAATCAGCGGTGAGTCTAACAAAGCCCCTGCCCTCGTGGAGTTTACACTCAGTGGTGGAAGGCCGATGATGAAAATAATATTCTCGGGCCGACCAAGCAGCTCAGTTCGTTCATGGTTAGCGTAAGAGCATGCTCTCTGAGCAACACAGCCACAGGTTCGATTCCCATATAGACCAGTGATTTTGTGCCTGACTTGAGCTGTCACTCAGCTGCCAACAAGTGACAGGATGGCTCAGCTGGTGAGAGCATGTGCCCCTAACAACAGACTGCCTGTTCGATGGTGGGCTTCGCCCTCCTGCAAATATGACTGAACTCTGCACCTTGAGTTGAGCTGCCGCCTGGATGGCTCACTGGGTAGAGCGTGCACTCTTAACAACAAGGCTGCCGGTTCCACTCCCACATGGGATGGTGTCTATGCCCACCCTCACTTGCGAGTGAACCGAGCACCTTGAGCTTAGAGGCCACGAGCTTCTGATCGGCAGCCACATGGCGACTGGCACCCTCCAAGACTGAAGAACAACAACTTGGCTGGTCTCCCTCCCCAATTCCCCAACACTCATCCACTTCCTCAGTTCCCCACTTTAAAAAAAAAGAAACTAACAGAATATCTGAACTAACCAATTACTAGTAATGAAATGAAATCAAATCAGTAATCAGAAAACTCCCAACAAACAAAAGTCCTGCACCAGATGGCTTCACAGGTGAATTTTACCAAATATTCAAATAAGAATGAGCGCTTATCCTTCTCAACTACGTACTCAAATAAATGCACAAAAAAGAAAAGCTCCCAAGTTCATTTTTATTAGGGTACCATCACTCTAATGCTTTCAAAACAGATGGACATGACACAAAATGGCAGACATTGCACAGCAACAGATGATCGGAGAGATCACTGTATAAATGATATACATGTCTAACCATGAAGACAAATGGAACTTATATAAAATAACACTGAATATCAACTGAAACTGAAAAAAAAACTAAAAAGAGAACTCATACAACTCAACAATTAAAAAAAATCCAATTTAAAAATGGGAAGCAGACTTAACCAGACACTTTTCCAAGATGACATACAAATGGCCAAGAAATATATGAAAAAAATGCTCAACTTCACTAACTATTAGGGAAATGCATAGAAAAACCACAATGGGATACCAACTCACACCTTTTAGAATGGCAATTATCAACCAAACAAGTAATAACAAGTGTAGGAGCGGCTGTGCAGAAAATGGAACCCTCATACACTGCTGCTGAGGATGTCAATTGGCACAGCCACTGTGGAAAGTAGTATGGAGTTAGGCCTGAAAAGATGAATAACAGAGTTACCAGATAACACAAAAGTCCCTCTTCTGCTATGTACCCCAAAAAATAAATAAATGGGAGCCCCCATTTCTGGAGATGCTATCATTTCTCCCCAGGCTACACAATCACAGGCCTACATTACTGGAGTAGAAAACTCAAGTGCGAAACAGTTCCTGATAAAGAGGGTTTCAAAACAAGAAGGGGCTATGGGATGCTGGTCTTCACTTCCAGGAGAATGAGGGATGTGGGCACAGGTCACTAGTGTCAAAACTCAGCTTCTGACTCCTCTGGAACTGTGCTGCCCTTCCCGTGCTTCTTGGCGTCTCCTCTGAGCTGACAAAGTGAGTCATGGCACCTAGGGGGACCTGGCCGCCTGGGCGTAAGCAGTCCTGATGTTTGAAACATGACACCAGCCAGCAGGGATGTCCCAGCCCCTCTCCCCATGACCATCTCCTGCAGGATCTGTGCCACTTCTGCCCTACTCCTCTGGCCTGGCAGTTGTCCCTCAAGGAAGTTAATTAATTCAAGAGGCAGTACCAACATCACATCCGGAAAAGGTCAACACCAAGCTCCCCACGTTTCTGGCAAATGCTCTGCGAGCTCATAATCCTGCCATTACCTGCACCATGCCTTTGGCCTGGCACTCCCATTTCCCACTCTCTCCACAGGGATAAATGTTTCCTACCTCTAAACTTCTAACTGGACTCAAATGCCACCCCCTCCAGCCTCAAGTCCACTTTAAACCAATCTCTCCCTCGTTGGGCCTTTGGATTGTTACCATATCCTAGCTAGCCTCTTTCCTCCCTCAGTGGGCATTCTCTCCGGTTCCCCTGATGTCTCCCGCATCCAGCCTAGTACCTCTGCTACCAATGGCCCGCTGAATATGGTTAAGTGTCCAGATGATTTGTAAAACAGACTAGGGGCAGGATGTCCTGGTCCTCCACTGTTTGCTTAACCTCACATTTTTTACAGTGAGTTCCTCTGAAAAATAATCTCAATCCTTTTGACGATAAAGCAAAATCCCTTTCTCTTTTCCCTAGGTTGCCAACTCACAAACCAAGATGAATTACTCAACTGGAAAAATCACAATCTGCTCTGTGGTATATTGGTCTTTTCGGGACAGATGCGCACAGGACAAGAATGAAGGTTTAGTTTTATTTAATCTCTCCTACTCTGAGATTCAAACTTGAGGCTCACAAACCCCAAATCCAACACACCTGGCTCTGGAAGCTTTTCCCAAACTACTTGCAAACTTCATGGTACACCTCACCTTCTCCAAGATAAAAGGTGTCAGGGGAGAAAAACAAAACTCTATCGACCAAGCAGGTGAAAAGCAGACGCGAACAGGCCGGGGAAGGTGAATGACAGCAACACAAAATAAGCCAGACGCAAAATATCCCTGAAACCAGGAAAGCCTTGGGGGCGTGAAGAGGTGACAGAGAGTGAGCCAGAGAGGGGACTCAGCATGCCTCACCTTCCTCTCGTTCAATGGGGGCAGCACGACCCCATTGGAATGGTTAAGGTCGGACACCAGCACCTTCAGAATGTCCTGAATCTACAGAAGGCGGAAAGGGAAAAACAAGGGCAGGGACAGAGAGAGAAAAGTGGCTTGGAGAGAGGTAACAGGGGCAGGGAAGCAAGAGAAGATGGGTTCCGGGAAACAGAACGCTGAAGGAGAGAGAAGGTCAACACCACAGCCTGTGCCATCTTTCCAAACAGCCACTTTGCTGCCTTGCCAGAGGCAGAAATCAACGCCAAGGAACAGATGGAAAACTCCCCTGAACGATGCACTCACAAAGAGTGCAGTTGCCTGACCAGTGAATATGCCCATTAGACCCTCCCCTTGGCCCAGGCTGCTAGAGACATTGATGAGGCTCCAGACCCTCATCATCTCCATTTAAAAACCAGACTTCCAAGTAAAGGTTTGCTTGAACAAAGGGGATTCCCGTTAACATATAAGTTTGAAAAACATTATCTGATCTTACAGATGAGGAAACAGAGGCCCAGGGAAGACAGTGCTTTTCCTGAGATCCCCCAGCAAGCTGGTGGCAGAGGTGGACTCGAAACTCCTAGTCCAGTGCCTGGGGCTCTCTCCTCACCAAACCCGGGGGCTGCTCTGGTGCTTCCTAAAGGGAGAGCCTGAAGGCAAGTGGCTTCCCCTTCAGGCTGGGGATACGGAAAACCACCAGAGCAGTAAGTCCAATAGTGTCTATCCTTTACTGAACGTTTGTTTACTCCTCACCAGGCTCTGTGTTAAGGGATGACTATAAACACAACAATCTCATTTAAACTTCATAAGAGTAAGACAGTATGTACCTGGGTTTTACTGATGTGGAAACAGAGACTCAAAGAGCTGAAACAATTTTCCCCAAAACATATCCCTAGCAGAGGGAGAGACAGGATTTAACCCCAGAATTCTTAACCAGTACCTGGTCAGATTCTTCCACAATCTAACCACTACCCTCGAGCCCTCTGAGCACTCCTATCCCCAGTAGCTTGGCCAGCCAAGACTCTACTCCTCAGGCAAGTTGTGGTTGTCGCAGGGTTACTGCCATGTGCCATGTTTATTCTTCCTTTTATTCTTAGCTTCTGAATAAACACCAAGCTTGTTCTTCTTCAGACATTCTCTCAGCTGCAGAAAGTAAAAGCAGTGAGACTCACAAGAAGTATATTTACACCCTGTATTCGCATCCTACTTGACAGTTTACAAAATACTCATCTTCGACGTTTGATTTAATGCCACAACAACCCTACAAGGTGTTGCAATACTCACTTCATGAATGCAGAAATGGACAGATAACATAGTTTTTTTAAAAAACGCAATCATGGAATTTAAATTCAGGGGTTATGCCATAAATCCATGGCTTCCAGGGGGGCAACAACAGAGGCAGAGTTGGAAAAATAAACCTTTAAGTGATCAGAAACGCGGGTCCTTTTTTATACATCTGTTCGAGATGCACACTGGCATGTCTCAAACTGTGACATCAATGCAGCCCAATGGCAAAGGCAGCCGAACACCCCCCCCCCCTAGTGAATTTGGGATGGTAACAAAGTAAAGACAACTCAAGCACCATTTCAGAGAGGAGGAGTCTATTAAAATCTTACAAATCTATGTAAACGTCCTCTTCAAGTATACTGATATAAAAGGGTTTTTCTCTCTCAAGAGACTCCACCAAAACCGATGCTTCAGTCCCATTTTTATCCTGTGGCACTCAGAGCCCCCAATGTTTAGATGATGAATTGGTGAAGCTTCCCAGCTGTGAACCGCAGGTTCACGGGATCCGCTCCATGGAGGATAAGTAGATCTCACACCAAAGAGTGCTGACTGAGGGCCACTTTGGTCTCAGGATCATAGTACATGATTAGATCGTGAAGAAGAGAACTCAAATGAAAAATGAGAAACTCTCTCTGGGAAGTAGAAATGGGGGAAAACCCAACTAAACACATTCTCCCCATTGCCACCCAGACATGTGGTCAACATTTTCAGATCACAGGTGAAAGAGAGGCTTTTTATGATGTCAGTGTCTAAAGGATGGGGTACAGTCTACAGTAACCTGAAACCTCTCTGACCTAGGTCCCATAACCCAGAGTCCCCTTCAAGCTGCAAATCTGTGCTGCGACCCCAGAAAACGGACAGGGAGGGAAAAACACTAGGGGACTAAGTCATTGAACACCCGCTTTGCGGCTGGAAAGACGGTTCCGAGGGTGATTGTGACGTAACTACACATTCCACTCTTCCCTATGGAGGCCCGAGTCTCCACGCTGGTTATGGGGGAAGGGAGCGCAGGGCCCCGAGGACAGACGTCCTTAGCTACTGGGAGTCCAGGGGGCCTACGGAGGTCAGGGAGCCCCAGAGGTCGCCCTGGGCGGCAGGGAAGCTAGGGCCGAGCCGGGAGTTCCGGGCCTTACCAGCCCAATTTCACCCGGGAGCCAAGAGTCAGGGCGGGGAATCGGCTGCCGGGGTGGGGGGTGGGCTTTGGGGCGTGGGGTACTGGTGAGAAGATTTTGGTGGGGAGCCAACGGGTCCAAAGAGCTGCAACCAGGCACGTTTTACCTGTTTCTTGCTCCGGCCAGTAGTGTTTTTTCTGACACCCGGGGTTGTGGGGGCGGGGGAGGCGGGACCATTCCAGCGAGGTCCCGACACCTGGTTCCAAGGACTTCCAGCGAGCACCGTGAAACTGCGAGGCTGAGCCAGAAAAGGAGGGACCGTGGGTGCTAGGCAGCAGCGGTGGGGGCGTAGCCTAAATTTTCTAATACCATTGGTCTCTGAGAAAGGCGTCACAATGAAAGATGCAGCCACTGTCTCTGCCCACCTCAGGGAGGGGAGGGGTGGGTCCTTCTCGCTCAGGGTGCCTGCAGCCTGCTATGTGAAGGTTCCTGTGCTCAGGCACAGGATTCTCACTAACTGGCGGACCTGAGAGACCGCACGCCCACCCTCGTCCTGGACCCTCCTGCACAGAAACCCACCCTACTCCCTTGAAACGGGGTCCCGGACCCCAGGTTTCAGGAGATGGGCTATGACTGGACAGCAGGGGGAAAGCACATCCCCCTCACATCCCCTTTCCTGACTCCCATAGGTCTGCCCCAGACTTTCTAGTCCCAGAGATCACCCCCAGAGACCCCCGACCCAGTCTATGCACGCCGTCCGATCAGAATCTCTCTTTCCTTGAGGATCTTTATCCTGATCCCAGGAACACATCTGTCTGCTTCTCGACGGGATCCGGTCCCAGTACCTCCTACTTCCCAAACTCCTCCAACACCCCCACAGTATCCTTTCTTCCCGGGGTGTACTCTAGGTCCAATCAGCCATTTTTCCTTCGGGTTCCTCTCCAGGACTCCACCAGGACTTTCCAAAAGGTGTGGCCGGGCCTTCCAATCCCCCTGGGGTCCCCCTACCCTCCAGCATGTAAGACACTGCTGCTCATCGCGGTCCTCCTCATCCCTACAGCAGCGGACCCATCCCCAGCCCTCTTCAAGGTTTCTCCTTATCGACCATCTGAGAAACTCCAGGTTATTTCTCAGCCCTTCCCCTGCTTTTTTCCTGTGCCCAACTGAGCTTCAAAGAAGAAGCAGTGTCCTGTCTTTGTCAGTGGCACCCTAGGTTCTGCAAGTGGGCTCTGTCCTTCCTGACAGCACCCCAAGTGTGATTGGTTCTTTTTCAACACCACTATCCCCTCCCTCACCCATTGCACCCACACGTAAACCACTCTCATTCCCTCCAGCACATGTGCTCTCTCCTGTCTTAGGGCATTTGGGGACATCGTACTGTCCCGTGCCTCGAATACTTTTCCAGCTTTTTGCCAAGCTGATTGATGCCAACTCACCCTGTAGAATTGAGCTTCCTCAGAGAAGAAGCCTTACACCCACTTCTGGCTCAGTTCAGCAACCCTGTGAGACACTCCTGTAGCACACTGTACTTCAACATCAAAGCACTTTTCAGACATGTAGTGAGTTGATTAGTTACTTGTCATTCACATATTCATATGACAAATTTTAGTGAATGTCTTCTATGTGCCGGGTACTACTGTAGACATAGAACAATCAGCGGTGAGTCTAACAAAGCCCCTGCCCTCGTGGAGTTTACACTCAGTGGTGGAAGGCCGATGATGAAAATAATATTCTCGGGCCGACCAAGCAGCTCAGTTCGTTCATGGTTAGCGTAAGAGCATGCTCTCTGAGCAACACAGCCACAGGTTCGATTCCCATATAGACCAGTGATTTTGTGCCTGACTTGAGCTGTCACTCAGCTGCCAACAAGTGACAGGATGGCTCAGCTGGTGAGAGCATGTGCCCCTAACAACAGACTGCCTGTTCGATGGTGGGCTTCGCCCTCCTGCAAATATGACTGAACTCTGCACCTTGAGTTGAGCTGCCGCCTGGATGGCTCACTGGGTAGAGCGTGCACTCTTAACAACAAGGCTGCCGGTTCCACTCCCACATGGGATGGTGTCTATGCCCACCCTCACTTGCGAGTGAACCGAGCACCTTGAGCTTAGAGGCCACGAGCTTCTGATCGGCAGCCACATGGCGACTGGCACCCTCCAAGACTGAAGAACAACAACTTGGCTGGTCTCCCTCCCCAATTCCCCAACACTCATCCACTTCCTCAGTTCCCCACTTTAAAAAAAAAGAAACTAACAGAATATCTGAACTAACCAATTACTAGTAATGAAATGAAATCAAATCAGTAATCAGAAAACTCCCAACAAACAAAAGTCCTGCACCAGATGGCTTCAAAGGTGAATTTTACCAAATATTCAAATAAGAATTAATGTCTATCCTTCTCAACTGCCTATTCAAAAAAAGGCAGGAACAAGGAAATCTCACAACTTCATTTTTACTACGGTACCATCACCCTAATAATTTCAAAACAGACAGACATTACACAAAAAGAAAAGGATGGACAAATATCCATGAAGAATCTTGATGCAAAAAACCTTCAACAAAATATTAGTAAGACAGATTTGGCAATACATGAAAAAGATCATACCCCATGACCAAGTGTGATTTATTCCTGGGATGCAAGTTTGGTTCAATACCCACAAACACATAACATAATGCACCACATAAACAAAATGGAAGATAAAAATCATATCAATAGATGCAGAAGAAGATTTTTACAAAATCTAGCATTGATTTGTAAGAAAAACTCTCAGTAAAGTTGGAATAGAGGGAACATATCTCAACATAAGAAAAACGTTGTATGACAAACCTAAGGCTAACATCATTCTCAACAGGGAAAAGCTAACAGCATTCTCTGTAAGATCAGGAATAAAAGAAGGATGCTGTGTCTCACCTCTTTTATTCCACATAGTATTGTAACTCCTGGCCACAGTCATCAGACAAGAAAATGAAATAAAAGGCATCCAAATGAGAAAGGAGGAAAGAAAACTGTCCTTATTTGTAGATGACATGACACTATATAGAGAGAACCTGAATGATTCCACCAAACAAAGTATTAGAGCTAATAAGTGAATTCAGTAAATTAGCAGGATGCAAAGTTAATATTCAGAAATTGGTTGCATTTTATTACACGAATAATGAACTGTCAGCAAGGGACCTTAAGGTAACAATCCTCCTTAAAATTACATTTTTTAAAGAAAAGATAAGCTACTTAGGAATAAATTTAATGAGAATGAAAAGACATGTATTTGGAAAACTATCAGAAACTGATGAAAAAAATGAAAGTAGATTCAAATAAATTGAAGTGTATACCATACTTATGAATCAGAAGAAATACTACCATTAAAATTACGTATGACCCAAAGCAATCTAGACATTCCATGCAATCCCTATGACATACCAATCGCATTTTTTACACAAATGGAACAAATAATATTAAAATGTATATGGAACCACAAAAGACCCTGAATAACCACAGCAATTTTGAGAAGGAAGACTAAAGTTGGTGGTTCCACGCTACTTGATAGCAAACTATGCTAAAAGGCTGTAGGAATCAAAACAACATGGTACTGGCATTAAAACAGACACATAGATGAATGGAACAGAACAGACAGCCAAGAAATAAACCCACACCTATATCGTCATTTAATCTATGACCATACAAGATGTAAGAATATACAACTGGAGAAATGACAGTCTCTTCAATAAATGGTGTTGGAAAAACTAGACAGATACATGCAAAAAGGTACAAGAAACTAGCCCACCTTCTTACACCGTATAAAAGAATAAACTCAAAATTGATTAAAGACTTAAAATGAAGATGCGAAACCAAAAAGCTCATAGAAGAAAACATAGGCCGTAAATTCTCTGACGTTACCCTTAGTGATAGTTTTTTTTCTGATTTATCTCCTCGGGCAAGGGCAATAAAAACAAAAATAAACAAATGAGACTACAGCAAACTAAACAGGTTTTGCATAGCAAAGGAACCATTAAGAAAACGAAAGGAGGGCTGGCTGATTGGCAAGTTGGTTAGGAGTTACAAGTGCTGCCAGACGGGTTCACAACGTCTCTCCAAAGAGCAGACTGTTTGGGGGCCCGTACTCCCACTTTCTAGTATTTCCTTTGCCAGTCTCCAGTAACTTCCTGTCTTGCAGACTCTGGGCAGTCCGCCGAGGCAGCCATGTCCCTGAAAACACTGAAACTGTCCCAAAACCAAACACCGTCCCTGACCTCAACCCTAAATTATAACTATACCACCTCAGCAAACCCTAAAAACGTATCCCTATTATTTCCTTCCCTCTAAAACCTTAAAGCTACTCACACCTCTCCCTTACTCCTGTATTGAACCCAAAAATCCATAGAGTATCACTTGCCCAGAACCCTGAGCTGTTTCCCACAAATCAAACCCTTGCCCTACCCTACCCCTATGCCCCCTGAAAACAAACATAAATCATAACCATGTGCCACGTCTGAGAGAATTACCCGGAAGTGGAAAATTACTGAGTCATCCTTAGCTAGGCTGGCCCAACACAGCTCAGCGCCCTACCCGTTTCTGCATCCACAAAAACATGGCTTTATGTAAATGAACGAGGGCTGCCAGACTGGTTCACAAAGTCTCTCCCAAGAAGGGACAGTTTTCGGCACCTGCTCCCACTTTCTATTATTTCTTTTGCCGGTTTCCACTAACTTCCTGTCGCGCCCTTCTGGGCGGTCCGACGAGGCAGCCATGGCCCTAAAAACACTGAAACTGTCCCGAACCCGAACAACATCCATGACAACAAACCGAGAAAGTAACTATCCCACCTCAGCGAACCCTAAAATCCTGTCCCTAACATCCATATCCCTCTAAAACCTTAACGCTACACACACTTTACCTTACTCCTTGTTTTCAACTGAAAAATCCAAAGAGTATCCTTTGCCCAGATCCCTAAGCATGTCCCCCACAAATCAAATCCTCGCCCTACCCCACCCCTATGCCCCCTGAAACCAAACATAAATCATAACTGTGTGCCGGGGCTCAGGGACCCAACACGGAAGTGGAAAATTGTTGAGTCATCCTTAGCTAGGCTGGCCCAACAAACCTCAGCGCCCTGCCCATTACTGTCTCCACAAAAGCATGGCTATTTGTAAAAGAACGAGTGCTGCTGGAGTGTTTCACAACGTCTGTCCCAAGAGTGGAAAGTTTTGGAGCACCTGCTCCCGCTTTCTAGTATTTCTGTTGCCAGTCTCCCGTAACTTGCCATTGCGCCCACCCCAGGCGGTCCGCCGAGGCAGCCACGTCCCTGAGAACACTGAACCTGTCCCGAACCCGAACACGGTCCCTGACCCCCAACACTAAATTATAAGTATCCCAACTCAGCGAACCCTAATATCCTGTCCCTATCATTTCCTTCCCTCTAAAACATTAACGCTACACACACTTCTCCCTTGCACACTGTTTCGAACCCAAAAATCCAAAAAGTATCCCCTCACCGGAACACTAAGAATGTTCCCCAGAATCCAAACACCCACCGTATCTGACCCCTATGCCCCCCAACCCCAAACATAAAACGTAACCCTGAGCCGGGCCTGAGGGACCCAACTTGGAAGTGGAAAATTGCTGAGTCATCCTTAGCTAGAGAGCCCAACCCACCTCAGCGCTCTCCCCGTTCCTGCCCCCGCAAAAGCGAGGCTATATATAAATGAAAGAGTGCTGCCAGATGGGTTCACAAAGTCCCTCCCAAGAGCGGACAGTTTTGGGGCACATACTCCGGCTTTCTAGTATTTCCTTTGCCGGTCTCCAGTAACTTCCAGTCGCGCCCATTCTGGGCGTTCCAACTAGGCAGCCATGTCCCTAAAAACACTGAAACTGGGGCCGGCCGAGTGGCGCGATGGTTAAGAACTCGCTTGGGATGCCAGAGGGCCCCGGTTCGGATCCCACATATGAGGGCCAGTGACACTGCCGTCCGCAGCTGAGATGCTGAACAACAGCTCAACCTGGAGCTGGGCTGCCATGAGTTGCCGGCGACGGCGTGGGCTGCAGTCCCTGTGGCAGTGGGTTGCCATGGGCTACCGTGTGTGGCCAGCAGCCAGCGTGAGCGGCCAGCAGCCGCAGTGAGCGGCCGTCCAGAAGCCGGCGACTGATCTGCCTCGCCAGAGAAGAGCGCAATGATGGTGCCAACTTGGGCCAGTGAAGCAACATCCTCCACAACTAGATTGAAGAACAAAATGACAGCAACTTGTCTGTTCCCCTTCCCCCAACTCCCCAGCACTGTTCCCATCCTCCCGATTCCCCAATAAAAAAAATCTTTAAAAAAAACACTGAAACTGTCCAGAATCTGAACAACGTCCCTGACAACAAACCGAAAAAGTGACTATCCCAAATCAGCGAACCCTAAAAACCAATCCCTAACATCCCCTTCCCTCTAAAACCTTAGCGCTACACATACCTTTCCCTTACTCCCTGTTTCGAACCCAAAAATTCCTAAGAGTATCCCCCCCCGGAATGCTAAGAAAGTCTTCCACAACCCAAACATCCCCCAATCCCTCCCTTATGCCCCCAATCCCAAACTTACAGCGGAAACATGTGCAGGGGCTGAGCGACCCAACCCGGAAGTGGAAAAGGGCAGAGTTATCCTTAGGTAGACTGCCCAACTCACCTCAGCGCCCAACCTGTTACCACAACAGCAAAAGTGAATCTGTATGTAAAGGAATGTGTGCTGACAGACGGGTTCCCAACGTCTCTACAAAGAGCGGACAGTTTTGGGGCCCCTACTCCCGCTGTCTAGTATTTCCATCACCGATCCCCAGCAACTTCCTGTCGCGCCCACTATGTGCATTTCGACTAGGCAGCCATGTCCCTGAAAACACTGAAACTGTCATGAACCCGAACAACATCCTTGACAACACAGCGAAAAAGTTACTATCCCAACTCAGCGAACTCTAAAAACCTGTCCCTAACATCCCCGTCCCTCTAAAACCTTAACGCTACACACTTTCCCTTACACCTTGTTTTGAACCGAAAAATCCAAAGAGTATCCCTTGCCAACATCCCTAGGCATGTCCTCCACAAATCAAACCCTCGCCCTACCACACGGCCAAGCCCCCCAAAACGAAACATAAAGAATGACCCCGTGCCGAGGCTGAGGGGCCCAACCCAGAAGTGGAAAATTGCTGAGTCATCCTTAGCTAAGCTGGCCCAACAAACCTCAGCGCCCTGCCCATTACTGCCTCCACAAAATCGTGGCTATTTTTAAAAGAACGAGTGCTGCCAGGGTGGTTCACAACGTCTGTCCCAAGAGCGGACAATTTTGGAGCACCTGCTCCTGCTTTCAAGTATGTCTATTGCCAGTCTCCCATAACTTGCCGTTGTGCCCACCCCTGGCAGTCCGCCGAGTGAGCCACGTCCCTGAAAACACTGAACGTGTCCTGAACCCAAACACCGTCCCTGACCCCAACCCTAAATTATAACTATCCCACCTCAGCGAACCCTGAAAACCTATCTCTATCAGTTCCTTCTCTCTAAAACCTTAACGCTACACACACCTCTCTCTTACACCCTGTTTCGAACCCAAAAATTCCTAAGAATATTGCCTTCCTGGAACTCTAAGAATGTCCCCCAGAATCCAAACACTAACCATATTCATGCCCTATGTCCCCCAACCCCAAACATAAAGTGTAACCATGAGCCGGGGCTGAGGGACCCAACCTGGAATGGAAAACTGCAGAGTCATCCTTAGCTAGCCTGCCCAACGCACCTCAGCACCCTCCCCGTTACTGCCCCCGCAATAAAAAATATATGTAAACGAAGGAGTGCTGCCAAATGGGTTTAGAAACTCTCTCGCAAGAGCGGACAGCTTGGTGCCCATACTCCGGCTTTCTAGTATTTCCTTTGCTGGTCTCCGGTAACTTCCTGCCACGTCCACTCTGGGCGGTCCAAACAGGCAGCCATGTCCCTAAAAACACTGAAACTGGCCCGAACTCTAAAAATGTCCCTGACAACAAACCGAGAAAGTAACTATCCCACACCAGCAAACCCGAAAAACCTGTCCCTAACATCCCCTTCCCTCTAAAACCTTAACGCTACACATACCTTTCCATTACTCCCTGTTTTGAACCCAAAAATCCATAGAGTATTCCCTGCCCAGAACCCTGAGCTGTCCTCCACAAATCAAACCTTTGCACTACCCCAACGCTATTCCCCCTGAGACCAAACATAAACCATAACCCTGTGCCAGGGCTGAGGGAATTATCCAGAAGTGGAAAATTGCTAAGTCATCCTTAGCTAGGCTGACCCAACACAGCTCAGCACCCTACCCTTTTCTGCCTCCACAAAAGCGTGACTATATGAAAATGAACGAGTGCTGCCAGTCTGGTTCACAACGTCTCTCCCAAGAAGTGACAGTTTTGGGCACATGCTCCAACTTCCTAGTATTTCCTTTGCCGGTCTCCACTAACTTCCTGGCGCGCCGACTCTGGGTGGTCCGACGAGGCAACCATGTCCCTAAAAATACTGAAAATGTCCTGAACCCGAACAACGTCCCTGACAACAAACCGAAAAAGTAACTATCCCACCACAGCGAACCCTAAAACCCTTTCCCTATCAGTTCCTTCCCTCTAAAACCTTAACGCTACACACACCTCTCCCTTTCACCCTGTTTCAAACCCAAAAATCCAAAGAATATCCCCTCACTGGAACCCTCAGAATGTCCCCCAGAATCCAAACACTCGCCGTATTTGTCCCCTATACCCCCCAACCCCAAACTAAAGCGTAACCGGGAGCCAAGGCTGAGGGACCCAACCAGGAAGTGGAAAATTGCTGAGTCATCCTTAGCTAGACTGCCCACCCCACCTCAGTGCCTTCCCCGTTACTGCACCCGCAAAAGCCAGGCTATTTGTAAACGAACCAGTGCTTCCAGACTGCTTCACAACGTCTCTCCCAAGAGCGTACAGTTTTGGGGTCCCTACTCCTGCTTTCTAGTATTTCCTTTGCTGGATTCCTGTAACTTTTTGCTGCGCCCACTACGGGCATGAGGACGAGGCACTCATGTCCCTAAAAACACTGCACCTCTCCCGAACCCAAACAAAGTACCGCACAAGAAACCTAAAAAGTAACTATCCCAGCTCAGCGAACCCTAAAAACCTGTCCTTAACATCCCCTTCCTTCGAAAACATTAACGATAAACACACTTTTCCCTTACACCCTGTTTTGAACCCAAAAATCCAGAGAGTATTCCCTGCCCGGAACCCTGAGCATGTCCCCCACAAATCAAAGACTCACCCTACCCCACCCCTATGCTCCCCGACACCAAACATAAAGCATAACACTTCCAGGGCTGAGGGACCCAACCGTGAAGTGGAAAATTGCTGAGTCATCCTTCGCTAGACTGGCCAAACCAACCTAAGCGCGCTCCCCATTTCAGCCTCCACAAAAGCATGTCTATATGTAAATGGAAGAGTGCTGCCAGACTGGTTCACAATGTCTCTCCCAAGAGGGGACAGTTTTGGCGCACCTGCTTCCGCTTTCGAGTATTTCTTTTTTTTTTTTAAACATTAACCTAATGGGTAATTTTTCAAATGGATGATTTACTTTTTTTTTTTTAAAGATTTTTATTGGGTAATTGGGGGGATGGGAACAGTGCTGGGGAATTAGGGGAAGGGGAACAGACAAGTTGCTGTCGTTTTGTTCTTCAATCTAGTTGTGGAGGACGCTGCTTCACTGGCCCAAGTTGGCACCATCATTGCGCTCTTCTCTGGCGAGGCAGATCAGTCGCAGGCTTCTGGACGGCCGCTCACTGCGGCTGCTGGCCGCTCACGCTGGCTGCTGGCTACATGCGGTAGCCCATGGCAACCCACTGCCACAGGGACTGCAGCCTATGCCGTCGCCAGCAACTCACGGCAGCCCAGCTCCAGGTTGAGCTGTTGTTCAGCATCTTAGCTGTAGAGGGCAGTGTCACTGGCCCTCATATGTGGGATCCGAACCGGGGCCCTCTGGCATCCCAAGCGAGTTCTTAACCATCGCGCCACTCGGCCGGCCCCGCTTTCGAGTATTTCTATTGCCAGTCTCCCGTAACTTGCCGTCGCACCTACACCAGGCGATCCGCAGAGGCACCCATGTCCCTGAAAACACTGAACCTGTCCCGAATCCGAACGTCAATGACAACAACCTGAAAAGTAACTCTCCCACTTCATCGAACCGCAAAAACCTGACCCTAACATCCCCTTCCCTCTAAAATTTAACGCTACACACACCTTTCACTTACCCCCTGTTTTGAACCCAAAAATCCAGAGAGTATCCCCTGCCTGGATCCCTAAGCATGTCCCACACAAATCAAACACTCGCCCTACCTCACCCCTATGCCCCCTGACACAAAATCTGTGAAACATAACCCTGTGCTGGGGCTGAGGGACCAACCCGGAAGTGGAAAATTGCTGAGTCATCCTTAGCTAGGCTGGCCCAACACACCTCAGCGCCCTCCCCATTTCAGCCTCCACAAAAGCATGTCTATATGTAAATGGAAGAGTGCTGCCAGACTGGTTCACAATGTCTCTCCCAAGAGGGGACAGTTTTGGCGCACCTGCTCCCGCTTTCGAGTATTTCTATTGCCAGTCTCCCGTAACTTGCCGTCGCACCTACACCAGGCGATCCGCAGAGGCAGCCATGTCCCTGACAACACTGAACCTGTCCCGAACCCGAACACCGTCCCTGATCCCAACCCTAAAATATAACTATCCCACCTCAGCGAACCCTAAAAACCTGTCCCTATCATTTCCTTCCCTCTAAAACCTTAACGCTACACACACCTTTCCCTTACACCCTGTTTCGAACCCAAAAATTCCTAAGAGCAACCCTCCCCAGAAACATAAGAATGTCCACCACGATCCAAACACTCGCCCAATTCCTCCCCTCTGCCCCCTAACCCAACAAAAAAGCGAACCCTGTCCTGGGGCTGAGCGACCCAATCAGAAGTGGAAAATTGCTGAATCCTCCATAGCTAGTGTGGCCCAACACAGCTCAGCGCTCTCCCTGTTACTGGCCCCACAAAAGCGAGGCTACATGTAAACGAACGAGTGCAGCCAGATGGGTTCACAACGTCTCTCCCAAGAAGGGACAGTTTTGGGGCCCCTACTCCCATTTTCTAGCATTTTTTTTTAGCTGAGCCATCCTGCTACCTGTTGGAAGCTCAGCAGCTGCTCAGCTCGGGCTGGACTCGAACCGCTGTTGCTCAGAGCTCAAACACTTGAGCGAGCTCTTAACCAACTGAGCCACTCGGCCGGCCCCTCATTTTCTAGCATTTCTGTTGCCAGTCTCCTGTGACTTTGCAATCGTGCTCACACCAGGCAATCCGCAGAGGCAGCCATGACAACACTGAACCTGTCCCGAACCCGAACACCGTCCCTGATCCCAACCTTAAAATATAACTACTCCACATCAGCGAACCCTAAAAACCTGTCCTTATAATCCCCTTCCCTCTAAAACATTAACACTACACACACCTTTCCCTTACACCCTGTTTCGAACCCAAAAATTCCTAAGAAAACCTTCCCCAGAAACATAAGAATGACCAACACAATCCAAACAGTCGCCTAATCCCTCCCTTATGCCCCCTAACCACAAACATAATGCGTTACCCTTTGCCGGGCCTGAGCGACCCAACCGGGAAGTGGAAAATTGCTGAGTCATCCTTAGTTAGGCTGGACCAACACACCTCAGCGCCCTCCCCGTTACTGCACCTGCAAAAGCGAGAATATATATAAACGAATGAGTGCTGCCAGACTGGCTCACAGCGTCTCTCCCAAGAGGGGAGAGTTTTGGGGCCCCTACTCCCATTTTCTAGTATTTCTGTTGCCAGTCTCCTGTGACTTACTATCGTGCTCACACCAGGCGATCCGCAGAAGCAGCCATGTATCTGACAACACTGAACCTGTACTGAACCCGAACACCTCCCTGATCCCAAGTTAAAATATAACTATCCCACCTCAGCGAACCCTAAAAACCTGAACTTAACATCCCCTTCCCTCTAAAACATTAAAGCTACACACACCTCTCCCTTACACCCTGTTTTGAACCCAAAAATCGAGAAAGTATCCCCTGCCCGGTACTCTGAGCATATCCCTCACAAATCAGGCACTCGCCCTATCCCACCCCTATGCTCCCTGACACCAAGCATAAAGCATAACACTGCCAGGGCTGAGGGACACAAACCAGAAGTGGAAAATTTCTGAGTCGTCCTTAGCTAGGCTGGCCAAACACACCTCAGCGCCCTCCCCATTTCTGCCTCCACAAAAGCAAGGCTATATGTAAACGAACGAGTGCTGCCAGACTGGTTCACAATCTCTCACCCAAGAGGGGACAGTTTTGGCGCACCTGCTCCGTTTCGAGTATTTCTATTGTCAGTTTCCCGTAACTTGCTGTCGCGCCTACACAAGGCAATCCGCAGAGGCACCCATGTACCTGCAAACACTGAACCTGTCCCGAACCCGAACAATGTCAATGACAAGAAACCTGAAAAGTCACTCTCTCACTTCATCGAACCGCAAACAACTGACCCTAACATTCGCTTCCCTCTAAAATTTAACGCTACACACACCTTTCACTTTCCCCCTGTTTTGAACCCATAAATCCAGAGAGTATCGCCTGCCTGGATCCCGAAGCATGTCCCACACAAATCAAACACTCGCCCTACCTCACCCCTATGCCCCCTGACACCAAATATAAAGCGTAACCCTGTGTCGGCGCTGAGGGACCCAAATTGGAAGAGGAAAATTGCTGAGTCATCCTTAGCTAGGCTGGCCCAACACAGCTCAGCGCCCTCCCCGTTACTGCCCCCGCAAAATCGGGGTTACATGTAAACGAATGAGTGCTGCCAGACAGGTTCAAAACGTCTCTCTCAACAGCGGACCGTTTTTGAGCACGTACTCCCGCTTTCTAGTATTGCCTTTTCCGGTAAGGAGGAACATGTGTCGCTCCCAATCAGGGCTGTCCAATGAGGGAGACATGTCCCCCAAAACACTGAAAATGTCCCCAAACCGAACAATGTCCCAGACAAGAAGCCGAAAAAGTAACTATCCCATCTCAGCAAACCTTAAAAACCTGTCACTAACATCCCCTTGTTTCTAAAAGCTACACGCTACACACACCTCTCCCTTACACCCGGTTTTGAACCCAAAAATTCTTAATAGTATCCCCTCCCCGAACCATAAGAATGTCCCCCACCATCAAAAGATGCCCCCCAAACCCAAAAATAAAGCGGAACCCTGTCCCGGGGCTGAGCGACCAACGCGGAAGTGGGAAATTGCTGAGTCATCCTTAGCTAGACTGCCCACCCCACCTCAGCGACCTCGCCGTTTCTGCACCCGCAAAAGCGAGGCTCTCTGTAAACGAATGAGTGCTGCCAGAGTGGTTCACAACGTCTCTCCCAAGAGGGGACAGTTGGGGGGCCCCTACTCCCGTTTTCTACTATTTCTATGGCCAGTCTCCCGTGACTTGCCATCACGCCACACCAGGCGATCTGCAGAGGCAGCCATGTCCCTGACAACACTGAACCTGTCCCGAACCTGAACACCGTCCCTGATCCCAAGCCTAAAATATAATTATCCCACATCAGCGAACCGTAAAAAGTTATCGCTATCACATCCTTCCCTCTAAAACCATAACGCTACGCACACATCTCCCTTACTCCCTATTTCGAACCCAAAAATGACTCAGTGTAGCCCCTCCCCGGAACCCTCAGAATGTCCCCCCAAATGCAAACAAACACCCTACCCTTTCCCTGTGCCCCTCCACCACAAACATAAAGAGTAACCCTGTGCCAGGGCCGAGGGACCCACCGGGAAGTGGAACATTGCTCAGTCATCCTTAGCTAGACTGCCCTACCCACCTCAGCGCCCTCCCAGTTACTGCACCCACAAAAGCGAGGCTATGTGTAAATGAACGAGTGCTTCCAGAGTGGTTCACAAAGTCTCTCGCAAGAGGGGACAGCTTTGGGACCCCAAACACGTTTTCTAGTATTTCTATGGCCAGTCTCCCGTGACTTGCCATCGCGCTCACACCAGGCGATCCGCAGAGTCACCCGTGTCCCTGAAAACACTGAACCTGTCCCGAATCTGAAAATCGTCAATGATAACAAACCTGAAAAGTAACTCTCCCACTCAATTGAACCGTAAAAACCTGACCGTAACATCCCCTTCCCTCTAAAATTTAAAGCCACACACACCTTTCACTTTCACCCTGTTTTGAACCCCAAAATCCAGACAGTATCCCCTGCCTGGATCCCTAAGCATGTCCTGCACAAATGAAACACTCGCTCTACCTCACCCCTATGCCCACCGACATCAAATATAAAGCATAACCCTGTGCCAGGGCGGACGGACCAACCCGGAAGTGGAAAATTGCTGAGTCATCCTTAGCTAAGCTGGCCCAACACACCTCAGCGCCCTACCAGTTTCTGGGTCCACGAAATCATGGCTATATGTAAACGAACAAGTGTTGCCAGACTGGTTCGCAACGTGTCTCCCAAGAGGGAAGAGTTTTAGGGCAACTGGTACCGCTTTCGAGTATTCCTATTGCTATTCTCCCATAACTTGCCATCGGGCCCATTCAGGCGGTCCGGCAAGGCGGCAATGTCTCTGAGAACATTGAACTTGTCCCGAACACGAACACGATCTATACCCCCGCCCTAAAATATAATGATCCCACCTCAGTGAACCCTAACAAACTGTCCCTATCATTCCCTTCCTTCTAAAACCTTAACACTACACACACCTTTCTCTTACACCTTGTTGCAAACCCAAACACTCCTAAGAGTTACCCTCCCTGAAAACAGAAGAATGTCCACCACAATCCAAACACTTGCTCAACCCTCCCCTATGCCCCCTCACCCCAAAAACAAAGCGCAACCCTGTGCCGGTGCTGAGTGACCCAACCCAGAAGCTGAAATTTGCTGAGTCATCCTTAGCTAGGCTAGCCCAACACAGCTCAGCGTCCTCCCCGTTACTGCCCCCGCAAAAGCGGGGCTACATGTAAACCAATGAGTGCTGCCAGACGCGTTCAAAACGTCTCTCCCAACAGCGGACGGTTTTGGAGCCCGTACTCCCGCTTTCTAGTATTGCCTTTTCCGGTAACCAGGAACGTGTGTCGCGCCCACTGAGGTCGGTCTGAAGAGGCAGCCATGTCCCCAAAAACACTGAAAATGTCCCGAAACCGAACAACATCCTGGACAACAAGCCGAAAATTAACGATCCCATCTCAGCAAACCTTAAAAACCTGTCACTAATATCGCCTTCTTTCTAAAACCTACACGCTACACACACCTCTCCCTTACACCCTGTTTCGAACCCAAAAATTCTTAATAGCATCCGCTCCCCGAACCATAAGAATGTCCCCCACCATCAAAACACTCGGCGTAACCCTCCCCGATGCCTCCCAAACCCCATAATAAAGCGGAACCCTGTCCCGGGGTGGGCCACCAACCCGGAAGTGGGAAATTGCTGAGTCATCCTTAGCTAGACTGCCCACCCCACCTCAGCGACCTCGCCGTTTCTGCACCCGCAAATACGAGGCTCTCTGTAAACGAATGAGTGCTGCCAGAGTGGTTCACAACGTCTCTGGCAAGAGGGGACAGTTTGGGGGCCCCTACACCCGTTTTCTAGTATTTCTATGGCCAATCTCCCGTGACTTGCCATCGCGCTCACACCAGGCGATCCGAAGAGGCACCCGTGTCCCTGAAAACACTGAACCTGTCCCGAATCC
>NW_017733626.1:26623-28152 GCF_001890085.2 Hipposideros armiger
CAAGAGGGGACAGTTTTGGGGCCCCTACACCCGTTTTCTAGTATTTCTATGGCAAGTCTCCCGTGACTTGCCATCGCGGTCACACCAGGCGATCCGCAGAGCCAGCCATGTCCCTGACAACACTGAACCTGTCCCGAACCCGAACACCGTCCCTGATCCCAACCCTTAAATATAACTATCCCACCTCAGAGAACCCTAAAAAGTTATCGCTATCACATCCTGCCCTCTAAAACCTTAAAGCTACGCACACATCTCCCTCCCTCCCTATTTTGAACCCAAAAATGTTTCAGAGTAGCCCCTCCCCGGAACCCTCAGAATGTCCCCCCAAATCCAAACAATCACACTACCACTTCCCTGTGCCCCTCCACCACAAACATAAAGCGTAACGCTGTGCTGGGGCTGAGGGACCCTATCCGGAAGTGGAACATTGCTGAGTCATCATTAGTTAGACTGCCCTACCCACCTCAGCGCTGTCCCAGTTACTGCACCCGCAAAAGCGAGGCTATGTGTAAATGAACGAGTGCTGCCAGAGTGATGTGTAAATGAACGAGTGTTGCCAGAGTGGTCCACAACGTCTCTCCCAAGAGGGGACAGTTTGGGGGCTCCTACCCATTTTCTAGTATTTCTATGGCCAGTCTCCCATGACTTGCCATCGCGCTCACACCAGGCGATCCGCAGAGGCACCCATGTCCCCGAAAACACTGAACCTGCCCCAAAATCAAACAATGTCACTGACAACAAACCTGAACAGTAACTCTCCCACTTCATCGAACCGTAAAAACCTGACCCCTAACATCCCCTTCCCTCTAAAATTAAACGCCACACACACCTTTGATTTTCACCCTGTTTTGAACGCAAAAATCCAGAGAGTATCCCCTGCCTGGATCCCTAAGCATGTCCCGCACAAATGAAACACTCGTCCTACCTCACCCCTATGCACGCCAACACCAAATATAAAGCATAACCCTGTGCTGGGGAGGAGGGACCAACCTGGAAGTAGAAAATTGCTGAGTCATCCTTAGCTAGGCTGGCCCAACACAGCTCAGCGCCCTCCCCGTAACTGCCCCCACAAAAGCGGGGCTACATGTAAACGAACGAGTGCTGCCAGACGCGTTCAAAACGTCTCTCCCAACAGCGGACGGTTTTGGAGCCCGTACTCCCGCTTTCTAGCATTGCCTTTTCCGGTAACCAGGAACGTGTGTCTCGCCCACTCAGAGCGGTCCTACGAGGGAGCCATGTCCCCCAAAACACTGAAAATGTCCCGAAACCAAACAACGTCCCAGAGAGCAAGTCGAAAATTAAAGATCCCATCTCAGCAAACCTTAAAAACCTGTCACTAACATCCCCTTCTTTCTAAAACCTACACGCTACACACACCTCTCCCTTACACCCTGTTACGAACCCAAAAATTCTTAATAGCATCCGTGCCCCAAACCATAATAATGTCCCCCACCATCAAAACACTCGGCGTAACCCTCCCCGATGCTTCCCAAACCCATAATAAAGCGGAACCCTGTCCCGGGGTGGGC
>NW_017733626.1:28408-29390 GCF_001890085.2 Hipposideros armiger
TCCCTAAGCATGACCCACACAAATCAAACACTCGCCCTACCTCACCCCTATGCCTGCCAACACCAAATATAAAGCATAACCCTGTAGCGGGTGGAGGGACCAACCCGGAAATGGAAAATTGCTGAGTAATCCTTAGCTCGGCTGGCCCAACACAACTCAGTGCCCTCCCCATTTCTGCCTCCATGAAATCGTGGGTATATGTAAACAAAATTGTGCTGCCAGACTGGCTCACAACGTGTCTCCCAAGAGGGGAGGCTTTTGGGGCAACTGCTACTGCTTTCGAGTATTTCTATTGCCTTTCTCCCATAACTTGCCATCGCACCCAACCCAGGCGATCCGCCGAGGCGGGCAATGTCTCTGAAAACATTGAACTTGTCCCGAACACGGACACGCTCTATGACCCCCGCCCTAAAATATAATTATCCCACCTAAGCGAACACTAAAAATCATCCCTATCATTTCCTTCCCTCTAAAACCTTAACGCTGCACACACCTTTCCCTTACACCCTGTTTCGAACCCCAAAATTCCTAAGAGTAACCCTCCCCGGAAACATAAGAATGTCCACCAAAATCCAAACACTCGCGCAACCCTACCCCTATGCCCCCTCACCCCAAACATAAAGCTTAACCCTATGCCGGGGCTGAGCGACCCAAGCCGGAAGTGGAAAATTGCTGAGCCATCCTTAGCTAGGCTGGCCCAACACAGCTCAGCGCCCTCCCCGTTACTGCCCCCGCAAAAGCGGGGCTACATGTAAACCAACGAGTGCTGCCAGACGGGTTCAAAACGTCTCTGCAACAGCGGACTGTTTTGGAGCCTGTACTCCCGCTTTCTAGTATTTCCTTTTCCGGTCAACAGGATCGTTTTTCGCACCCACTCAGGGCGGTCCGACGAGGGAGCCATGTCCTGAGAAACGCTGAAAATGTCCCGAAACCAAACAACGTCCCTGACAACAAACCGAAAAAGTAACTATCCCATCTCAGC
>NW_017733626.1:32696-34239 GCF_001890085.2 Hipposideros armiger
TCACACTACCACTTCCCTGTGCCCCTCCACCACAAACATAAAGCTTAACCCTGTGCCGGAGCTGAGGGACCCTATCCGGAAGTGGAACATTGCTGAGTCATCATTAGTTAGACTACCCTACCCACTTCAGCGCCGACCCAGTTACTGCACCCGCAAAAGCGAGGCTATGTGTAAATGAACGAGTGCTGCCAGAGTGGTCCACAAAGTCTCTCCCAAGAGGGGACAGTTTGGGGGCGCCTACCCGTTTTCTAGTATTTCTATGGCCAGTCTCCCGTGACTTGCCATCGCGCTCACACCAGGCGATTCGCAGAGGCACCCATGTCCCCGAAAACACTGAACCTGCCCCGAAATTAAACAATGTCAATAACAACAAACCTGAAAAGTAACTCTCCCACTTCATTGAACCGTAAAAACCTGACCCCTAACATCCCCTTCCCTCTAAAATTAAACGCCACACACACCTTTCATTTTCACCGTTTTGAATGCAAAAATCCAGAGAGTATCCCCTGCCTGTATCCCTTAGCATGTCCCGTACAAATGAAACACTCGTCCTACCTCACACCTATGCACGCCAACACCAAATATAAAGCATAACCCTGTGCTGGGGAGGAGGGACCAACCTGGAAGTAGAAAATTGCTGAGTCATCCTTAGGTAGGCTGGCCCAACACAGCTCAGCGCCCTCCCCGTAAATGCCCCCACAAAAGCGGGGCTACATGTAAACGAACGAGTGCTGCCAGACGCGTTCAAAATGTCTCTCCCAAGAGCGGACGTTTTTGGAGCCCGTACTCCCGCTTTCTAGTATTGCCTTTTCCGGTAACCAGGAACGTGTGTCTCGCCCACTCAGGGCGGTCCTACGAGGGAGCCATGTCCCCAAAACACTGAAAATGTCCCGAAACCGAACAACGTCCTGGACAACAAGCCGAAAATTAACGATCTCATCTCAGCAAACCTTGAAAACCTGTCACTAACATCCCCTTCTTTCTAAAACCTAAACGCTACACACACCTCTCCCTTACACCCTGTTTCGAACCCAAAAATTCTTAATAGTATCCCCTCCCCGAACCATAAGAATGTCCCACACCTTCCAAACACTCGGCCTAACACTCCACGATGCCCCCCAAACACAAAAATAAAGTGGAACCCTGTCCCCGGGCTGAGCGACCAACCCGGAAGTGGGAAATTGCTGAGTCATCCTTAGATAGACTGCCAACCCCACCTCAGCGCCCTCGCCGTTTCTGCACCCGCAAAAGCGAGGCTCTCTGTAAACGAATGAGTGCTGCCAGAGTGGGTCACAACGTCTCTGGCAAGAGGGGACAGTTTGGAGGCCCCTACTCCCGTTTTCTAGTATTTCTATGGCCAGTCTCCCGTGACCTGCCGTCGCGCTCACACCAGGCGATCCACAGAGGCAGCCATGTCCCTGACAACACTGAACCTGTCCCGAACCCGAACACCGTCCCTGATCCCAAGCCTAAAATATAATTATTCCACATCAGCGAACCCTACAAAGTTATCCCTATCACATCCTTCCCTCTAAAACCTTAA
>NW_017733627.1:0-1384 GCF_001890085.2 Hipposideros armiger
TGAGCGACTTCCTTTGGTTTCACCCTAGCAGAGACCAGCAAAGCTGAGAATTAGGTTGGCTAGGACAAAGAAGAACAGCAGGAGCTACTAGTATCAACCACACAGCAGAAGTGACTGCAGCTCCCAGTGACCTGCTCTGCAAGAACTCCAGCAGCCTTTGTCACTGAAAAAAAACAAGGGCCAGCCCAGCCACCATAGACCCACTGATTTTCATCCTACTGGTTTTTCAGGTTCACGCACCCTAGCCTCCTGAGTCCTTCCCAGCTCTCTCGTCCCCTTTCTGACCTTGCTGGAGCTGGGGACCAATACAGGCAGCCAGTCCTGGCCTCTGCGGCTGCATGACTGACTACAAAACCAGCCCAGATCCCCATGGTTGTCTCCCACCAATGTGCACACTCAGGGCTAACCACTCCAGCTGTGCACCTGAACACCACTAGCCTGACTCCCATCGCTGGCTTCCAACGATGTGTGCGCGCTCATGGAAGATCCTGCCGCCATGGAAGTGCAGCGGACAGCCAAGGCCCTCACTTCTGCTTGTGGGCGGGGATCTGACTCTGCCTCCTGTTGCTGACCTGCACCACAGGGCTCACCTGCAGCTAACCCCTCCAGGTGTGTGCTTGCATGCCCCCAGCCTTTCAACACAAGCCTCCACTGCTGTGCACCCAGCTTAGACCCAGCAATGCATGCCGATAGCCAGGGCTCCCACCACTGCGTGTATCTGCATCTGGGCCCACCCTTGCTGCTGGACCTGGCCCCCCAGCACCATGTACATGTCTGCCACTGGCCCCTGCCACTGCACAGGGCCCTGCAGATGACCCCTGCAGCTGAGTGTGTGCACACCTCTGGCTATAGCCACAATCTCTGCTTGCCCTGGTTCCTAGCTACTAGGTCTGGAGATGTTGTTGAGAACCCCAACAGCTTTTGCAGTCACTGAGGACCTCCACAGCACTCACCAAGGACTGCGCAGTTGCCAGTGTTTTGCACCTCAGCAGTCTGAGGTGTTCTACCAAAGAGTTAAAGAAGCAGCCATGCTAATTCTTCTCAAACTATTCCAAAAAATTGAAGAGGTACAAATACTCCCAAACTCATTTTATGAGGCCATCGTTACCCTGATATCAAAGCCATATGAGGACACTACAAGAAAAGAAAACTACAGGCCAGTATTCCTGGTGAATATAGATGTAAAGTCAGAAAATATATTTGCAACATTTAAAATAGACAATGGACTAGTATCCAAATGTGTTTAAAAAAATAAATAAAACATAGGATATAGACTACCCACAAGCAAAAATGGGCAAAAAACTTGAAAAAGATTTCACAAGAGTATATCCAGATAACTAGTACACATATGAAAAGGTGATTATTCTGTCATAATTAGAAAAAA
>NW_017733627.1:3839-6325 GCF_001890085.2 Hipposideros armiger
CACGGTAGCTGCCGGCCACTCACAGTAGCTCATGGCAGCCCACCGCAGCAGAGGCTGCAGCCTACACCGTCACAGGTGACTCACAGGAGCCCAGCTCCAGGTTGAGCAGTTGTTCAGCATCTTAGCTGTAGAGGACGCAGCGTCACTGGCCCATGTGGGATTCAAACCCATGGCCCTGCTGCTCAGAGCTGACGTCCCAGCCCAGCTCTTAACCAATGCACCACTTGGCCAGCCCAGATTTTATTTTTTCTTAAATAAAGCAACTTAATACATACTAGAGGCCCTCAATGTACAAGTATAATTGGTACCAGAAAAAGGCCACTTATATAAACTGACTTAAATGAAAGACTACATTTCATAATAAACGGTGGGTAAGGGGAGTTAAGTAGGCTTCCTCTTGAAAAATAAAGCAAAATATTTTTGAAAATAAATGTAATCATATACTTTAAAAACAAGCTACAATTGTGTGTTTTGAAGTTAATTCTTAGGATGAGAAAAAAAAAACAAGATTTTTGGAGAGCCACTACTTTTCCACAAAATTTTATAATAGCACAAAAGCACAACTGTCCTTCATTTGATTTTTGTAACATAACACCTTTTTTTAAAAAAAAAAGAATACTGTCCAGATTTTAGTTTTACCAAGAGTGTCTCTTAACTTTGCTATTCAATTCATTCTCATTTGATGCATCTATCATTCTTAGTATCTTTGTTGATTTTCTATATTTAAATCATTAGCTTGTGCAATTCTGATATTCTCCCATGTCAGTGACTTTGCTTGTGATTTAAACAAATCTCTATTCCTTTCATGGCTATCATAAAATCCTAAATATTTTGAAAGCAATTTTGATATTCATAGTGCATTGTATTTGCACTATATCATCAAGTTTTAGCATCTGACAGCTGGTGAAAGACAGTTTACAATGTCCTTGATGTCATGACAGAGATGGAGGCTAATGCCAGATGGAAAGGAAAGATGAGTGTGAATCAATTTTGTCAGTTCATCAGTGAATAATTTGCTTCCTTTGCTTTTAACATTTACTGTTTTCTCACACAACCTAGTAACTGCAGTTAATTCTATGAATGCAAGATTGGAGAATGAGGATTTTCTGTGTGATATGTTTATGTTAAAGATGCTTTAACACAATTCTTAAGTGATTCTCACAGCTATGCTGGAACGTAGTCAAAACAGGCATTATTATTTCCACTTGATACTCGACCTGAAAAATGTTACATGATTTGTTCAAAGTCACGGAATTATTCAATTATATAGCTAAGACTTGTACCCAGATCTGTTCCTGTACCAAAGTCCTGTTTAATGTCTGGTGTTATGCTGCCTCCCAGTGGTACCAACTTATATTCACAGACATCTATAAATAGTTACATTTTTTCTCTTTCTTGTGGATTTGGGAAGATTGAAGATCTACTGTATTTACTTATTCATAACTAAAGTAATTTTTTCTGCATACCAGGGGTGCTCTTTTTTAATATTCACATCTTTCTGAATTTGTATAATTTTATGCTTTGAACATGTAAGGAGTCAATTATATAAAAAGTTAACATGTATAATGTGTATTGTATCCCAGGCATTGTATTATGTACCCTAAAAGTTATGGACCTATTATTATTAGTCCTAGTTTAGTAAAATAAATGAATCTCATAAAGTCTGCATAACTTGCCAGAATCACACAGCTGATAGTGGCCAAGCCAAGGCTCACACCTACCTGTTCCTCTCCAAAGCCATCCTCGTAACCAGTCAGTTACACTTCCTGCTATAGTTTTTCCCTAATGAGAATTTTTGTCCAGGCTCTGTTCTTTCACTGTCTCCCGCTTCTCCCACACAGTACCTTCTGACTGACCACAAGCGTGGATCTTTTGACATAAATCCTTCCATAACACTTCGTTCGGGTGCTAATTTGTGTAAGCATAACAAACAAATGTCTGATTAATATCTATCATCTATAAATGTATCACTTTTTCACAAGTAACCAAGAGCTTGTTCTGAAATATCTTGATTTTGCCACTCCACTCCTGACAAAGAAATTGATGGTGAAAAATTCTCTACATGCTTTAATGCCCAAATCCCAACCATACCTAAAGCTGCTGTCCAAAATAGTAGCCATTAACCACATGTGACTATTTAAATTTTAATTCATTATAATTTTTTTAAAAATCTAGCCACTTTTCAAGTGTCCAACAGCCACATGTGGTTAATGGCTACAATTTTGGGTGCATTGATAATAGAATATTTCCATCATTGCAGAAAGTTGATTTCGACAGTGCTGGTCTAGAATAAAGATAACAGTTTTCTTCCAGATGTCCATCAAAAGGAACTCCAGCTAATCTGTTTTCAAACAATAAGCCACATATAACTCAATACTTTTTTTTTTTTTTAAGATTTTATTGGGGAATCGGGGAAGGGGAACAGACAAGTTGCTGTCCTTTTGTTCTTCAGTCTAGTTGTGGAGGACATCGCTTCACTGGCCCAT
>NW_017733627.1:7375-10480 GCF_001890085.2 Hipposideros armiger
CACGCTTCACAGTCTTCCACTGGCCTCCAGAGGCCACTTACATTTACCCACGAAGAAAAATAGCAGCATTTGGTGTAACTGTCAAGTACTAGAAATTATAGTTATCATTGTATGACCAAACCTTTGTCCAGTTTGATATTAGAGATGTGTATTCTGGAAGTTGCCAGCTCTTTAATGAAAACAGCCAAAAACTGAGGGTAATCCTTTTAAATTTAATGGAGTCTCATTTCATAGCAAGATACATATCTCCATTCAAGGATGAGGAAACAGAAAAATATGTTTTTTATGAATGCACCCTTTGTGCAAGAGAGAAACAATGTTATATGAAGCAGAAAAAATATATTGCTCTGAAAAATGTTTACTTCAGTTAACTCTCCAAAATTGAAAATATATTAAACAAGAAGTGTTCAGAACAGTTGAGGTAAATAAACAGCAAAAATTTCAAAGATAAGTCTGAAAGAACAGAGTAGATTCAGTATTCTCATCAGATATTACACATTTCAAAAGTTAAACATTTTCTCATGTGAATTTGACATAAGATATACAAATGAAACATAGGCAATCTATATATATTTTCATGCAAAAGTATTAAATGTTTTAAAGATAGCAAAATAAATCAATAGAAAATAAACATATTACTCAATAAATGTGTTGAGCCAAATGGGTGGCAATTTTGTAAAAAAAAATATTTTTATTTTATAGTATATACCAAAATAAATTCTAGATGAATGAAATATGCCTGTGTTTATGAATCTAAATGGAATTTTCTATGACTACCAATACTGTGTCCTTATACGCCAAAAAAAGCTGAAAATTGCATGAGTAAAATGTTTATTTAACCTCAATATATTTAACTCCAGAAATGCAAAACACATTTTAAAATAAAATACTGAAATATTTCGAAAAATCGCTGATAAATAAAAATGTCAAGCAATGGAATCACCTGGTGAACTGACGTTCGAGAATGATGTAGAATAAGGAAAACGTTTTGACCGTCACCAGCGAACTGTTGGAAAACCCTCCAGTCCGGGGGCAGAAAAACACCCTGGATAACTAGGCTGGGAGTCGCGGGAGGTGGGACAGGAAGCGTGGGGCGGGACCAGAGAAACCAAAACAATTTGCACGTCTGGACCAGCAAAACCCGAGGCGCAGGCGAGGGCACCGCGCACCAACCAGCCCCAGGACCCGCAGGCTCCTGCCGGGTCACCTTTTGGAGCCTTGGTCCTGGGGCCTCCCGCAAGCAGGCTGTCAACCCGCCCTCTCACTCTGGAAGCGCCCTCCGAGGAGAGACAAAGAGACACGGCGACCGGGACAAGCGCTCGTGGCTACCAGGCTGCCAGCTGCCCCGTCCTCGGTACCCAAGCAGTCCCTCACTCGGATGCAGGCCGCAACTACTTCGGCGGCAGCGGCAACTTGACTCTTCCCGGCGTTGACCTCCACTCTGGCGGGTCGGCATCAGCTGAGCTTCCACAACACGCAGAAGAGCAGCAACCAGGAGCCACACCCTCCCGAGCTCGCCCCGTCTCAGCGGAAGTGACGCGCATGCTGCTCGCGTCTACCCGCCCGCCCACGGGGAGCTCTGCCTCCCAGTCAATCTCTATTCCTTTCATGGCTATCATAAAATCCTAAATATTTTGAAAACAATTTTGATATTCATAGTGCATTGTATTTGCACTATATCATCAAGTTTTAGCATCTGACAGCTGGTGAAAGACAGTTTACAATGTCCTTGATGTCATGACAGAGATGGAGGCTAATGCCAGATGGAAAGGAAAGATGAGTGTGAATCAATTTTGTCAGTTCATCAGTGAATAATTTGCTTCCTTTGCTTTTAACATTTACTGTTTTCTCACACAACCTAGTAACTGCAGTTAATTCTATGAATGCAAGATTGGAGAATGAGGATTTTCTGTGTGATATGTTTATGTTAAAGATGCTTTAACACAATTCTTAAGTGATTCTCACAGCTATGCTGGAACGTAGTCAAAACAGGCATTATTATTTCCACTTGATACTCGACCTGAAAAATGTTACATGATTTGTTCAAAGTCACGGAATTATTCAATTATATAGCTAAGACTTGTACCCAGATCTGTTCCTGTACCAAAGTCCTGTTTAATGTCTGGTGTTATGCTGCCTCCCAGTGGTACCAACTTATATTCACAGACATCTATAAATAGTTACATTTTTTCTCTTTCTTGTGGATTTGGGAAGATTGAAGATCTACTGTATTTACTTATTCATAACTAAAGTAATTTTTTCTGCATACCAGGGGTGCTCTTTTTTAATATTCACATCTTTCTGAATTTGTATAATTTTATGCTTTGAACATGTAAGGAGTCAATTATATAAAAAGTTAACATGTATAATGTGTATTGTATCCCAGGCATTGTATTATGTACCCTAAAAGTTATGGACCTATTATTATTAGTCCTAGTTTAGTAAAATAAATGAATCTCATAAAGTCTGCATAACTTGCCAGAATCACACAGCTGATAGTGGCCAAGCCAAGGCTCACACCTACCTGTTCCTCTCCAAAGCCATCCTCGTAACCAGTCAGTTACACTTCCTGCTATAGTTTTTCCCTAATGAGAATTTTTGTCCAGGCTCTGTTCTTTCACTGTCTCCCGCTTCTCCCACACAGTACCTTCTGACTGACCACAAGCGTGGATCTTTTGACATAAATCCTTCCATAACACTTCGTTCGGGTGCTAATTTGTGTAAGCATAACAAACAAATGTCTGATTAATATCTATCATCTATAAATGTATCACTTTTTCACAAGTAACCAAGAGCTTGTTCTGAAATATCTTGATTTTGCCACTCCACTCCTGACAAAGAAATTGATGGTGAAAAATTCTCTACATGCTTTAATGCCCAAATCCCAACCATACCTAAAGCTGCTGTCCAAAATAGTAGCCATTAACCACATGTGACTATTTAAATTTTAATTCATTATAATTTTTTTTAAAATCTAGCCACTTTTCAAGTGTCCAACAGCCACATGTGGTTAATGGCTACAATTTTGGGTGCATTGATAATAGAATATTTCCATCATTGCAGAAAGTTGATTTCGACAGTGCTGGTCTAGAATAAAGATAACAG
>NW_017733627.1:12063-13434 GCF_001890085.2 Hipposideros armiger
CCATAAATAAAAGTCTTATGAGAACATAGCCATGCCCAATCTTTTGTATGTCAAGCAGCTTTTATGCTGCAGAAGCAAATTTGGATAGTTACAACAGCTTCCCTTACTCAGTTGAATTGACCTTGCAAATAAGTTGAGGTTAGGAAATGTAGAAAAGTAGTCATCACTAGGGCCTCAGAAAAATAATAATAAATAAATAAATATTGAAATATTTCAGTGACTACTGCAAATAATACATCAATTATATGAACAGCTTATATAGGATATGATGGGACTCCGGCTGTGGCATCAGCTATGTATTGTTTGCTAAGATTCGTTTTGGTCAACCTGGATGCCCAAGCAATTGTTCTTTTTGTTTATCACTGCTTCATGACATTCCTCCCAAAGATTTATGCTTGGTTGAAAAGCAAGTTTTTCTGAGTTAGAAACTAAGGTCCTTCTTTAATCTTTAATGCTCTGTTATTCCACATTAGCATTCCCCTTCTGCACAACAGAACAAGATTTCTAAGCAACAGACACAAAAAAGAAAATACCCCAATAGATTTATGGGAAAGGACATAGGGAAATTATTAGTAAAACAGGAAATATAAATAATTCAATATACTTGTGTGAAATTTATTCAATTTAACTAATAGATTAATAAATCAATAAGTTAGCAAATTAGGCTTTGTTTCTTTTAACAGTTCTACTTTAATGTATATATGTTCTAAAAATTGTGGCTTTAACTCTAATAAAATGATAAATTATTACGCAGATTCAGATGCTAATGTTCCAAATTTTATAGACAACTTTTTTTTCTCTATCATTCATAATGACTAGGTTTGTGATATTTGCCAGAAATCTTGGCTGACATCCACTGTAAAATTATGTAGTGATTTTATCATTTTACTAGAATTAAAACCAGGATTTCTGGAACTCCCAATAGTCTTCAATTTTTTTTCAAATGGATGTAAACTACCAATTATTCCTCTCTACATATCAACTGTGAAATAACTGTCACAAAGTAGCACCATTTTCATAGGAAGTTCTTTAAGACTTCTGGTACATGGAATATGCAATATTTGTGAAACAACAATGGCATAATTGTATACATAAAATATTTATTTGAAATTCTTGTGCAATTTAAGTTCTAAATATGTAAAAACCCAAGTGTCAAGTGTTAATAATATAAGCATCCCATTAATAAAAACTACAAGATGTCTTACGTACTAAATGGTTCACATTGAAACGGCCAGTTTGGGACTCCCACAGAAAAGGCCTTGCAGTGTCCTTGACCTCGCCTCCTCCTGCCCTAGAGCTTAGCAATTGATCAAACCCTGCGGTTTGAGCTTGGAATGTCGCCTGTCCCAGTTCCTGAGTTTGGAATATCCC
>NW_017733627.1:16353-16756 GCF_001890085.2 Hipposideros armiger
CTGTTACCTTACCACTCTTTGCTAATCTCTTTTTTCCTTACCACTCTTTGCTAAAGTCTATTACCTTACCACTCTTTGCTAAAGTCTATTACCTCACCACTCTTTGCTAATCTCTATTACCTCACCACTCTTTGCTAATCTCTATTACCTCGCCACTCTTTGCTAATCTCTATTACCTTACCACTCTTTGCTAAACTCTATTACCTAACCACTCTTTGCTAAAGACTATTACCTTACCACTCTTTGCTAAAGTCTATAACCTTACCACTCTTTGCTAATCTCTATTACCTTACCACTCTTTGCTAATCTCTATTACCTTACCAGCTTTGCTAAAGTATTACTTTACCACTCTTTGCTAATCTCTGTTGCCTCACCACTCTTTGCTAATCTCTGTTGCGTCACC
>NW_017733628.1:0-6308 GCF_001890085.2 Hipposideros armiger
TAGTTTTACAAGACATTACCACTGGTTAAACATCTTAAAAGGGACACACAATCTCTTCATATTATTTCTGATAATTGCATGGAACTCTATAATTATCTAAAAGTAAAAGTTTAATGATTATAATGATGCTACTACTACTACTTACTAATAATAAAAAACACAGGATGAGGAGGGAATACAAGCCCTGGTCTTTTCATTCTTTGAATGTGCAGTGAAATGGAAGGAGGATAAACATACGAGGTGTGATCACTTAATACAGTGAATGCTGCTCTGGGTGCCATCCAATGGAAAGGCAGGGATCTTCAATATGGGAAGGAGCAGGTTGAAGCTTAGAAACAGTGTGTGACAAGTTTCAACTTGTTTGGTGCTGTCAGTCGGGTGTGAGCTATGGCTGAAGAAGGTGTGTTTTAAGTGTGCTATAAACCATGGATCATGAACAATGCATTAACATGAAATGGGCAAATGGTTTCATCCTCCATCATGACAACATTCTGTGTCACACGTCATTTCTGATATGTCAATTTCTATCAAATAAAAACACTATGGTGAGTCCTCATCCACCTTATTCACCATATCTGGCACCATGCAAATTCTGACTCTTCCCCAAAGTCAATATGACGATGAAAAGTAAATGTTTTGAATTGATTCAGGACATTGAGACAGCCACGACAACACAACTCATGAAAAAGGACTTCCAGAACTGCTTCAGAAAATGACAAGAATGATAGGATAAGTGTGTTTGAAGTGATGGGGAGTATTTTGAGGTTAATCCTCAATGGCAATGTGTCTTTTACTGTAACAATTTTTTTGTTTAAACATTCACTGTATTTATTGATCATGCATAAAAGATGCTGAACAAAATTAATTTGAGGTGAGATATTTACTAGAGTAGCACAGACAATTCTGTGAAGTTATCGAGGTTCTACAGTATCATGGACAGTGCATAGAAGTTGGGTACATGTTATGGCTCATCCTTTACAGACTTGTGCAACCCTGGTTGTTTACTCTAACCTCTTTGGAATTAAGTATCTTTATATGTAAAAGAATTATATACCTACTCTTCCATTATCTGAGTAACACAAGCCAAAGTATATCTGAGTCCTAAACACCTGAGTTTTCCTTGGCAATTTTTTCTTTCCCATCTTCTTACCTTTCTAATAATTAAAGATATAGCATATACTCATAAGGGAACAATAATATCTGAGAGAAGCTTGAGATATAATCTGAGACCAATGCTCTAAATTATTTTAATCTTAGGTTGTTTATTCTCCAGGCCAACAGATGTCTACATAAAACCGTTTGTTTCGGTAAAGAGTTAAAAGAAAATGTCTTCCCATAATTTGTAAATATTAATTTAATTTTGGAATGTTAGAGCTGAAGAAGGTATTGAAAATCATTTATCTTAAACTTTCATTTCAAATGTGTGGAGACTGATGTCAAAAGAGAGTGATGGCTGCCCCCATGTCACATATATTTAATGTGCAGGTAAAACAGATCAATATATACTCCTGTATCAGTCAGGAAGCTCCACAATCTTGTATTTGCAACACCTGGAAAACATCCCCATCTGTGTTACATGGCAAGAGAAGAAAGAGAACACCGATAATTGTTTATAGTCCTGGAATGCTTTCCCTCAGAACAGGCATGTTTCACTCTGCTCCCATTTCATTGGATAAAACATATCACAATGTCATTTTGCCTAATCTGAGGTGATAAATAACTTCAACTCCCAATGTGTTCTACTCTCAATGGATCGTGAAATCTCACTGGAAATGGAAGTGCTACAAAAGACCAAATCCCACTATAAGCCCACTATGAGTGACAAAATGTTATAAAGACTGAGTGTCAATTCAAATTTATTTTATATCCAATTTATCTTTATATTTAATCTGCAATAAACAATTGCTTAAAAGTGATTTGCTAAATTATATCCACATGCTTATATCCAGAATGATTGTCTTTCATTACCAAGCAAAATCCATCACTTCTTGACAGTAAACTTCTTTAGTTTCTCACTGTATACAAAAGTACCAATTTGTCATTCCAGCATTCATAATCTACCAAAATTTTCTGACTTACTGTATTTCCCCATGCTAAGATACACCTTAATTTTGGGGCCCAAAATTGGGAAAAACATGTATTACATAAAGTTATTGAACTCAAGTTTTATTCATCATAAAATTCATACAATTCCTCATCACTGTCCAAACTCCCAACCATTAACTTGTCCTCATCTGTGTCTGATGACAAATCACTGTCATCATATATTGCCTCTCATGGCCTTCTGCCATAGTGTTTTCAGTAGGGTTTCTTCTTCCCGTAGCCAGTCTCAGATTATTTTCTCAGTTGGAGGAGGACCAAGTTCACATTCAGCAGCATGATTTCCATTCACTTTTGCAAACTGGATCACTTTTAACTTGAGTTCAGCACTGTGTGAAAATCCTTTCTGAGCCATTTCTGGGCACAACGTGGCAAAACATAACCTACCGTACTATACCGGTAACAAGTACGAAACAATGAACACAAAGACAACAAGCACGAAAAAGTGGTAAATGCAAGTAAAAAAATCTACAACCACTGTGTAAGACGCACCCAGTTTTTAGACCCCAAATTTTTAAAAAAGGGTGCATCTTATACATGGGGAAATACAGTAACCTCCTCATCTGTTTTGTCAGTGACTCACCTGTATGGATAAGTCTTTGTCCTGGGGAGCTGTTCTTTGCTCTCTGCATTGTAAGATGTTTACTAACAGTCCTCCCCTCAACCCAGGAGATACTAGTTGTGATGAGCAAAAATATCTCCAACAAAAGTCTCCAGGGGGCAAAAATCCCTTCACACACACTGAGAATCACTGGTTAGGTTGTGAATCTGCTAGCTCCTTAAATTCCTGTCTATTGCCATCTGAAAGTTTTTGTTTCTTCAAAGTCTATCTCAATTCTACCATGTCTAAGTAGACATTATAGTCTCTCCTCTATCATCAGTTTTCTTATGAGATAATTTCAATTTGTAATATATTTTTTTCTAGTTTACAATGCGCTTTAACTTATTCTACTTATTAGGGTAGAATACTTTTATGAGATTTGAAGGAAAAAATATATAAACCTCTTTTACAAGTAGTAAAGACACGAACTCCCAGAGAAGTTAAGCGACTATACCAGTATTGCACAAATTATAAATTACAAACTATACTTTGTAACCTGGTACCAAGGCATTATCCACCATACTAAGATGCTTTGCTAACTCCATGAAATTTCTTCTGTTATTCCTTACCTTGTTCTTACTTTCATTGATTTTTAAAATCATGTTCATCCTACTTCCATTAAAGGGGGAACAGTACCTAAATTTTTTTAGCATCTTTTGTTTTTCATATAAACATTTTCATGTATATTAAAAAGTTTATATTTTTGATTACTGATTTTAGGCCAGAAAGATATGTGTAAGAGGCAATTTAATTCTCACAGCAAAACCCTATGACTTAACATCTAGTATTAGTCTTATTTTAGAGCTGAGGAAACTGAGTCTCAGAGGTTAAGTAAATTGCCCAACTCTGATATGGGGTAGACATTTGACAGAGTTGGAACAGTTGCACAAGCTGATTGAATCCAGAGGGCATGTTCTGAGCTACCTCCATTAAATAAACAAATCTGTGCATTGCATAACTTAATTCCTATTGTATTGATTTGAACGTGATTGCATAGGGCCAAAATACACCCAGTAGCTCACACACAAACCAGGGCAGCCCTCCCTCCCCTTTTCATCTCAAACTGTTGTATTCCAGTGAGGGCTTTTGGACTCCAGGATCATCAATATATGATTTTTTAACAAAATAATAAATCACTTTTGGGGGGCCTTTTTCCAGAGATGTGGCACTACTCAACCCCTAGAGAAAAGTAAAACAAACAGAACAATCAAAAATGCATTCTCAGGAACATATAGAGGATATGATTTAAATCATTTTAAAACTGACTGATTTTATGTCACTGCATTTGCAATTCTTGATAGAGGCCATTGTACAAATGACAAGGGTTTGTGATTCAAAAGTCCTTCCTGGGTTCCTTTAAACCCTACAAGCATGTGACCACTTGATCTGCCCCTGGAAAAGGAGGCTTCTGCCCCACCTATATCCCTTGGATCTGCATTACATAAAGATTCCATGTTTTATCCAAAAGATGGACTTATTATTTTAAGAAAATCCACATATTCCAATGATCTCAAAACATATTGTCTGACATGGATGATGAAAAGACAGAGTATTTGAAATTAGAAATTTCCGAAAAATAATTTCACCAACAGTGCCTATAATTATAGGTATTTTTTCATAAGGTTTAGTTAAGTCAATACATTCAAAAGTTATAAATAAATACGTTTTAGAAAATACACTTTCTTTAATGATTTTGATTTCATCAAATAGTTATCAGACCCAGACTATTTAATATTTTCATATTATTTAACCCTCTCTGTGACTCAGTTTCCTTTTCTGTTAAACAGGCACTCTTGTCCATTTTGCAAATGCCACAAAAATACATTTAGAATCAATGAGGCAGAGAAGAGCCTGCACTTTCACTTCTAAAAATGCCCTTTCTGTTATGCTGGAACTAGATGAATAATCTCAAAGTGCCTTTACAGTGTGAATTAACCCAAGACCCAGAGCCAATTTTCTTCTACAGAGAAACTCTAGAGTGACCTGTGGTGTTTCTCCTTTCCTTACTCTCTATCAAAGGGTTTCTCAGTTTTTTCAGAGCGAGTTCTCCAGGTTGGGGAGATACTGAGCCTTGCTCTCTAAGGTTCTGGCTGCTCAGCCTCTAGACTTCTTCCTCTGCCATATTCCTCAAGTGCATCCAGGGACCTTTAAGTATCTTGCTCTTTCCAATACCGTATGCTGACTGCTGCCAGCACACAGGTGGCAGTAGAAAACTAAGTTGAAGCCAGGAGCCTTTGCTCTTCCATTTTCACAAGCCTGGTGCTAGAGCTGTCATCACCACCATAGCAGCGAAGGGATGTCTGAAACCCTGCTAACAGAAGCTGGAGCCATCTTGCTCACGTAAGCCTATCCTAGAATACTTTCAAAAGCAAAAACATTTTCTGGGATGGCACATTCAGAGGCAATGTGACAGGATGAGCTAATTCTGCTTCTGTTGTTTCAGCAAGTATTTGTTTTCTTTTCTATATAGTACTATTTGCCTCAATTTCTGTATAAATAATTTATAACTCTACTACATTTACTTATTCCTATAAGTAACTCCATAGTATTTTTAGAGAAACTGCCTGATTAGGAAAGATAGAAAAAAAGCATGGGTGGGTGGAAGAAAGAGAAGAAAGGAAGCAGGGACGGAGGGAAGAAGGGATTAGCCATTCATTCATGCCTTTGTTATTATTTCTAATTATTAGGTAAATAATACAGCTCAACAGAACAATTTCCATATAACATTAATTAAACAGTAAAGGCAAATAAATTCTGTTGTAATCTATTGTCTACAAAAAAAGGGGGGTCAAATATCTTATCAAAGAAAAAGAAACATCAAATTTGGGACAATGTGTACTGGCTCCAGCCTTTGGCACAAACCCAGCATGGAGCCCTGAGCATCTCTCCACAGTCTCATCTCAGGGCTTTGCTTTGTACCTGTGAATAGTGACCTCTGTTCTTACAATGTGCTCCTCTGCCTGCCAAAATACCTGGAAAATATTACAGCTCACCCTAAAAGTCAGTTTTAAAGTGCTTTCTTCTGTGAAAGGCATTGCTTCTTACTAGGAGAAGTTATTTTCTTTTTCAATTTTTCCTTAGATTCTTTCCCATGCAATTAATTATATGGCCATGGTAGATTGAATTCTTGGTCTGAATCTGTTCCTCTATTGTAATAATGCTGTACTTTCACAGCCTTGTCATTCTGTGATGTTATCCTCAGTTCTTTTACTTTATGAGACCATGTGACTTTCTTTGTCCAGTAGGCTATTAGCAAGACCTGACAGAAGCAGAGGCCCTAGATGTGCTTATGTGGATGGGCTTGCTCTCTCACGTCCTGGCATCACCATGAGGACACATACCATGGATAATCACTGGCGCTTCAGCCCAGGTCTCAGGTAAAACCCAGAGCAGACCAAAATCTGACCTGCAGTCTGGAGCCAAGCTATGCAGAACCCATTGTAGGTCAGCTAATCCCCAACTAACTCACAAACTGAGGAGTAGAAAAGTAAACACATGTTGTGGTAATTCTGAGATATTTTGAGGTTGTTTTTTAAGCACCATTATTGTGGCAACACCTAACTGATAAAAAGTCCTTTATAAATTGAGTACTCAAGGTTGATACCTT
>NW_017733628.1:11973-14531 GCF_001890085.2 Hipposideros armiger
TATAGGTATTTATTATCATACATTTTTACACCTACACATTTATACATTGTGAACACATTTACAACTGATTGTTTCTATATCTATGTGTGTATGTTGAAAACCATGAATTTATAAAGGAATCTCTAATTCCAATCCAATTTCACAAGGTTCATTCTAGTGTTTCTTGTTTTTACTATTTGATTTTCTTTGTTTCATTTTTTGTATCTATAACTTCATTGTTCAATAATGAAAAGTCAGGAACCCATTATCCTTAATATATTTACTTATTTGTGGTGTCCTTATACATAACCAATCTTCTTGTCACAGCCACTGCCCTTCTTTCCTCCTCAAGGATACCCTTTTCATTCCATTTAGGCTCTGACCCACACAGAGATGGCCCCTCCCCAACCAATGATCTCTTTAATCCACTGAAAATTCAACACACACTACTGTGGGCTAGTTATGTAAGCCAGACTGTACAACTTCACATGGACTCACACTTTATTATCTCAAGCTCTGATACCCTGCTCTGGGCTGCTGTGCTCTACTCTCTCTCTCTTCCCCTAAGTGGTGAGGATTCCTACTTTGCTGGGCCCCATCTACTGGCTTTCAGAGAGGAACAAACAAACAAACAAACTTCAAAAGCAATGGAAAAGAAGAGAAAGAAGGGATTGCAAGAAGAAATGAAAGAAGAAGAAGAAATTCACCTCACATAAAATGGAAACTGTCAATTGATGGTCATTGGCACCAATTCAACACCAACAGGAATCCTCAATTTGGGGTGTGGTGAAGAAGGAAATTTTATACATTGCAAACAGCTCATTATTGTGAGGCAGTCATCAGGTAGGATGGTACTCAGGAGGGGCCCCCTCCTGCTGAACAGCTCTGTTCTGATCTGCTCTGCTTGTTCTGGTCAGGGGAAAATTCCTCTATGTTTCAGCTCTAGCTACAGAGACACAGTCCTGTCTTCAGTGGAAAGGGATAGCACACCCTCTGAGCCAGAAGTCTCCACTCCTGGCCTCTGATTGGCCTGCCTTCATGCAAATAAGGACCCCAAATCCTCACAGTTTGATTGGTCCAAACTGCATTGTCCCTATTGGTCAGAATGTAACCACTATGACTGGTCAGTCAATATGCTGACAGGTACAGTTGCATGGTTCCAATTGAATGGGGAAGGTGCCAGTCCTACTGGTTGAAATACAATTCTGGGAACTTCTTTATAAAGGCTGGCTCAGATGACAGAAACACAGTGCACGCAGGCAGTTCAGTNTTGTTTTAGTTTTATATTTAGGTCTTTTATCCATTTTGACTTAATTTTGGTGTGTGGTAAGAGACAACAACCTAGTTTCATTCTTTTGCAGGTGTCTTTCAAATTTTCCCAGCACCACTTACTGAAGAGGTTTTCTTTTCTCCAGTTTCTTTTTCTACTTCCATTGTAAAAAATTACCTGCCCATATATATTGTGGGTTTATTTTGGGGTTCTCAATTCTATTCCATTGGTCTATGTGTCTGTTTTTCTGCCAATACCATTCTGTTTTCATTACTGTCACTTTGTAGTATAAATTGAAGTCCGAGAGTATGATACCTACAGCCTTGTTCTTTTTTTCTTAGGATTGCTTAGGCTATTCAGGATCTTTTGTGATTCCATACAAATCTGATGATTTTTTGTTCTATTTTTAAAAAATAAGACACACAAATAGCCAACAGATATATGAAAAAATGCTCAACTTCACTACCTTTTAGGGAAATGCAAATAACAACCACAATGAGATATCATCTTATACCTATTAGAATGGCTATTTTCAATAAGACAAGTAATAACAAGTATTGAAGAGGTTGTGGAAGAAAAGGAAACCTCATATACTGCTGGTGGGAACATAAATTGGTACACCACTATAGAAAACAGTATGAAGGCTCTTCAACAAATTAAGAATAGAATTTTCATATGACCCAGCAATTCTGCTTCTGGGTATCTACCCAAAAATATGAAAACATTTATTCAGAGAGATATATGTACCCTTATGTTCATTGCAGCATTATTCATGGTGGCCAAGACATGGAAACAACCAAAGTGTCCTTCAATATATGATTGGATAAAAAAGATGTGGTACATATATACATTGGAATATTACTTGGTCATAAGAAAACATGAAACACTGCCATTTGCAACAACATGGATGGATCTTGAGATTATTATGCTAAGTTAAACAAGTCAGACAGAATATGTTGAGAACCATATGACTTCACTCATGTGTGGGAAGTGAAACTGAAGGCAACAAACAAGACAAACAAACAAAGAAACAAAAACTCATAGACACAGACAATAGTTTACTGGTTACCAGAGGGTAAGCTGGAAGGGGGTGGGAGAAAAGGGGAACTGATTTTTTTATTTTGATGAAGTTTAATATATTATGACTTTGCTTTTATGATTAAGATATTATGTATTGGTTGTAATAAATATTTTCCTACCTCAAAGTCACAAAGATATTCTATACTTTGTACTAGAAAGTTTATAATCTTAGCATTTACATTTAAGTTTATAATCCATCTCAAATAAATTTTTGTGAATGCCATTAATG
>NW_017733628.1:18010-18935 GCF_001890085.2 Hipposideros armiger
GACCTGATCTTTGTGCCAACAATTCATGACTCTTGCATCACAACAATGCACCAGCTCACACAGCACTGTCTGTGAGGGAGTTTGGAGCCAGTAAACAAATGTCTGTATTGGAACACCCTCCCTACTCACATGGTCTGGCCCCCAATGACTCCTTTCTTTACCTGAAGCTAAAGGAAATATTGAAAGAAAGATGTTTTGATTGCATTCAGGACATCAAGGGTAATATGACAACAGCTGTGTATGGCCATTCCAGAAAAAGAATTCCAAAATTGCTTTGAAGTGTGGATTAGGTGCTGGCATGAGTTTGTAGCTTCTGCAGGGGAGTATGTTGAAGGTGACCATAGTGATATTCAGCTATGAGGCATGTAGAACTTTTTCTAAGATGAGTTTGCAAACTTAATTGTCTGACCTCGTATGAGTATTTTACTTATCTTTGGCAATCGTCTTTGTTTTAGATTATATTTTGTCTGAGTGAACTGATTCAAGCTTACTGTTTGCATTTTATATCATTTTCCAGTATTTCATTTTCAACTTATTTAAAGACAGAAATATACTTGCATCTTTTGTTTTAATCTTACAATATTTATATTTTAACTAGAGTACTATTTTAAAGATTTGATGTAATTATTGATATATTTTGTTTAAATCTATCATCATTCTCTTAGTTTTCTTGTTTTGCCATCTGGTTTGTTCTTTTACTTGTTATTCCTATGGGCTTTTTCTTTTCTTTGGCATTTTAAGTCTAGGTTTATTTAACCCAATCCTTTCACTCTACACAATGAAATACAAACACAACATTATGTAAATGCATGCTACAAAGTTATAAAACTGAAAACAAAAAATTGATACTACTGACTCTACAATGAAAGCCGAAAAGGCAATGCGCACCTTGCAGAAGTACTCTGTAGAAATGCTAGGAGTCAGA
>NW_017733628.1:21541-22452 GCF_001890085.2 Hipposideros armiger
CATTAAAGTTATTTTCTTTTAACACTTCAATATACCGTTCTTTTTTTTAGAAGTCAGCTGTCATTACTATACTTTCCCCTTTACTGTCTTTTTATTTCTCTTTGACTTCAATTTATTACTTTTTGATTATGATATGCCTAGTTGTGATTTTCTCTGTATTTCTCTAGAGCCTTCTTGTATATATAGATCCATATGTTGTTTTTTTAAAAAATAAGTACCGAGGAAGTTTTGGTTATTATTACTTTACATAATTTTCCCAATTATTATTTTTTTCCATTTCCAATTGCACACATGCTAGGCTACATGATATTGTCCTAAAGATCACTGTAACTATTTGATTTTTCTCTTAATTTATATTTGGCTATACTATCTAATCAGGTGATTTCCATTAGTCTGCCTTAAAGTTCACTAATCTTTTCTTCTTCAATCTCTAGTCTGTTGTTACCCAACCACTGAATTTCTTATTTAACATATTGTACTTAGCAGTGATGCAATCTAAATTTTATTTCTTCTCATGGTTTCAGTTTCTCATATGATATTCCTTATATATTCAATTCTTAAGTCTTTTTGTTCCTATAAACCTTATTCATATTTATATTGGCTTTAAAAAGTCCTTTCCTTTTAATTGAAACATTTGTATCACTTTAGGTTCTTTTTATGATTTTTTTTCTTGATTATGGGTTGTATTTACTTACTGCTTTTTATGTCTTGAGAATTTTAATTTATGTTGGATATTGTGGGTGATAGGCAATCTAGATTTTGTTGTTTTCCTTATAGAGTGTTGTATTTTGTTCTGGTAGGGAATATATAATTGGTAGATTATCTTGATCCTGTAGGTTTTGTTATTTTCTTTATTAGGACTGGTCAAATTCAGTTTTTCTCTTATTTCTAAAGCATATCACTATCTATAA
>NW_017733628.1:26097-27357 GCF_001890085.2 Hipposideros armiger
CAAACTCTGATGTCTGCCCACTAAGCTCAGTGTAACTTCCATGCTATTTGTGAGACTTCCATGCTATTCTTAGGTTCAATTTCTCTTAACCATTGTCCAGAAATCACCCCCAGGAATACAGCTTGAGTTAATATGTTGCCAACCTGTATATTTCCTTGTTTCAAAGATTGGTCCTGCACTGCTTGTTATCTAATGCCTGAAAATGGGTGCCCTGATTTTTATTTGGTTAATTTTTCATATTAGTATAGTAAATCTGGTAGTATTTATTTCATCATGAGCAGAAACTCAAGTGAATTTTGTCTAGATTTTATATCAAGGCTATATTAATTTCATGGGATAAATTAGATAGCTTTTTCTCAACTTATTTTCTACAAGTGTATTTTTTAATATAGGAGTAATAAATTCTGTTAATTTTTGAAAAATTCATCTGTAGTCATTTTAATCTGGTGAATCTTAACTTAGAATTTTTTATTATATTGTCAATTTATTTCATGTTTATTTTCCTCTTCAAATTTTAAATATATTTTGATTCCATTTATGCCAGTAGTAATTTTTATTTTTCTAAAACTGTTTATTTTAAGTCTGAGGACCCAATTCCACCCTGACACTTTGAAAAAAGAAAAATAATAAGAAGCAATTGTTGAAGGATGTTAGTAAATTCATTTTTGTTAAGAACAAATGCATATAAAAATATGCAGAGTTGACATTCCTAATTCTTATAGATGGTTCTTTTCCAAACATAACCATAGGCAGTGGAAGTCCTGTTTGTAATATCACCTTTAAAAGCTACTGACCTTGCACACATTATCCTTTTTCTATAGGGGTGTGCCTCCTCTCTATACAAGTATTATGAAATCTCTCCCAGCACCCCACAACTACCCCATCTCAGTTTTATTGCTTGTTATATTGAACACATGCCACAGAAATTTAAATTTTTTAAAAAAATAGATTGAAAATATAATATGAGTGGACCAATAGATTTTTAAAATATGATGTAATTATTTATTGTCTTTTCAGAAACTAATTACTGTCGAAGTATCTGACTTACTTGTAGTTGATACCTGCTTTATTCACTCTTTTTGGCAACTGGTTATGAACAATGAAAGACTTAATTTTCTCCTGAATGCAAGTTTGCCTTAATTTTGTATTTTGTATTTCTTTTTTGCGTGTTGTTGTTTTTTGATTTTTGGTTCTTATTTTAAGCATTCTTCAAAGGTATCACTTGCTTTTCCAGTGTTATAGATGTAGTACAAATAGACT
>NW_017733629.1:0-2339 GCF_001890085.2 Hipposideros armiger
GGCATTGTGATCAGTAGGAAAGGGGTATTGTGATCAGTGAACAAGGGGTACTGTGATGTGTAAACAGGGGGCATTCTGAAAAGTAAGCAGGGGGCATTGTGATCACTAAAAGGGGGCAAGTGATCAGGAACAAAGGGGCATTTTGACGAGTAAGCAGGGAGCACTGTACTCACTAATCATGAGTATTGTGATCACAAACAGGGGTCATTATGATCAACAGCAAGGGGCATTGTGATCACAAAGCAGGGGGCATTGTGATCAGTAAAAGGGTATATTTTGATCAGGAACAAAGGGGAATTCTGACCAGTAAGCAGTGAGCATTGTAATCACTAATCAGGTGTATTGTGATCACAAACAGGAGTCATTATGATCAACAGAAAGGGGCATTGTGATCACAAAGCAGGGGGCATTGTGATCAGTAACTGGGGTATTGTGATCAGTAAGAATCGTGGATTGTGATCAGGAAGCAAAGGGAATTGTGATCAGTAGGCAAGGGGTATTGTGATCAGTGAATAAGGGGTACTGTGATGTTTAAACAGGGGGCATTCTGAAAAGTAAGCAGGGGGCATTGTGACCAGTAACAAAGGGGCATTTTAACCAGTAAGCAGGGAGCATTGTAATCACTAATCAGGGGGTATTGTGATCACAAACAAGTGTCATTATGATCAAGAACAAGTGGCATTGTGAACAGTATACAAGGGGCATTGTGATCACAAAGCAGGGGGCATTGTGATCAGTTTCGGGGTATTGTGATCAGGAAGGATGGGGGATTGTGATCAGGAAGAAAGAGGTTTTATGATCAGTAAGCAAAGGGCATTGTGACCAGTAGGCAATGGGAACTGTGATGAGTGAACAAGGGATACTGTGATGTGTAAATTGGGGGCTTTGTGATCAGGAAGAAAGGGCCATTGTGATCAGTAAGCAAGGACGTTTAAATCACTCATCAGGGAGTATTGTGATCAAAAAGAGTGGTCATTGTGATTAAGAACAAGGGGCATTGTGATCACAAAGCAGGGGGCATTGTGGTCAGTAACAGGGCGTATTGTGATATGTAAGAATGGGGAATTGTGATAAGGAAGCAAGGGAAATTGTGATCAGGAAGCAAGAGTTATTGTGATCAGGAAGCAATGGGCATTGTGTTCAGTAGGCAAGGGGTATTGTGATCAGTGAACAATGGGTACCGTGATGTGTAAACAGTGGGCATTATGTTCAGGAAGAAAGGGCCATTGTGATCAGTAAGCAGGGAGCGTTTTAATCAATCATCAGGAGGTATTGTGATCAGAATCAGTGGTCATTATGTTTAAGACCAAGGGGCATTGTGATCACAAATCAGGGGGCATTGTGATCAGTAACAGGGGGCATTGTGATCACTAAAGATGGGGGATTGTCATCAGGAAGCAAAGGGAATTGTGTTCAGTAGGCAAAGCGTATTGTGATCAGTGAACAAGGGGTACTGTGATGTGTAAACCGGGGGCATTCTGATAAGTAAGCAGGGGGCATTGTGATTAGGAAGAAAGGGGCATTGTGATCAGTAAGCAGGGAGAATTGTAATCACTCATAAGGGAGTATTGTCATCAGAATGAGGGGTCATTATGATCAACAACAAGCGGCACTGTGATCAGTAAACAAGGCGCATTATGATCACAAAGCAGGGAGCATTGTGATGAGTAACAGGGGTATTGTGATCAGTAACGATGGGGGATTGTGATCAGGAAGAAAGGGGAATTGTGATTAGGAAGCAGGAGGTATTGTGATCAGGAAGCAAAGGGCATTGTGGTCAGTAGGCAAGGGGTATTGTGATCAGTGAACAAGGAGTACTGTGATGTGTAAACACAGGGCATTCTGAAAAGTAACGAGGGGGCATTGTGATCAGTAAACGAGGCATTGTGATCAGGAACAAAAGGGCATTTTGACCAGTAAGCAGGGAGCATTGTAATCACTAATTGGGGGTATTGTTATCAGAAACAGGGGTCATTATGATCAAGAACAAGCGGCATTGTTATCAGTAAACAAGGGGCATTGTGAACATAAAGCTGGGGGCATTGTGATCAGTAACGGGGTATTGTGATCGGTAAGGATGGGGGATTGTGATCAGGAAGCAAGGGAAATTGTGATCAGGAAGCAAAGGCATTGTGATCAGTAGGCAAGGGGTATTGTGGTCAGTGAACAAGGGGTACTGTGATTTGTAAAAAGGGGGCATTGTGGTCAGGAAGAAAGGGCTATTGTGATCAGTAAGCAGGGAGCATTGTAATCACTCATCAGAGGGCATTGTGATCAGAAAGAGGGGTCATTATGATCAAGAACATGCGGCATTGTGATCAGTAAACAAGGGGCATTGT
>NW_017733629.1:2448-4358 GCF_001890085.2 Hipposideros armiger
TGATCACAAAGCAGGGGGCATTGTGATGAGTAACAGGGGGGATTGTGATCAGGAAGCAAGGGAAATTGTGATCAGGAAGCAAGAGGTATTGTGATCAGGAAGCAAAGGGCATTATGATCAGTAGGCAAGTTTATTGTGATCAGTGAACAAGGGGTACTGTGATGCGTAAACAGGGGCATTCTGATAAGTAAGCAGTGTGCATTGTGATCAGTAACAGGGGGCATTGTGAAAAGGAAAAAAGGGGCATTTTGACCAGTAAGCTGGGAGCATTGTAATCACTAATCAGGGGTTATTGTGATCACAAAAAGCAGTCATTATGATCAAGAATAAGGGGCATTGTGATCACAAAGCAGGGAGCATTGTGATTCGTAAGGATGGGGGATTATGATGAGGAAGCAAGAGTTATTGTGATCAGTAAGCAGAGGGCATTGTGATCAGTAGGCAAGGGGTATTGTGATCAGTGAACAACGGTTACTGTGATGTGCAAACAGGGGGCATTGAGATCAGGAAGAAAAGGTGATTGTGATCAGTAAGCAGGGAATATTGTAATCACTAATCAGTGGGTATTGTGATCAGAAACAGGGTCATAATGACCAAGAAAAAGCGGCATTGAGATCAGTAAACAAGGGGCATTGTGATCACAAACCAGGGGGCATTCTGATCAGTAATAGGGGGTATTATGATCAGCAAGGATGGCGGATTGTGATCAGAAAGCAACTGGAATTGTGATCAAGAAGCAAGAGGTATTGTGATCAGGAAGCAAAGGGCATTGTGATCAGTATCAAGGGGTATTGTGCTCAGTGAACAAGGGGTACTGTGATGTATATACAGGGGGCATTCTGAATAGTAATCAGGGGGCATTGTGATGAGGAAGAAAGGTGCATTGTGATCAGTAAGCAGGGAGCATTTTAATCACTCATCAGGGGGTATTGTGATCAGGAACAGGGGTCATTATGAACAAGAACAAGCAGCATTGTGATCAGTAAACAAGGGTCATTGTGATCACAAAGCAGGGGGCATTGTGATCAGTAACTGGGGTATTGTGATCAGTAAGAATCGGGGATTGTTATCAGGAAACAAGTGGAATTGTGATCAGTAGGCAAGGAGTATTGTGATCAGTGAACAAGGTGTACTCTGATGTGTAAACAGCGGCATTCTGATAAGTAAGCAGGTTGCATTGTGATCAGGAAGAAAAGGGCATTGTGATCAGTAGGCAAGGGGTATTGTGATCAGTGAACAACTGGTACTGTGATGTGTAAACAGGGGGCAATGTGATCAGGAAAAAGGGCCATTGTGATCAGTAAGCAGGGAGCATTTCAATCACTCATCAGGGGGTATTGTGGTCAGAAACAGTGGTCATTATGATTAAGAACAAGGGTCACTGTGATCACAAAGCAGCGGTCCTTGTGAACAGTAACAGGGGGCATTGTGATCACTAATGATGGGGGATTGTCATCAGGAAGCAAGGGGAATTGTGATCAGTAGGCAAGGGGTACTGTGATCAGTGAACAAGCGGTACTGTGATGTGTAAACCGGGGCATTCTGATAAGTAAGCAGGGGGCATTGTGATCAGGAAGAAAAGGGCATTGTGATCAGGAAGCAGGGAGAATTTTAATCACTCATAAGGGAGTATTGTGATCAGAAAGAGGGGTCATTATGATCAACAACAAGCTTCATTGTGATCAGTAAATAAGGGGCATTATGATCACAAAGCAGGGGGCGATGTGATGAGTAACGTGGGTATTGTGATCTGTAACGATGGGGGATTGTGATCAGGAAGCAATGCGAATTGTGATGAGGAAGCAGGAGGTATTGTGATCAGGAAGCAAAGGGCATTGTGATCAGTAGGCAAGGGGTTTTGTGATCAGTGAACAAGAGGTACTGTGATGTGTAAACAGGGGGCATTCTGA
>NW_017733629.1:6990-8642 GCF_001890085.2 Hipposideros armiger
AACAAGGGGCATTGTGATCACAAAGCAGGGTGCATTGTGATCAGTAACAGGGGGTATTGTGATCGGAAAGGATGGGGGATTGTGATCAGGAAGCAAGGGAAATTGTGATCAGGAAGCAAAGGGCATTGTGATCAGTAGGCAAGGGTTATTGTGATCAGTGAACAAGGGGTACTCTGATGTTAAACAGGGGACATTCTGATAAGTAAGCAGGGGGCCTTGTGATCAGGAAGAAGGGGCATTGTGATCACAAAACACAGGGCATTGTGATCAGTAACTGGGGTATTGTGATCAGTAAGAATGGGGGATTGTGATCAGGAAGCAAGGGGAATTGTGAACAGGAAGCAAGAGATATTGTGATCAGGAAACAAAGGGCATTGTGATCAGTAGGACTGGGGTATTGTGATTAGTGAAGAAGGGGTACTGTGATGTGTAAACAGGGGGCATTCTGAAAAGTACGCAGGGGGCATTGTGATCAGTAAAAGGGGGCATTGTGATTAGGAACAAAGGGGCATTTTGACCAGTAAGCAGGGAGCATTGTAATCACTAATTAGGGGGTATTGTGATCACAAACTGGGTCATTATGATCAAGAGCACGGGGCATTGTGATCACAAAGTAGGGGGCATTGTGATCACTAAGGATGGGGGATTGTGATCAGGAAGGAAGAGGTATTGTGATCAGGAAGCAAAGGGCATTGTGATCAGTAGGCAAGGGGTATTGTGATCAGTGAACAAGGGGTAGTGTGATGTGAAAACAGGGGGCATTCTGAAAATTAAGCAGGGGGCATTGTGGTCAGGAAGAAGGGGCATTGTGATCACTAATCAGGGGGTATTGTGATCACACACAAGCGTCATTATGATGAAGAGCAAGGGGCATTGTGATCACAAAGCAGGGGGCATTGTGATCAGTAAAGATGTGGGATTGAGATCAGGAAGCAAGGGTAATTGTGATCAGAAAGGAAGAGGTATTGTGATCAGGAAGCAAAGGGCATTGTGATCAGTAGGCCAAGTTTATTGTGATCAGTGAACAAGGGGTACTGTGATGTGTAAACAGGGGCATTCTGATAAGTAAGCAGGGGGCATTGTGATCAGGAAGAAAGGGGCATTGTGACCAGTAAGCAGGGACCATTGTGATCAGTAACAGGGGGGATTGTGATCAGGAAGCAAGGGAAATTGTGATCAGGAAGCAAGAAGTATTGTGATCAGGAAGCAAAGGGCATTGTGATCAATAGGCAAGGGTTATTGTGATCAGTGAAGAAGGGGTACTGTGATGTGCAAATGGGGCATTCTGATAGGTAAGCAGGGGGCATTCTGATCAGTAAAAGGGGGCATTGTGATTAGGAACAAAGTGGCATTTTGACGAGTAAGCAGGGAGCATTTTAATCACTAATCAGGGGGTATTGTGATAACAAACAGGGGTCATTTTGATCAAGAGCAAGGGGCATGGTGATAACAAAGCAGGGGGCATTGTGATCAGTAAGGATGAGGGATTGTGATCAGTAGGCAAGGGGTATTGTGATCAGTGAACAACGGGAACTGTGATGTGTAATCAGGGGGCATTTTGATCAGGAAGAAAGGGCCATTGTGATCAGTAAGCAGGGAGCATTTTAATCACATCAGGGGGTATTGTGATCAGAATCAGTGGTCATTATGAT
>NW_017733629.1:11110-13303 GCF_001890085.2 Hipposideros armiger
GTATTGTGATCAGTGAACAATGGGTACTGTGATGTGTAAACAGGGGGTATTATCATCAGGAAGAAAGGGCCATTTTGATCAGTAAGCAGGGAGCATTTTAGTCACTCATCAGGGAGTATTGTGATCAGAAACAGGGGTCATTATGATCAAGAACAAGGGGCATTGTGATCACAAAGCAGCGGGCATTGTGATCAGTAACAGGGGGTATTGTGATCAGTAAGGAAGGGGTATTTAGGATAGGAAGCAAGAAATATTGTTATCAGTATCGTTAGGGCATTGTGATCAGCAGGCAAGGGGTATTGTGATCAGTAACAAGGGGTATTGTTATGTGTAAACAGGGGGAATACTGACAAGTCAGCAGGGTGCATTGTGATCAGGAAAAAGGGGCATCGTGATCAGTAAGCATGCGGAATGTGATCAGGAAGAAGGGGGCTTTGTGAGCAGTAATCAGGGAGCATTGTGATCGCTAATCAAGGGGTATTTTGATCAGTGAACAAGCGGTATTGTGATCTGTAAGCAGGGGGCATTGTGATTAGGAAGCAAGGAGCATTGTAATCACCAATCAGGGTGCATTGTGATCAGTAAGCAAGTGGCATTGTGATCACAAAGCAGGGCGCATTTTGATCAGTAACAGGGGGCATTGTGATCAGTAAGGATGGGGTGTTGTTATCAGTAAGAAAGAGGTTTTGAGGTCAGTAAGTAAGGGGTATTTTTATGAATGAGCAGGGAGCATTTTGATCAGTAATTAGGGGTATTGTGATATAAGCAGGGGGAATTCTGATTAGTAAGCAGGGAACATTGTAATCACTAATCAGGGCGTATTGTGTTCAGGAAACAGGGGTCATTTTGATGAGGAAGATGGAGGCATTGTGATCAGTAGCAAGGGGCACTGTGATCATAACTAAGGCATTGTGATGAGTTAGCAAGGGGTATTGTGATCAGGAAGCAGCGGTCATTTTGATCAGGAAGCAGGGGTAATTATGATCAGTAAGCAAGGGGCATTATGATCAGTAAGCAAGGGGTATTGTGATCATTGGACAAGAAGTATTGTGATCAGTAAGCAGGGAGCATTGTCATCAGGAAGAAAGGGGCATTGTGATCAGTAAGCAGAGGGCATTGTGATCAGTAATTAGGGTGTACTGTGATCAGTAAGGAAGGGGATTGTGAACAGGAAGCAAGAAATATTGTGATCAGTAAGTGAAGGGCATTGTGATCAGTAGGCAAGGCGTATTGTGATCAGTAACAAGGGGTACTCTGATGAGTAAGCAGGGGGCATTGTGATTAAGTAAGCAGGGGGCATTGTGATCTGGAAAAAGGGGCATTGTGATCAGTAAGCATTGGGGATTGTGATCAAGAACAAGGGGCATTGTGATCAGTAAGCAGGGTTCATTGTGATCAGGAAGCAGGGACATTGTGATCAGTGAGCAGGAGCAGTGTAATCACTAAACAGGGGGTATTGTAATCAGGAAACAGGTCATTTTGATGAGGAAGACGGAGGCATTGCGATCAGTAGCAAGGGGCACTGTGATCATAATCAGGGCTTTGTGATGAGTATGCAAGGGGTATTATGATGAGGAAGCAGGGGTCATTTTGATCAGGAAGCAGGGGGCATTATGATCAGTAAGCAAGCGGCATTATGATCAGTAAAGAAGGGGTATTGTGATCATTGAACAAGGGATATTGTGATCAGTAAGCAGGGAGCATTGTGATCAGGAAGCAAGGAGTATTGTGATTGCGACGCAGGGGCATTGTGATCACTAAGCAGAGGGCAGTGTGATCAGAAACAGGGGTCATTATGATCAAGAACAAGGGGTATTGTGATCAGTAAGCAAGGCGCATTGTCATCAGTAATCAAGGGGTATTGTGATCAGTAAGCAAGGGGCGTTGTGATTTGGAAGCAGGGGGCACTGTGATGAGAAAGCAAGGGGCATTTGATCAGTAAGGAGGGGGCATTGTGATCAAGAAGAAGGGGGCATTTTGATCAGTAACCAAGGGTATTTTGATGTGTAAGCAGGGGGCACTATGATCAGTAAGCAGGGGCCATTGTGATCAGTAAGCATGCTGTATTGTGATCAGAAAGCCGGGGGTACTGTGATCAGTAAGCAAGGGGTATTATGATCCATAAGCATGGGGTACTGTGATCAGTAAGCAAGCATAAGTTTCAGGGTATATGTAAAGCAGGGAATTGTGATG
>NW_017733630.1:0-1082 GCF_001890085.2 Hipposideros armiger
TATTGCAATGGTATGTTATCTTAGATGCGAAAAGGTGATGGACAGGCTCACTTAAGGTAAAGATTGACCTTTGTCAAGGAAGCTACAGGCCAAAGATGTGACTTCTCACCGTGGCCCACCTTATTTAGAAATTTTTATGTTCATGCCATTTTATATGGTTATTTTCAGTCTCCTGAGCTTGTCACATTTAGCATGTCATCCCTTTCCCATCCACAGTTACTAGAAAAATGTTGTTGAACACCTTGGTTCTTGTCTTCTTGAAGGAAAGACTTCAATTAAGAGATAGAAATTTGGGCACCATAAACAGCAGAAGTTGATTAATAAAAAATAGTACACTCCAAGACATGGAGTGGGCTGACCCAAGACAGGGAAGCAGCCCTGCGTCACATCGTGTGAAGGCTTTTATTTCTATAGGTAGAATTGCCTCCCCTTCTCCCTTCGCCTATCTCTCTTTCTCCCCCCCCCAGGGGCTTTGTCCTCCGGCATTCAGCAATGCATTTCTTTGATTTAGGAGCATGAGTAAAGATATCCCTTTGATTTAGGGTCTTGGGTAAACACATACCCCCCTGTGATTTTGGGGGAATATGTAAACACATCTTTTAAGGGTGTGTGAAAACCTGGAATCCTGTTGGGCTAGTAAGATATTGATGATCCTTACAAACAGGACATGTCTCCCTCTTCTCTGACTTCTAACTGTGGCAATGGGTCCTAGACAAAGACCTTCCAAGACCATGTGGTCACCAAGGATTTTGTGCGGGCTTCAGACAAAGACATTCCTGAACTGTACGGTCAGCAAGACTTCCGCGTTTAACATTTCCAAATTCCTACCTCACCTGAGAGCCAGTCACGAACTGTCATAATGGCCACATGTCCTAATAAGGAACCCGGAAACCTCAGGGTATATAACCCCAAGTCCCGCCCAGGTCGGGGCTCAGCCTCTGGATGTGAATCCTCTGAGCCAGTGCCGGCATTAGTAAAAGTTGCTTCCCACACCTTGGTGTCCTGTCTCTTTGTCTGGGTTCCCTGCAACATAACAACATATCTCTTTGATTTAGAAGTATGTGTAAGCCTGGAGTCCTCCT
>NW_017733630.1:4347-5301 GCF_001890085.2 Hipposideros armiger
AGAGCTGGACAAATAGAGAAACAGCTGATCCAACAGTTCCTAGACCTAGATGATCATTGGAATTACCTGGAGAGCTGCTAAATTATACAGATTCCCAGGCCATGCCCACACATATAGTACTGAATTTCTGAAGGTAAGGCCTTGGAATCAGTGTGCTAAAAAACATTGCCATTCCAGATTTAATTCAATAAGAAAACATACCAGGTGATTCCGATTATTAACCAGTTTTGGAAACACTAGTCCAAATTCTGACTAGAGATTAGCAGTCAGGACAACAAAGCCACATTGAGCAACTCCATTTAGTTGGGGTATTTCTGAGCAACTCACTAGCATGTTTATAGAGGAGACCTAAGTAACAAATAGTTACTAGATCTTATTATTTTATGTTCACAATTTTCCTACCTGTAGGACAAGGCCAAGTTTACCATCTACCTACAATCAATATAAGGCATGTATTTTATTTTGCTTCAGCTCAAGCAAATTAGCCTTCCTACTTCTTAATTCAATTTTACCTCAGCCATTAAAAAACAATCTAGAATCATCCCATTTCTTCAATTTAGTCTGCCAAACAACATAGGGTTAGTACCAGAACTTAAATGCTAATCTATAATCCACTACCTATAAACAGAAACATTCGCAGAGAAACACCTAGAATATTCCAGAGTATATTACTCTCTAAATTTGGTTGGGCAAATGTCCAAGAGGCCAAGTTACCAGGCAAAGTGTCATAGTGGTTTAGCCACAACAATCCTTTGACTCGCAGCCAGAAGACTCCCAAGAGAACAGGTTCTTCTACCCTATACAATCGTCTCTGAATGTAACTCCCAAATATAAACCCTAGATTTCATTTTCTGAGATATACTACAATGAGCACTACACTTGGAGTCAGGAGACACCCAGTTGTGTGATATTAAATAAATCACTTTTCCTCTCTGAACCTTAGTTTTTACAACT
>NW_017733630.1:6965-8059 GCF_001890085.2 Hipposideros armiger
GTGGCTGCTCCAATTTGCAATCCCACCAACAGTGCACAAGGGTTCCCTTTTTTCAACATCCTCGCCAACACTTTCTGTTTATTGATTTATTGATGATAGCCATTCTGACAAGTGTGAAGTGATATCTCTTTGTGGTTTCGGTTTGCGTTTATTGACGATTAGTGATTTGAGCATTTTTTCATTTATCTATAGGCCATTTGTGTATGTCCTCTTAGGGAAAATGTCTATTCAGGTCCTCTGAAAAATTTTAAATTGAATTGTTTGTTTTTCTGGTGTTGAGTTCTTTATAAATTTTGGATATCAACCCCTTATCAGATATATTATATCACTGGCAAAAATCTTTTCCCATTCAGTAGGTTGTCTTTTCATTTTGCTGATGGTTTCCTTTGCTGTGAAAACATTTTAATTTAATGTAGTCCCACTTGCTTAGTTTTTCTTTTGTTTCCCTTGTCTGAGAAGATATGTCAGAAAAAAATATTACTAAGAGCAATGTTACAGAATTTACTGCCTAAGTTTTCTTCTAGCAATTTACAGTTTTGGGTCTTACAATTAAATATGTTTTACACTATTTTATTTTATTCCTTTTCTATTTATTTTCAATTAAATTTCATTGGGGTGACAATGGTTGGTAAAGATACATAGGTTTCAGGTGTACAATTCTGTAATACATCATCTATACATCATATTGTGTGTTCACCAAGCAGAGTCAGTTCTCCTTCCATCACCATACATTTGATCCCATTTGTCCTAATCTATCACCCGCCTTTCCCCCCTTATCCTCTTAAATATTTAGTCCACTTTAAGTTTACTCTTGAATATGGTGAAGGAAGATGGTCTAGTTTTATTTTTATTTTTTTGCATGTGTTTTCAGTTTTACCAAAACCTTTTATTGAATTGACTATATAAGCTTGGGTTTGTTTCTGGGCTCTCTATTCTGTTCTTTTGATCTATGTGTCTGTTTTTATGCCATCCTCTTTTGATTACTATGTCCTTGTAGTACAGTTTGATATTAGGTAGCATGATACCTCCAACTTTGTTCTTCTTTCTCAAGATTGCTGTGGCTATACAGGGCCACATCATATGTAGTTTCATAT
>NW_017733630.1:9818-11060 GCF_001890085.2 Hipposideros armiger
CATTCACACCTCTTGAATTTTTTGTAATAGTTTGAGAAGGACAGGTGTTAATTTTTCTTTGACTATTTGGTAAAATGCTCCTGTGAAGTCATCCTGTCCAGTACTTTTGTTAGTCGGGAGTTATTTGATTACTGATTCGATTCCCTTAGTAATAATGGGTCTGTTCAGATTTTCTGTTTCTTCTTGATTCAGTAGTGGAAGATTGTATGTTTCTAGGAATTTATCAATTTCTTCCAGATTGTCCAATTTGTTGGCATATATTTTTTTGTAATATTTTCTTAGAATCCTTTGCATTTCTGTTCTGTCAGTGGTCACTTCTCCTATTTCTTTTTATTTTATTTATTTGGGTCTCTCACTTTTGTTCATGATGACTGTAGTTAAAGGTTTATCAATTATGATTATATTTTCAAATAACCAGTTTTGGGGTTTGTTGATCTTTTGTACATTTTTAAAAACTCTATTTTGTTTATTTACACTATGATCTTTAACATTTCTATCCTTCTAATCACTTTTTTCCTTTGTTTGCTGTTTTCTTTTCTTTTTCTAGTTCTTTCCTGTGTATGCGTAGATTGTTTATTTGAGATTTTGCCTGATTCTTCAGGTGGGCATGTATTGTTGTAAATGTATTGTTGTGCTCCCCAGGTCCCTTAGTATTTGGGTTGTTCTGCTTTAATTGTCATTTGCCTCATAGTATTTTTTTACTTATCTCTTGATCTCCTTAACTCAATCTTTGTTCAGTACCATGTTATCTAGACTCCATGTTTTTCTGTGTTTTTCAAGTTTTCTTTTTCTTGTAATTGATTTCTAGTTTCATACCACTCTGGTTGGTGAAGATGTTTGATATGATTTCAATCTTCTTAAATTCAGTGATACTTGTTTTGTGGTTTAGCATATGGCCTAACTTGGAAAACATTCCACTTGCATTTGAAATGAACATATATTCTGCTGTTTTTGGGTGAAATGCTCTAAATATATCAATTAAATTCATTTGGTCTAATGTGATATTTAAGGCTGCTGTTTCCTTGTTGATTTTCTTGATGTCAATGCAGTATTAAAATCCCCTACTATGACTGTATTACTACTGATGTCTCCCTGTATGTCAGTCAAAATTTGCTTTATATATTTAGGTGCTCCTATGTTGGGTGCATACATATTTATAAAGTTATATCCTCTTGTTGGAATGATTCCTTTATCATTATGAAATGTCCTTATTATAGCCTTTGTTTTGTATCTTATTATAGC
>NW_017733630.1:13530-14479 GCF_001890085.2 Hipposideros armiger
AAGTTTGATGTAATCTCATATGTTTATTTATTATTATTATTAGTTTCAGGTATACAAAACAATGCAATAGTTATACTTTTCACCCTCACAAAGTGACATCGCCCCTGCCCCAATCCACTGCCCCTAACTTCCCTTCCCCGAGGGGATATATCAGTAAAAATATTATTCAGGGTAATTTCTGCACATATATTCCCTATATTTTCTTCTAGGAGTTTTATGGTTTTGGGTTTTAAATTTAAGTCTTTAATCCACTTTGCATTAGTTCTCATATATGGTGTGAGTAGGTGGTACAGTTTCATTTTTTTGCATGTGTTAGTCCAGTTTTCTCAGCATCATTTATGAAATAGACTGTCTTTACCCCAGTGTAAATTCTTGCTTCCATTGTCATAGATTAAATGACCATATATGAATGGATTTACTTCTGGACTCTCTATTCTGTTCCATTGATCTACATGTCTGTTTTTATACCAGAACCATGCTGGTTTGATTACTACAGACTTGTAGTATGATTTGATGTCGGGGTGTGTGTGTGTGATACCTCCCACTTTGTTCTTATTTCTCAAGATTGCTGTGGCTACTTGGGGTCTTTTATGGTACCATATAAATTTTAGGATTATATGTTCTATGTCTGAGAAAAATGTCATTGGTAGTTTGATTAGAATTCTGTTGAATATATATTGCCTTAGGTAGTATGGACATTTTAACTATATTAATTCTTTTTATCCATGAGCATTCTATGTGTTTTCATTTATTTGTATCTTCTTTAAGTTCTCTCTTCAATGTCTTATCATTTTCTGAGGACAGGTTTTTTACTTCTTTGGTTAAATTTATCCCTATGTATTTGATAGTTTTTGAAACAATTGTAAATGGGATTGATACTTTATTTCTCCTTCTGATAGTTTATTATTGCTGTATACAAATGCGACTGATTTCTGAATGTTAATTTTGT
>NW_017733630.1:16457-17742 GCF_001890085.2 Hipposideros armiger
TAAGGCCACTGTTTCCATGTTGATTTTCCATCTGGAGTATCTGTCCATTAGTCACAATGAGGTGTTCAAGTCCCCTATTATGATAGTGCTACTGTTGATCTCTGAATTTAAGTCGGTCATAAACAATTTTATATATTTAGGAGCCCCCATGTTGAGTCCATAAATGTCTACTAGGGTTATGTTTTCTTGTGGGATCGATTCATTTTTTTATTTTATTTTAGTCTTCCTTATAAAGTTTATTTTGTCTGAAATAATTATTACCACCCAGCTTTTTTCACGTTTCCACTTGAGTAAAATATCTTATTCTGTCTTTTTAATTTTAGTCTCTATATGTTTTTTGATCTGGGATTTGTGTTTTGTAAACAGCAAATGTGTAGGCTCTGTTTTCTTATCTACTCAGCCACTCTATGTCTTTTGATTGGACCATTTAGCCCATTCATATTTTAAGGGATTATTGATAGGTACATATTTATTGCCATTTTGTTTTCTTATTCGTATTTCTGATCTTCCTTCATTAGTTTGTATTACCCTTTTTTCTGTTTAAAAAAAAAGCCCTTTTAACATTTCCTGCAAAGCTGGTTTGGTGGGAATGAATTCCTTTATCTCATTTTTATCAGAGAAGCACTTTTTGTCGTCTTCAATTTTAAGTGATAGCCGTTCTGGGTAGAGCAATCTGGGTTGTAGGCCTTTGTTTTTCATCACTTAGAATATTTCCTGCCACTCTCTCTGGACTGCAGAGTTTCTGTAGAAAAGTCTGCTGATAGCCTTCTAAGAGTTCTCTTGTATGTAACCCGCTGTCTGTCTCTTGCTGCTTTTAGGATTCTATCTTTATCTTTAACCTTTGCCATTTTAATTATAATGTGTCTTGGTGTGTGTCTGTTTAGGTTCATCTTGTTTGGAACTCTATGCACTTCCTGGGCTTGTATGTCAATTTCCTTCACCAGAGTAAGGAAGTTTTTGTCATTATTTCTTCAGATATGTTCTCTTGTGCCTTCTCTTCTCTTTCTGGTATTCCTATGATGTGAATGTTATTGTGCTTGGTGTTGTCTCACAGGTCTCTTAAACTATTTTCATTGTTTTTTATTCTTTTTGTTGTTCAGATTGGGTAATTTCTGCTAACTTGTCTCCTAAATCACTGATCCTATTCTCTGCTTCATCTAATCTGCTGGTGATTCCCTTGAGTGTGTTCTTCACTTCAGTTATTGTATTCTTTAGTTCTAACTGGTTGGTGTTTTATGACTTCTTTATCTTTCTTTATGTTCTAAGTTCCTTAAAAACTCCTATT
>NW_017733631.1:0-2421 GCF_001890085.2 Hipposideros armiger
AAAACTTTTTGTGTTTTCTCACTTCCGAATCCCATGTTTTGAAGCACAGGGTCTCATGCTTTATCTCTGCCATAAATTGACTTTAAAACACAGGCCACTGAGCAAAATTAAAAATCTCCCCAGAAGTGCCCAGAGTGTGAGTTGAACTACATGTCATGTCTCTCCGGGTTTTAATTCTCTTTATTTGCACCTGAGAACATCCCTTTTATTTTATGAAAAACAAATGTATATATCTAAAAGCAACCTTTCTACAGTGTCTTCTATTCTTATCAGCTATATAGGTAGGATGTTTTTAGTTTTTCAATATGCTCATTTGCCATTGAAAGCACTGGTAATGTAAACTATACCATACCATTGTGTGAAGTTAAGGCAAATAAATATTCAGCTATTCCTCACTGGTGGAAAGTTATCCTTTGGATTTGAATGAGCGCAGACAGATCAATTTCCTGGACAATGGCCCACTTTTTATTCCATCTTCTCATGTAATCCAAACAATAGTTTTTGCTGAATATCTTTATTTCTATCTGAGAATAATGCCAGTCTTTAAAAATCTTCCTCTCTGTGATTTTAGTAACAGTAAACAGTAATGAGATCAGATATCATGGAGAGTTTGTATTTTCCAAAACATAAATGCAACAGCTCATTTAGCAATGTGCTTTAAAATGCAATCATAAATCACCAAAATTGAGTAATAGTTGTCAAGAGAAATGAAAAATGAGCTTTTTGTGGTATGTTCTTTTTTTTTTTTCCTCTCAAATGCTTACAAAATATTCACAGTTTTGGCAATTTTTAATAAACTACAAATGACCAGGACATTTCTAAAAAGAATATGCATACTTTGATATCAAGGGAAAACTGATAGCAAGTGCATTGCCATTTACTGCATTGAAGGGCGAGAATTGAAATGATTTTTGAGGGCAAGTCATGAGAAAAACAATTTAAATTCTGAAAGGTCCAAACTAAAGAGAATTTCTGCTCCAGATAAGAGGGACTGTATTAGTCACAAAAGTATTTTCTCAAAAAAGCTTTGTTGCTATTGTCTATTTTTTACAAAAAAAAGATGTCAGCACCTTTTAAAAGTATTGCTTCCTCTAACTATACTTAAGTGCACTTATTTTATGTGAAACATAATAATAGTTCATTTTACATTGTAAAAAAAAGGCCCATTCTGAACTAGGCCTTTAAAAGATTTGCAACATTATTATATAATTTAAAAAATATTCTTTAAAGTAAATACAACCTTTTGTCAGCAATTTCAATTTTCTCTGTCAACTTACATTGTTGAGACATCTGTATTTGTCCCATTACAGATAAAATACTTAAGCAAAATAAAAAATAAAAAAATAATCAGCCTAGCACCTTTGGCTTAGAATCCTTTTAAAAACTAAAAATTCACAAGGCAATTAACTTGACTAACTATAAAACATGATTCTTATCGAGAACANGCCCTTCTTGGCCTGTCTTTTATGTCCTCCATATCTTTATCTTTCTGCATAAACTTTTGGTAAACATCTTTTTATATTTCCCAGTGTATCAATTTTCTCTGCAGATGTCTCAGATCTGCTGCTTAACTCTTCTTCCCATTGAGTTTTCATTTCAATAATGCCACCTTTTATTTCTAGAATATCTATTTTGTTATTTAGAAAACTACACATCTGGCATCATAATGCCTTGATATTGTCTCATGTTTTGAATTGGTTTTAATTTTATACTCAATGTCAGAGAGAGTTTATTATCTTAAGTTCCTATGTTTATAGTGTCTATTCTTGGCCATCGAAGGTGGCTTTGCTATATTTATGTCATTTTAGCTAGGGTACATATCTACAGCAGGGCACTAATTCATTAAAATCCTGCAGAGAGTGAGTTCAGGGTGTATTGCTCCAAAGAAGTCTTGCTTTTCTTCTGTGGGGCACCCCAAGGGTAATAACAACTGGGAACTGAAAATTTTGTAAACATGTTTCAGTATGTGGATTGCTAGATGACATGGGTAATCTGAACTTGAACTTCAAATTAATGTGACGGAAAAGCTGCTTGGTCTGAACTATTAAGGTCTCTTCCTTTTTCTCCATTCAGGACTCACATAATCATCCTAAATAGCATTTTAATACATTGGTCCAAAGGAGAAATATTTTGATCCTGTCATTTTTCTTGGTGGTATAGCACTTTGGTGGTCAAAACTTTTTGTGTTTTCTCACTTCCGAATCCCATGTTTTGAAGCACAGGGTCTCATGCTTTATCTCTGCCATAAATTGACTTTAAAACACAGGCCACTGAGCAAAATTAAAAATCTCCCCAGAAGTGGCCAGAGTGTGAGTTGAACTACATGTCATGTCTCTCCGGGTTTTAATTCTCTTTATTTGCACCTGAGAACATCCCTTTTATTTTATGAAAAACAAATGTATATATCTAAAAGCAACCTTT
>NW_017733631.1:4261-6544 GCF_001890085.2 Hipposideros armiger
GAATGGACCTCGCATTATGAACATTTGTAGATGTGAACAAATCACAGAAGTAGCTCACGTGTCTGCCGGACATTGTCACAATTGTGCTGCCATGTGCTTACTGGACAGTGCAATAGTGTACAGTAGTACAGTGCTCAATCAGAGCCCAGGATGTCCGGAAGCAAGAGGAAAAGCAGTGGTGATGTGGAGGGGACTGCTAGGAAGCACAAAGCAATAACCATGCAAACAAAAGTGAAAATAATTGAGAGATTGGATTGAAGTGAAAAGATGGTAGACGACACTCATTCTTATAACATGAATCGTTCAACCACTGGCTTTACATTGTATATTTGTGTCAAAGGTGCATAAGACTCACTTTGTCAGACTTATGATTGAGTCGGACTTACCAACGAGTCGGACTTACGAAAGAAGCCGACTTACGAACGTTCTCCCGGAACAGAACTTGTTCGTAAGTCAGGGACTTACTGTATATGCGTATGTCTCTCCCCTTTGCTACTATTTCTCCAGCAAAGTCTCTAGTCTGCTACCGTCACATTTAAGTTTTGCTGCTAGCATTCTGGAACTAAGCTTGGAGGTGTCTATATTTAGTATATAAATTTTCATTTAAATTTATCTATTTTCAACCTATGGCCTCATCCCTGCCCTCAACCTCATCAATACCTGGAGCATTTTTCAAAGAATGAACCTCTTTTATCCCAAGGTGGTAGGAAAGTAGTAATTGAATTGCTCTTCTTAGTAGGAGTGGAGACCAGAGCCATTAACTGATCCTAAAACAAGCTTTCAATAACTTCTTTTTCATGTCCTGTTTCATTCTCATCCTCCACAGTATCACATACCTCAAATTCCTAATAGATTAGACACTTGGGATGAGTTGTTTGATTTATTGCTGCATATACCTCTGCAGACACATAGTTTATGTCTCATCTACTATACAGTTGTTGCTTTCGTTCATTTAAACAGGTATGTATTAACCAATTATCGTTAACCAGGCACTATTTGAACTCTAGAATACAGTACAAGACACCAAATTGCCACCCTCATGATGCCTGTATTTTAGGGANTCAAAAAAGCTTTGTTGCTATTGTCTATTTTTTACAAAAAAAAGATGTCAGCACCTTTTAAAAGTATTGCTTCCTCTAACTATACTTAAGTGCACTTATTTTATGTGAAACATAATAATAGTTCATTTTACATTGTAAAAAAAAGGCCCATTCTGAACTAGGCCTTTAAAAGATTTGCAACATTATTATATAATTTAAAAAATATTCTTTAAAGTAAATACAACCTTTTGTCAGCAATTTCAATTTTCTCTGTCAACTTACATTGTTGAGACATCTGTATTTGTCCCATTACAGATAAAATACTTAAGCAAAATAAAAAATAAAAAAATAATCAGCCTAGCACCTTTGGCTTAGAATCCTTTTAAAAACTAAAAATTCACAAGGCAATTAACTTGACTAACTATAAAACATGATTCTTATCGAGAACAGGATTTTTTTTTCCCTGATGCCATCCCAAGTTATCTTCATTATAGCAAAGCAGAGATATTATCATTTATAAAACACTTTATGATACATGATTTCATTTGATGTTTATAGCTATATGTAGATAAGAGACTTGTTACACTGACACAGCTTGCTGGTCCTAGCTCAAATAACTTTTTAATAAAGCTTTCCCTGACCTTGTAAAATTTACACATTCCTTCCTCTGTGTTCCCAGAGTGTGTTAAAAATATGTTGCCATTTTAACCACATATCTAAAACTGGCAAAATATACTAAAATATTTATCAAAACAAAACACTCCTGTTCCCCTGCCCAAATCCTTTTCACTGGACCTCTCTGCACGCTTTCCTAGCAGCTATAAGGAGAATTGCCCTTGGCCTAATGAAAGGAAACAGCTATACCACAGAGGTTATGTCCCCACTTAATGATCAACTGACATAGAAGTGCAAACCCTTGTCTCAAGAGAAGATATAGTCAGCTATTACTGTTATTCCAGAGCTCCCCTGGGGTCAGGCTAAAGCTGGTTTCCTTGCTTAACTCTTCCCCTGCCCTACCCTGCTCCCTCGCTTTGTTTCTCCTGTATTCCTGTTTGTGTTTGTTTCTTTTGGTGTCTCATTTTCTATGCTTTCCCTAAATGTCCTTGACTATCCACTAATGTTTAAAAGGGAGCCTTTTAAAATACTAGTGTTGTCTTTGTATATTTGGATGTGTTTTATTAGTTTTAAATGTTTTTAGAAGTCCACTAGGGAGCGGACTTTTTTCTGGGCCTTAGAATATATA
>NW_017733631.1:9846-10888 GCF_001890085.2 Hipposideros armiger
CTCCTTTCCTGGAACCAGTACTCTAGGTATGGGGGCTGAGTCCCTCACTCCTCCAGGGGGACCTTCCATGGCTGAGATAACCCTCCTGATTCTCAGCTGCCACAGGGAGGTTTGTAGCCCAGTCCATGTCTCTGCCCCTCGTATCAGTCTCAGCATGGCTTCTTTATATTTTTAGTTAAGGATGTTTGTTTGGCTAGACTTCAGATAGTTTTCCAGATTGATTGTTTTATAATTTAGTTGTAATTTTAATGTGTTCATGGAAGGATGCAAGCACCGTGTTTATTTACTATGCCATCTTGAATCTCTGATTGGATTAAATTTCAGAGAGAAAAGGAAAAGAAATTGGATACAGTCATTATAGACAGCTTTCCTGTGGAGTTTAAATTTTAAAAAGAAATAAATAGAGCAATATTCATTGGAGGCAGTGGCATCTGGAAGTTGTTGTTTTATTAATAGGAAATAATAACAGTTTCTTTTGGTGCAGAAGGGAATGGCCCAAAAAAGAGTTATAAGTAATGAGGGGGGCAGAGCTTCAAGTGGGGAGCTTGTATCTGAGTCATGGTCCTTGAATAAGCCTGAAGGGATTAAGTATAGTGCAAACAGGAATGATTTTGGATAAGAACATGGAAAGTTAATGTGCCATTTAAGTGTAAAAGTAGTATATTAGTCCCAAGAAAAGATTTGTATTAGCCTGCTCAGGCCAAGAGCTCAATCCATAGATGAATAGTTTCTCTGGATGATAGAGCAGCATATCAACCAGTGTCACATAGAATAGTGGAAGGATAGTTTCCAAAGTGAACACTGCAATGCTATTACCAGAAGTTTGGCAAACAGAAACAATATTTTGTATTGTTTTTGTAATAGAAGTCTAAATAGCTGGGTAAAATAGCAAATATTTATACATTTAGTCTTTGATTAATATATGACTTCAATTTTTACTTCAAATACATTATTTGTGCTTTTGTTTATTGTCCCAACAACAAATTACCACAATAATCCACTGAATTTTACAAATATTCCTATTTTAAAACTGAGAGTCTGT
>NW_017733631.1:12938-17691 GCF_001890085.2 Hipposideros armiger
AAATTAATAGAACAATAAAGCACAAAGATATTCAGAAAGAAGTGACTTATGTAGTATGTCAGTATAAAAATAAAGGCTGGAAAAATGAAAACCATACCTCAAAACTACAGATACCCCAAAACAACATACTGAACTAAGAATAAACAAGTAAAGAAAGAAAGTGATAAAACTGACATTTTTGAACTTTACAAAGAGAAATGGCTGCCTTTTTGTTCATTTTGGCCAATTATTCCCATTATAGGTTCCAGATTAGCCTTTCCTTTTTTGTATTTAAGTCATTGAAAATAATCTATAGCCCACTAGCTCTTTTTATGAGAACTGAAGTTTGTTTTCATTAAGGAAAGTTTTTAAGACTGTTTTTGTTGCTGTTAAAGCTTGTCTTTTATCTTGCATAAAAGAAAACTATCATATATTTTATGGCATTTGTAACAATTTTATTTACCATTACATTATATGGCAGCAGCATTATCTAGCAAGTCAACGTACAGCTATCAAACTTCTGCTCAATACACTATTCTAAGCAGGCTTTTGAAATATCTACTGGCATTGACACTGACACTTTCCATTATCAGCAAGTGTGTTATTATAATTCAAAATGACACAATCAATTGGAAGAGAAACTCCTTCCTAGAGAGAATAAGTTACTCCTTTTCTAGGAGAATGTGTTTTTGCATATCTTAAAGGTGTAAGTGTATTCTGATAGTTTATATTCGGGTTTGATTAGCCTTAATTTTTTAGATTCTATTGAAGGTCATCTTTTCTAGAAATAGATTATGTGGTGAAGGATAGCTTGCAAGACTTTTATTGCATAGTGACCTTGGGTGGAATCAACCCCTATGGAAGGCACAGGAAGGAAGTAGGAGTGATGATGGTCTGGCAATAGCTTTGACTGAATCTACAGTGAAAATTGGTTTTAAATGACTCCCAAATAGCCAGGATTTCATACCCTGCCTCCCTCAGACAATGGCTATAGACATCTTGGGAAGGTTATGGCCTTTCAGTATGGAATGGCAGCTGGTCAATGAGTCCTTTCATGAAGCAGGATTTCAGCAGCATATTGCCATGTCTACCACAGATTCCAAATATTCTTAGCTGGCAATGTACATAAATCATGTAGAATCCATTTTCTAGAAAATTATGTGTTTGTTAATCAATCTTGGAGATATACTATAGAGTATTAAGTACTAGAAACTTACCTGAAAAAATAGAGATAAATGTAGTATAAATTAAGACAGTTGCTCTCAGTATTCACATTCTCATTTGGATATGAAGTGTTTGAAAAGATATTTGTAGTCATTGTAGTCTGATTTAACAAACTGTGCTTCTTATAATGGATCAGAATGATAAAGGATTTTACCAAAATGACAGCATTAGCTCTCATCTTCTCCAATCATAAGGATAAAAGAAAACCTTTACTTGCTACTTGTTGTTTTTTAGTCCAGGGTAGTCTTGAGCATGCATTTGGAATGCAATCTTTAATGTAAGTAGGTTCTTACACTCGCTCTCATAAAATCAAAATATATTAGGACGCTTAGTTCTGGCTACTTAAGTCTTATGCTTTTACGTCTAATGTTCTAGTGTTCTTCCCACCATGGCCGCAGAAATCTTAGGCTAGTGGTGCTTATAAAAGTGTTTCTTTTTCTTTCACTGATGATTATTTCCATATAGTTAATTTATTTTTCTTTCAAGTGACTTTTACCCCTACTACTCAAAATAATTACTGTTACTTTACTGCCCACTTTACCCTCCTTTTTTTCCTTCTTCATTCATTGTTTCTAATGAGTAAGTATGACCCATACATGACATGAACCACATGCAACACTATAAAATAAGTTATATGATACAAGACATCATTTATCATACTAGTCCTTGAAAAATTATTAATTTGGGGAGGGGGAGGGCAATATGAAATAAAATACCTTTACCTTTGCAGATCTTAACTGTCTCTGTTACTGTTAAAATTATAAATTGGCTTATCTGAGAGATTTCGTTGTCTATAAAATTCTTCATGGGACTACTAAATTTTGAAAGGTTAAAATTGAAAGTGAAATTATCAATCTAAACAGCTCTTTAGAAGACAGTGGCAAGATACCAAGAGGCTTCTTTCACACTACCAGAGTGTTCCACCTGATACCTAGTGGTGAGAACAGCTCCTTCCCATCATGTCCTGCTCAAAACAGTTAAAGTAGTAATGAAAATAGATTGTGATTTCAAAATCTTCCATTCTATGTATTATGTGTAACTTCGGTTAAATAAAATCTATGTATATTTATTGGGGAACAATGTATAAACTATGGGACTAACTATAAGTAAATACTAGATACTAGAGGGTGTTGCTTTTAAAACATGGCTACACATTTTTTTTATAATTATCTTATTATGAGGCAGGGCCCCCTCTCTCTTCCCCTCCCCAGGTGGGACTGTGTGAGATTTTCAAGACTAAGTCCAAAGGTCATATGTCTCCTGCCTTGTTCCATGGAACACTTGCTCTTGGAGTGCAGGTATATGATGTAAAGAAGTTCAACTATCCTCAGGCCACCATACTCTGAGAAAGCCCAACCACAAGGAGAAGACTCAGGTAGGATCCATTTGAGCCTAAGCTTTGAGTCACCTTGGCCCAGGTGCTAACATACAAGTAAAAGAGCCTCTGGACGATTCCAGTTCCTCCGGTGACTCAAAGAGATTTTAAGATTTTCTAGCTGTGGCCCCAGACTTTGTGAAGCTGAGCTATGCCATCCCTACAGTACATGTCTAATCTCCTGGCCCACAGGGTCTCTGAGTATAGGAAAAGCATTGCGGTTCTTATGACACTAAATTCTGAGATGGCTCTTATATAGCAGTAGGCACCTGGGACACTCAGGGACTGCAATTGTATGAACAATTTAATCCCAACGAAAATAAAAAGAAGTGGAGTTCATGATAAAGTCTTAACTTCAAAAATTTCCAGCATAATTCTCTAATTACAAGATGTTCACAGAGTCTGACCCATAGTAAATGTTAGTAATATTTTTATGGAAATCAATGCCCAAACTTATTAGCTATTTTTACTTTAACGATTTTCTGTACCAAGTTTAACTTGAAGCAAGAAATTGTCTGCTCTTTTAAATTATTTTTGTCCATTGAATATGGATCAAATGATTTTCATGTATGTATAATAAAAATTAGAAAAAATATAAACCTTTTTTTAGCAGTGATTTAAGCAAGATTGCTTGATAACTCTATTCAAAAGTACTGGGATAGATGTTACCCAGAGGGATAATATAGCTATTTGAGAAATTGATTTGAGGAATGTTACATAGGTGTTTCAATGGCTTTCTATTGAGTGAGAATAGACACTTAGCAAAACCATTTTCAGTTAAGATATTCAATAGCTTTTCCTATTCCTCTGAATAGGAACATTTTACCTTGTGTTTTAAAAAAAAAATCCTTCATGACTTAGCATTTTCTTTTTTAGGCTTTTCCTTAGACTTAGAGTTTACTGGGTAATCAGCAAAACTCCCATAAGCATTTATCTAAGAGGAAAGAGGAACTAGAAAGACTACAAAATTACTACATACATTCAAGCCCTTAGTGACTTGAAACTTTTATTAAAAGTTTGCTGACAGTTTCAAGTATCTATAAGTCTGAAATAACACCAAACTACTGCTGTGTTCCCTGTTCAACTCTCAAGGGGCATTTGCTTTGGCCTTTATTATTAGTGTGTTTCATAAAATGCCGTGTATTATGTGTAATATTATTTACAGACCCGTGTACTATCAGAGCTGGAATGAAATTTGGTGGTCTTGTTCAAACTAGCAGTTTAATACCAGAATTGAACAGCGTCGCTGACTATGTTACGTATGTGTCTTAAAAAGAGGTGCTTGTATCCTCTTTACTGGATCAGGTTCCAGAAAAGCTACAGCCAAGCTCATTGGTCAAACGGAGCTTGGATTCTTAATATAAGGAATCTGTCTGGAAGATTTTAAAAAGTTAATGGCAGCACAACCAGAATATCAATACCTCATTTTCCATAAATTTTGAGATTGGTATCAAAGAAACGTATAAGATGTTAAATCTAAATAAACATCACATCTGTGCTGAGAGGGCTCATTTAATAGTGTTACTGTACAGATTTATTATCTGTTTATGGTTATTTGTATTTCTTAGTGAGTAGTTGACAATTTCTGCTTTATTCTGAAATCATAGAAATTCCTTTGTCTAAATCTTATCAAAAAGAGATGGACGTTCAGCACAGGCCAATCTTTACTAGTCTATTTCATTTTTCTTCTGAAATCTCTACACTAGTAAAACTTTTAGGCAGAAGTTTGGCATGAAAATCACCAGCAGAACTGAAGGTAAAATGCTATATAGTACTATGAAGAGAAAATAAAAAATAAATCTGATAGGACATATCAGAAATCTGAGACATAAAGCAAACATACATTTCCCTTTTCATATTGTATTGATATTCTGGACCTAAGAGCCCCATAACACTACACAGGAGTCCTCCATGGGTTATGGCGTATTAGGGCCAATTCTTCAGAGATAAGGTCATGAGTAGGCTTCATTACAGCAGCTGAAAATATATTTATCAGCTACAACAACTTAAATAGCTCTGCCAAATAATAATAATAATAATAATAATAATAATAATAATAATAATAACAACAACAACAACATGGTATTATTCCCTGGAACTTGTCATTAATAGAGTAAATGAGTGAACAAATATTATTACATCAAACATAAGAAATGAAAGTAATACAAAATGCAG
>NW_017733631.1:20281-22550 GCF_001890085.2 Hipposideros armiger
AAAATTGTTAATACCTTAATATGTTTCTAGAATTTCTTTATGGAAATGCAAAAAACTATGAATATTTTCTTTTTTCACATTTTATACAAATGTAACATACTAACTATACCACTGTCTGCATCCTTTGTTTTTTTTTTCATTTAACCTATAACTAATTGATATTCCACAGAACAGAGAAAGCATTCTCATTGTTTGACTTTTTTGGACCATATTTTACCTAACACTAAGCTTTCATGAGTGTCTGTTCATTCATCAATTCAACGAACATTTATTAAGTGCTTACTATGTACCAAGATTATTTCAGACCTTTGTCCATAAACAAAACAGATCAAGATTAAAACCTTCAAGGAACTTATATTCTAGATGGGAGAGACAGAGACTATGGGAACAGTGACCCAATCAAAGGGAAGTGCCTTATTCTAGCACAGGCTTGGCATTTTGGAAGAACAGCAAGGAAGTCAGCATGCCTGGAAAACAGTAAGGGGAGAAAGGATGGTACAATAGAATATAAAAAAAGATCAAAGAGTAACCACTGGAAGTTCTTGGATATATTCTCTGCGTGAAATGCAGGCCTGTTGCTGGCTGGTGTTTGCATTGCTATGAGTTGATTTGACTCGGCATTTTTTAATCCCTGACAATATTGCAATAAATAAACTTGGGCTATTTATGTATAATAGTATATACATAAATAGTGTGTATTTATGTATATACAAGTATGTTTGAAAGAATATTCCCAGATATAGGATTATTGGAAAAAGGATATATGCTTTTGTAAATTAGACAAATGTTGCCAAAAATTATCTCGCAAAGGAGGTTAAATTATTTCACACTCCCACCAGCAATATATGAGTGTCTGATTATGTTTTATATTTATTTCTGTTCTCTTTTTCTGGTGTTTATTTATATGTATAGTCATTGTTGTATTTTTAACAATTTTAACATGAAAGAGCTTGCTCTTTCGTTTTTCTCTTTGCTTTGGTGGGATTTGAACAAACTCATATGGAGATAGAAAAGTTTCCTGGATAAAAGGGGAAGTTTGATATTTTAGAGGAATGTAAGTTAATTAATAATTTTAGGGTTGGACACCACTCATAAATACAGGAGCAAATATAGCCCTGACATTGGTGAAGGAACTTCCATTTCAATGAAAGAAACAGGTATACGAGTATACCTAGATGCAGCTAGAATTGTTNCTCCATGGGTTATGGCATATTAGGGCCAATTCTTCAGAGATAAGGTCATGAGTAGGCTTCATTACAGCAGCTGAAAATATATTTATCAGCTACAACAACTTAAATAGCTCTGCCAAATAATAATAATAATAATAATAATAATAATAATAATAATAATAACAACAACAACAACATGGTATTATTCCCTGGAACTTGTCATTAATAGAGTAAATGAGTGAACAAATATTATTACATCAAACATAAGAAATGAAAGTAATACAAAATGCAGATTTGTTGGATGCCACAAAATCAGTAGGTACTAATTTGCATTGTGCTATTAGGCTGTTGTATCTTCCTATTAAAAGCACATGGTTTTTAAGGAAACAAATAGAACTTGTTTCTCCTTTATTCTAATAAATTTCATATATTTCAATGACTAAATTTTCACTCTTCAAATCCTGCAGGTAAAAGCACAGGATTTCTTTATTCCATATCTGATGGAGTGATATGTTTGAATGAGACTCAAACTCTGGCAATAATAACTCAGGTAAAAGTTGGCAATGCATGCAATGCTTCTTTATTAGCCAATCTAAAGACAAGTCAGTGTTTTGAAAGGCTATTCTAAAATAGTTTTTCAACTAAAGAACATACCACCCACTTATTTATAGTTTCTCAAAGTATAGTCTTTTCCTACATGTAAAGGAAAGTAGCATTCAATCAATACAACATTTTTGACAATATCATTGTCTATATACATATATCATATACTATGATATATAGATGTAGATATTTAGTGAGTACAAAGTATCATTGGATTTTACAATTTTGATCTCAAGTCATGTGTATGATAGAAACAACCTATACATAATGTTTAAAGGGAACACATAATGCTAGATCATGGGAATTCAACAGTAAACAAGACAAACAGGTTTTTTTTCCCATGGAATTCAATGTTCAGTAAGGGGAGGAAAACTTTCAGTAAGTAGCCCTTTAAATAGGTAAACAGAAAATCAACTATTTCAAATTACAATCAGTTCTATAAAAATGATACGCTGATCTTTCATAATGTGACAGGGTGGAGAGGAGCTGCCTTGGAT
>NW_017731579.1:0-1539 GCF_001890085.2 Hipposideros armiger
TGCAGCAGGAGAATTATCAGCGCTTTTCCAGGTTTTTCCAGGATTTTTAAAGCATTCACAAGTGAATTATCATTGTTTAATAAGATTAGTCACTTTCACAGCATCATTCAGAATTTTTTAGAAATTTCATCTCTAAGAATTTTTGGCAGTAGCACCTGTGTGAAGGAAGCAACGTGTTATGACATCATTTTACAAGAGGTGAACTTTTCCATAAAGCCAATCACGAAAAGGACCCTATCACTATAGATGCCAGCCTAGTTCCTCCAAGACAAATCTTTTGTTTAAAAACTTTAAATATATCTTGTCCTTGCTTGCTTCATGCAGTTCTTTGCACTAGAAAACTTTTCTTGAATCTCAACATCATTTACAAATCCTACAAATGCTATAGCATGACATTTATTGGTGAAATCTGTTGACTCATCAACCTGGAGAGAAAAGCTGTTGTTTTTCAGTTTATTATATCCAACCTTTTCAGCATGATGTGGCACACCATCAATACATCAATTTATTTACTGTTTAAAAGTGGAACCTTTTTGTTTTATCGTGCTGCATCTTAACATTTTACTCACAAAAATTTTACATGCTGGCAGTATTAGTTTTATTTTTCTGGGCAACAAGTTTTGTTGCTACCAAGTAAATTGCTTCCTAGGCCTTTCAAAGCTAGTCTTTTATTCTGGTTGTTTTGGAATTCCAATACTTGTTTAAAATACTCAGCACTGTTATTTGTCAAATGGCTGTGAGTTTGGTGGAGCCATTGGTGTATTTAAAAGTTGTATTCCTTAGACAATGAACAATGGAATGGGAACGCTTGAATTATCAACCCAGTAAAATGCATTCCTAAGTAAAAACAGGTGATTTTGCGTCCCCCTTTCTATTACTGCAGTGAAATGACACGTAAGATTTTAATTCTTCATCATTAACCCCATCAAAAATTTCTCAGAGGCACAGGCCTAGAATCCTCCTCTTCGATCTCACACCTTGTCTTCAAAACTTGCCTCATTGGACCTCAGATGTTTGTAATATGTGTGTAATGTGAAAGATGCAGCTAATTAAATGTAAAACAAAGGGCATAATAACCACCAAAAAATTGCTAAAAACCCCACCATTCTTCAAAATGCAATTTACTTTTAACTTACAACATTTACATTTTGTAATATTTGAGTCCAAATAAAGAAATAGAGAAAGGATGGGAAGGGAGAGCAGCTGAATCATGGCACTTGATGGCTCAGCTGGTGAGAGCACGTGCTACTAATAACAAGGCTGCTGGTTCAACTCCTGCATGGGATGGTGGGCTACGCCCACCCGCAACTAAGATTGAACACAGCACCTTGAGCTGAGTGGGGGCGCGCGAGCTGCCGATAGGTGGCTGGACGGCAACTGGACTTGGAGCTGAGCTAGCTGAGCCCTCCACAACTAAGACTGAAGTCAACAACTTCTCTGTTCCCCTCCACCAATTCCCCAACACTGTTCCCCTCCCCCCAATTCCCGAATAAAATCTTAAAAAAAAAAAAAAAAGAATTCCTTCTTTACAATAAAAAG
>NW_017731579.1:3509-7410 GCF_001890085.2 Hipposideros armiger
TTTTGTTTTCCGATGGTCTTAGGCGACTCCTGTGAAAGGGTCGTTTGACCCCCAAAGGGGTAGCGACTCACAGGTTGAGAACCGCTGAGAGTGTGCAACCTTTGGAAGCCCCTTTTATCTGCTGCTCCAGGTCACTGAGCTCTGTAGAGTAGGATCAATACCCCACCAACTGTTGTGTTCTCCTTGTGTAATGCTATGTCTGGCATGTAGTGGATATGCCCCTGTTATGTTTTTCAACACACTTTTTCTATTCTCTGTTCCCATCAACGTGATATACTCCAAAAATAAAAGCACTTGCTGCTACTATGCTTTCTGCATCTTTTTCTCCTCCAATGGAGAAACAAGGAGGCATATTAGAAAGAGTCAAATACTTATTTTTCTAATAAGGGACATTCTAGAGAGTTTAGACCATCAGTTGGTCTCTAGCAGCTTCTGGGTTCACTTTCTTGAAGAACTAAGCATAAGAAATAATATTCTCACAACTCGGTGCTAGTAAGGACAAGAAGAAATCACATTTGTCCCACCTGTGGAGCTCTAATCCTTGTTTCCTTGATGCTGAATCATGGATATGAAGTATAACACTTGGTTACAACCCTGCAAGGTATACTTAGCAGCAGCAGTACACACTACCTCTGACGCCTAAAAGCTTCAATATCAGTCTAAATGGCAACAAATTACAAAAGTTAATTGGTAGCCGAGATCCCCTTTCCTCTTGTGCACCCTAGTTAGCATCCACACTTTATAGATAAAACTCTTTTTTCTCAGGGTGTAGGGATTCCTGAGCATTTATTTCTTAAGCTTTGATGGCCTGTGCTCAGGACTGGTGCTACTGTGGAGGCTATTAGGACTTTCATCTAATCTCTACCATTAGTAAAGATGGAGGAGCATTTCCCTCCCCACCCACTTCTGGGTTCTGTCATGTTCAGGTCTGTGTTCATGGGTGCCTAGCAGAGCAGACGTGCATGTGGAAATTCACCCCACACTCCACTAACCAAGATATGTGCTCTGCTTGAGGCCGTGCCAACCTGGATGGAGGAGCCCTTGTTGCAATTTCACAAAGGCCCCTCGTGGGCTGATGATGTGCCTGGGTTCTCTCTCCCTGACCCCAGCGCTGGAGTAAGGCCATCTTCCAACTTACTTTCATGGATTGGCATTAAAATCACAAACCACTGTTTCTGTCTAATCTTTCATTGTAACTCATAATGAAAGCTTTCCTTCCCCGTCTCCTACTTTGTCTCAGTGCCGTAATCTTAGAGAGGCAGAATCTTTCTTATGTGGGGGAAGTTATTTAATTAAACCCTTTCTGACACAAATTCCTAGTGCAAACCTGCTTCAAAGAAACACAATTTCATAATTTTTATTGAAATTGACATTAAAGATATTAAATATTCTCAGTTTCCTTCCTAGCTTACCTTTTCTCTTCTCCACAGTAAGTTACATACAAAAATGGAGGGAAAAAAAGATTTCGGATGTAAACCTTTTAGGCCAATTCAGAATTCTTGATTCCACAAATGTTTTATAAAACTCTTATATACATTTTTTCTCATTTCAAAAATTAACAAAAAGGTGACATATCTATCTATATCTATATCTATCTATATCTATATCTATGTCTATGTATCATCTATCTCTATTCTTCCGCTTTTTCCAATTAGGTTCCTTAACCCTATACTTGTGGACTCCCTGAGAAAAGTATTTTTCATTATGAAAGAATTGTACAGAATAATCTATTGTTCAAACCAAGAATTTTGCTCCATGCAGATTCTAGGTTGAAGTTCAGCAGGATACAAATAGAGCAGTTCAAATAGGGAACCCACAATTGTATGTCCCAATTTTTACTATCCTTACTGTATCCTCCAACCAAGACAAGGAGGTCATTTTTTTAAGATGGGAAAACTCTATATAAATGAGAAGCTTACACTGAAGTTAAATTTATACATGTCTTTAAACACTGCACTACATGCATCACAGAATGGTCAGCAGATCCATCCACTGAAATAAGACTGCTCTCAGCTTGCACACTTGTAGCACTCTTAGAAAGATCTTTCATATTCTACAACCTATGTCATTCATTTGGAATAAAAATAATATTGTACTTATTTTGACTTGAAGATAACTCACCAAATCCTCTTCTCTCCTCTAGTGAGAATGCTTCTTTTCCCTCCTAAAGATTCCTTTCCTCAAGATAATTGAGAGGACCTTCTTAGGGGCATCCTTATTCCAGGAGAAAATCCCTAGACTTCGTGCTGGAGAGAGGGGTTTGATTTATCCCCCGGGAATGGAAGACTCAAAACCTGCTGCTGGAGGCTGGCTGCCTGTGGGATGATCATATGGCGGCTAAGCCCGAGGCTGGTATCGCTGCTGACTACAGAGGTTCTCCAGAGTCCCTCTGCTCATCGTTGGCTGGAAGGCATGACCACCATCATAAGGTATAAAGCACTGCTTACTCCCCACTGAAGCTGGGACTCAGGGGAGTGCCGTGAAGCTAGATGACTCACCCTGGCTACTTGAATCTGATTGTTCTATGTCACAAGTGGACTAATATCCGAGTGCCCTAGTTCTTCAGGGACACATGTCTTTCAGTACAATCTACCTTCCCCACCCCTCTCTTACACACACACACACACACACACACAATTTTTCCCATAATTTTCTGTGACTTGTGACCTCAAGTCTACTACCTTTCTCACCCATGGGAGCCACACGGGCCTTCTCATTTCTCTCTGAGCTTGATAAGCATTCTCCTATTGGGTGAGCATTCTCACCCAATGTGTCTCCTAGAAACATGCTTCCACCAGATGACCATCTATATCCATTTCTACCAAAGATATTCTTTCTTCACCTTCTTTAAGCTTTTATTCAAATACAGCTTTTCAGTGAAGTCTACTCAGGTCACCCCACTTAGTTTCAGGGGTCTCAAGCCTCTCCTCTTGCTTTATTTTTTAAATTTATGCATAATATTTTATTCCATAAGTAATGGCACATATTTTGTATAAATAAGATTTTTACACTGTTTTAAAATTTTTTTTCCTAAGATTTTTATTGGGGAATTGGGGAAGGGCAACACTGCTGAGGAATTAGGGAAGGGGGACAGCCAAGTTATTGTCCTTCAATCTTAGTTGTGGAGGGTGCAGCTAGCTCAGCAACAAGTCCAGTCACCATCCGGCTGCTCACAGCCCCTCAGCTCAAGGTGCCATGTTCAATCTTAGTTGCAGGTGGGTGTACCCCACCATCCCATGCGAGACTTGAACCAGCAACCTTGTTGTTAGGAGCACGTGCTCTCACCAGCTGAGCCATCCTGCCACCTGTTGGCAGCTCAGCTCAAGCGCAGCTCACTGGCTCATGTGGGAATCGAACCGGCGACCCTGTTGCTCAGAGCTCATGCTCTTAACCAACTGAGCCACTCAGCCAGCCCCTGTTTTTAAAAATTTTAATAGACTATGCTTTAGAGAAGTTTTAGATTTACAGAAGAATTGGAAAGCTAGACCAGAGAGTTCCTATATACTCTGTAGAGCTTCCCTCATTAACACTCCCATTAGTTTGGTAAATTTGTTACAACTAATGGGGCAATAGTGATACATCATTATTAGCTAGAGCCCATACTTTATACAGATTTCCTCAGTTTTACCTTGTGTCTTTTTTTTTTTATCCAGCATCCCGTAGACAGCACCACATTACATTTAGTTGTTTTGTCTAGTAGGCTCCCCTTGGCTTTGACAGTTTCCCAGAATTCCTTGGTTTTGATGACCTTAACTGTTCTGAGGAATACTGGTTACATGTTTTGTAGAATGCTCTTCTATTGAAATTGGTGTGATGTTTTTCTCATAATTATAGTAGAGTTATTGCCTTTAGAAAGGAATACCACAAAGATAAAGTACTATCTTCATCCATTCATTACAAA
>NW_017731579.1:7535-24367 GCF_001890085.2 Hipposideros armiger
CTCTTTTTTCCCCCCTTTTCATACTGTACTCTCTGAAAGGAAGTTACTAAACATGGTCCTCACTTGTGGAGTAATGTTGTGTGTGTTCTCCTGTTGTAGTTGAGCCTTGATTGCTTTTGGCCCATCAGTGGGTGGGACTGACTCTCGGGCTGATTGGCTTTTGTAGCTTTTGACCATTCTTGGGACTCAGTTCAAGGTCATCAGGTCATCCAGAGAGCCTTTTCTGACCATGCTCCAACAGGGCATGTGCACACACACACACCTGGGATTATCTTTCTAATGAAAATTGCTTAAACTTGATTTGTGACTAACATTGTGCACACTTTGTTTCCTTAACATCCTGTAATCTTTCACCCATTTCCAACTTCCAATTTAATAATCTCTCTTTTCTCACTCTGGCAAAAAAATCCATTTTAAGACTTTGTCAGGCAAGTGTCTGGAAATACATACACTATTTTATCTCAGGCTTGGATTTGCAAATTATAAGTATAGCACTGTAACATTTTTTATTTAAATCCATACATTTTCTTGACAATATCCCTCTCTCCCTTGCTTTGGATAAAAAAGTAGGGCATTGACATTCTCCCAATTAAGTGTATTCTTATAAACTGTTTATCTCCTAAGTATCCTTAGTCAAGAGTTGTGAAAGCTTTATTTGGTCTTATAACTCTCTTCTACATTCTGTCAAGCTAGGGGAACAACCTCCACCGTGTTCAATTGGATTGCCCTCTACAACAAATCACTCCATTGGCTCAGTGAGTTTTCTTTTTAAGCATTTCCCACTAAACCCCAGATTTTTATATTAAAGATCCTAATTTGGTTTTCCAGTTCACTGTCTTACTGACTAAATATGCTTATGCAGCAAGCTGTTTTTAACACAGCCTCTTGCTTAAGTCTGAAGCCTTTTTTCTCCTTCTGTAACGACCCAATTTGCTGACTTCATTCTGAACGATTTGTTTTCATAAACAGGCTACCGCATAAAGGTCAGCCGTGAGAGCCTACACATCTTGAAATGGAGCACATGATTATTATTTAATGCATTTCTTTTTCTCTTATTCATGTACGAAATGATCCTAGTTTGGAGATAGGATACAGGAATGCTTTGTTTTACCATATGAAACAAATACGTTTGCTAAGAGCTTGGGGCCTGAATGCTTTTAATCTCAGAATCAATTACAGATGAGCAGAGTACCTCCATTCCACAGCTCTCCTCAGACAAAAACAATAATGCACAAATTGATATTTTCTATAAAAACCAGTATTTTAAAATAAAAAATTAAGGGCTGGGAATAAATGCGAAATGGACCATCATTTGGCCCGCCTGTGTTTAGAAAAGAAGAGGCACATAGCGCTGAAGTCAGTAGAGCAGGCTGTCGTGAACTATTGTGCCATTGTGCTTGAGTCCTGACCCAGAGGGACCATTGCTGAGAATTAAAGGTCTGTCCATTTTCAGTGACTGTTGATTACTTAGCTGCTCTGTTGAGGACTTTCAATTACAGTGTCAGTTAGAAGGCACACTCCAGTTCACTGGGTCCTGCCTTAAGGCCTGTTTGGTTCCTTCAACAAGCCATTAGACAGATATCTGCTAATATGCCTTTAGCCACTACTGCTCTCAGACAGATTTAAGCCAAACACAAGCATTTTGGGAGTGCAGGACCTGTGTGAATTGTCAAGGAAAATTTATATTACTCAGTTTTGATAAAAACACATACTCTAATGGTCAACGGAAATGCAAAGGCTCTTTAACATACACAGTCAGACAATTAAATTTTGAACTTCTATTATGTAAGTGCATGGTGGAAAGTTCGTGAACTTAATTGTCGGGGCTTGTATGAGAAACTAGAGTGATATAAGCAAAGGTTTCACATTTCAAATTTGCTTGTATGTTTTCTTTGGTTTGATTTTCCCCGAGGAGATCAATAGATTGAAAAGACATTAAAGTAATTAACAACTAGGCTGAAGTTCTCTCGAGTAAACCTTACTACCTATTATTTGTCAAAATAATCTTTGCCCTTTGGAATCCATGGTGGGTTTTTTTCTCCCACATTCTTTCATCTGCCTGAGTTATCTCTATATTCCCGCCTCTTTCTTCCTTCTTCTTCCTGCTGGTTTCCCTGAACCCTCCTCCTCTCTTGTTTCTAGATTCCTTTAATATTTCTTACTCGACATAAACATCCAAACGGGAGCTGATGTGGATGTTCTTCCAGTTGCTGAAGTTGGGTATCGCATTTACTAATGACTACATTTAACTAATAGCAATAATAGCTAGCATTTTGTCTTATTCACTCATTTACTCCTCATCCTAATCCATTGAGTAGTTGCTGTAATTTTCCCCATTTTACAGAGGAAGACCATAAGGCACAGAAAGAGTAAGTGTCCCCAACTCCACACCTCCATACAGTGGCAGAGCTAGGATTTGAAACCAGCTAGTCCAGAATCAGAATTCTCGCTTGTAAGCACCACATCTGTGGAACTAGCAGTTAAGTAGTGACGGTGCCTATCTGATAGAAAACCAGTCAATACATAATTGTTCTCTTCCCATTTGCTTTCCTCTTTCTGAACCTTTAAAAATGACATCTTCCTTCAATTAATTCAAAGAGCAAATATTTACTGAGTGCCTTCTATAAACCAAGCACTTTTCTCCACGCTGGGGATAATGTGGTGACTAAGACAAACAGGTGACTATCACTCATTAGATCATGCTTGTAATATTTTTATTCTCATGAATGGCACTTGTGGGATAGTGTCTATTTCTTTCCTACATGTTACCCACAGCCCAGACTCTGCACTCAGAGTACAAGCTGTGTGAAAAGTGGGCAAGTTATTTAAGTTCTGCTTCTCAGTTTCCACATAAGTAATTTGGAGATTATAGGGCCTATCTCTTAGGGTTATGGGGGTCATTAATGAATTATTTCATATAAAACACTTAGAAGCATGGCTGGCATCTATTAAGTGCTCCATGGCTCACCCTTCCTGTTCCCCTGCTCCAAGAGCTTTTCATATATGCTTCCCTCAGTTATTATTTGTTGAATAGGTGGCCACAAAAAGAGGAACTACTCCCCACTCTGCTAAAGATAATGTTGTTCTTTGAAAGCTCTTTCTGCTTGACTGATTTGCTTTGATTTTTTTATTTCCTTTAGCACATACAATACTAAACACAGTCCTTACGTGTGCGACGGTCTGCCTTTGGCCTCTATCCACTATTAGTAAAAAGTAAGCTTTCATCATTAGTCAACTAATGAATAAAGGGTTCAGCCATTGCTGGAGAGACTGGAACTCAAAAAGGAAAACGGTTATTTTTTTTCCCATTGTAATGAACCTATTTATATGAGGATGGGTCATTATGTCTTCGGTATGAAGTCTGGGCTTTTTGAGTAGTTTCTCGAATTTTATTCCTTTTCTTTCTTTTAAACAAACCATTATCAGCCTCTTATTCATTACTCATTCTGTTTGAGGAAGGATAATTTTTTTTCTAATGTCAGAGACAACACAGCTGCAGACTCCTGTTTTTGCTGTTAGCAAGATCATATTGCCCTTTCCAGAGAATTTGGTGGGGACATATTTAAACTTGACTTAAATTAATGAATTGTACAAATTCTCCCAAGTTGAAAGAACTCACTGTAAAATTCCACCCAAATCTCTTCTAGGAATGTTCATTGCAAGGCAAGCTCTCAAGGGGTCCATCGGCATTTATGTTTGATGTTATTAAGTCTCCTCTGATGGCGATGGTTTTACATTGGACTTGAAGCAAAATATGAATCAGTTGATAAATGTGAGAAATGTTAGGAAAGCATTTATAATCGACCAGAAAACAAATTTTCTGGCAGATTATGCCATGAGTATATTCGCTTAATTCAACATTTATTGAACATCTCCTAGGCATCATGCCAGGCATTGTGCGAGGTGCTGAGATCAATGATGATAAACATGTATCCTTTAGGAGCTCTTCGAGTAGTCTGGGGAAGCAGACCTGAGAATTGTTTCTCTTTTCATTGAAGAAATGATAGTGACAGAGATATGCACAAGATACCATAGAATTACCTAATCAACCTGGTGGTGAGAGATAGGTTAGGAAGACTTCTTGGGGGAGGTAACACCAAAGCTAAATCTTATAAGGTAAAAAAATCTAGCTAGGTAGGATATAGCATGCACAAAGATATGGGGATGAGAACTAGTATAGCCTGTCTACAGAATTGCAAGTGGTTCCATGTTGCTTGAGCATAAAATATAAGGAGTGGCATGAGGTGAGGTTGGATACTCAGGGAGGGGTTAAATTATGGTGGCTTCTTCTGGGTTTTTGTCCTGTTAAGGAGATTTAGCTTTAGCCTCAGGGCTATGTGGAGTGAGTTATAGGTTGGAGATGACGTAGGCAGATTTGCATTTAGATAGATGATTCCATAAATTGTGTGGAGACTGGATTTGAAAAACGCAAGATTAAATGTACGGGGTCCTATAGGAAGCTTTAGTTGTAAGAGATGATAAGAGCTTGAAATCAGGCTGTGTAGTATAGGGGAGGAAAAAATAATTTCTTTCTACCCTTCTTAAGTTCTTCTAGCTGGTATAATAATAAAATTGACATGAGTCAGATTAACAGGAGAAAATAGCCAAAGTTATTACATATGTATGCAAAGGGAGGAGGGGTTCCCTAGGACTAATTGGACCAAGAACAAATGGGTCAGTTGAGGCTTATACGCCATACTGAACTGAGGACAGAGAAGCAGGGGTCTGGGACTTCAAAGGGAAAGTAGATAGCTCACAGGTAGACGAGAAAGAGCAAACAATTGGTAAATAAAATTCTCATTGAGCCACTCAGAAACAATGGGACACAGAGGAAAATTTAACAAACAGATTTTGCTAGCTTTCTTCTTGTCTGCCACACTTAGATTATATTATGATGCTAAGTTGACAGCTCCCATCCTTTAAGCAGGTTTTTCTATCTGAATTTTCTATCTTTAGGCAGGTAAAGGGGAAGTAAAAAGCTCTTCCCGAGTCTTTGTTTCATAAAAATAGCCAGGTGAAAATAATTAATATTCCCCCCAAGGCAGCATTTTGGGGTGGCGAACCTCAGCTTCCCCTTAGCAGTAAAGCTGAAGGGTGGACAATTCAAAAGGAATTTAGTAGCTGAAATTAACAGAACTCAATGCTTGTTTAGATGTGGGGGATGATAAATCAAGGATGAATCCAACATTTATCATAAAAGTGGTTAAATGCACAATAAAAAGGAATCAAATATTTTAAATTAATTCCTTTTAAGTTACTTGTGCAGAGCCTATTTCTAAACCTTCTCTGAAGAAAACAACAAAACATATACATGATAACAAGCAGAGCACAATAACAGAAAGGTGGGTTTTTTTGGGGGGTTTTTTTGTGGTTCTAAAATAAGTAAAAACAGACAACCTGAACACATACTATATTTAAAAAATGAAAATTGAAAAATGGTCATTTTGTACAAATCTATGGAAACGTATCCTGGGCTAATTGAAACTAAGACGTGAACTAGGTGGATCTGTCCTGCCAAGTGTTGCCTTAATACCATGTTGGCAATGAAGCCAGACTGTCTAGTCTTGGTTTTATATTTCCGCTGCATTGACAAATCATAGAAAACTAAACAACATACAGAGTTTTGATCCAATTTTCATGATGGCTGCAGAAACCTAGCCTGAGGGTTTGTTTACTATTGTTGGTGTCCACAGTTTCTGCTGATGCCCCAAGTCTGGCTGAATTAGATACTATTTTAGTTGGGTTGAGGATTCCAACTGTGCATTCTTTTCCTCTGATGGAAGGAAATTAATAGCCTCTATTTTTAATCTGGGTGCAGTAGATATTTATTCCCTTCATTCTTTATAAAAACTCCAGTAGTAGCACATTACACAGATAAGTAAATGGAAACTGGAAGCATCATAGAGCAAGAGTGAAGTAAAGGATTGAGCCGAAGTCCTTCCAGAACGAGTATAAATGTCCTTCTGACACTGCCCTCTGATAACTTTATGTGTACTAATCAGTGGGCAGATAGAACAAAAGAGATCAATTATCTCATCAGTCTTCTTTTGTTATACTTTATCACTCAGTTTTTTGGGGGGTTTCTGGTTATTTTTGTTTTTGGTTTTTGGTTTTTGGTTTGTAGTAAATACACTGTTTGAGTAAGGGGAAAACAAGATAGGAACTAAAATGCTCTTTACCATGCTCCTGCCAGAGGAAGTAGGAAGTGGAAGTAGCAAAGATTTAAAATCATGCGGACTCGGGTGTGACTCCAGGTCCCTCCAGGCAATCATTTCAACTGAGCTGCAGCCTCCTTTTCATAAAATCCAGTTTTGTAAAGGCTAAATGCAATGTTCCAAAAATACTGCATAAAATAGATAGCATCTAATATTATTTCTTTAACCATTTACCTGGGTTATTTTACACACATGAGTCTACAAAACAATGCAATGAGATAATTTTTTTTTAATTTAAACATTGAGATAACAGACTGAAAGATTAAAGAAAACATCAACTTTATATTATTAGAATAAAGCAGAAACAATATTAAATTTCAAATTAATTCCAAAAAGTACACTTCTTTCTACTCTAACACGAATTAGAATATATTGATTAAAAATAGATCATATTTATTATTTACTTGAACCAAGCAGTTTGCTTAATATTTTATGTATATATTTTTAATTTCACTTTAAAAACAATGTTTAGAGGTCAGTAGGATTTTTGTCCCTTTTTTTTAGATGAGAGAACTGATTTTTAGAGAAATCAATGAACCTGGTCACACATTAAGAAAATAGTGGCCGAGTGGCTCAGTTGGTTAAGAGCTCACTCAAGAGTGTGAGCTCTGAGCAATAGCGGTTTGATGCCCGGCCCAAGCTGAGCTGTCAACAGGTGACAGGATGGCTCAGCTAAAAAAAAAAAAAGAAAGAAAATAGTGGGTAATCCAGTGCTCTGAACACATTATTAAATGCCAAGGGTGCCCAAAAAAATGTATACATGTGACTTGTATTTATCTTGTTACTGGTGTATATTGAGTATTACAGTTTTAATACAGTCTTTTGCTTTCTTAAAATGTATATACATTTTTTTGGCACCCTCTGTAGATACTTGCTTTGAAATAGATATCTTCTGTGATCAATCCATTTTGTCAATTTATGTTTAAGACTAGTAAATACTCTAAAGTATTATAAAATTAAGGTTGAAAATTGCTGCACAAGTGTCTGTGGAAAAAAAAAAAAATATATATATATATATATATATATATATATATACACATATATTTTTTTTCCAGAATATTACTTGCATGCATCATAAACTGGTTCCAACCCATTAAAGCAGCAAAAGAAATTTATGCAAAGAATATTGAGTACTTTACAGTCTCACTGAGAAGGCTAAAGACATGGAAAATCGTCAATAATATGGCAGGCAAAGCAACATCCATAACACCAGAAGGTCAGCTCAGTGGAGACCTGGCTGCTGCGAACACTGAGCCTGGCTGTCACAGGCAGGGCAGCGGCCACGCCCGCACTGCACACAGGCGGTCACTGCAGCACCCTTTCCCTGAATCCCCCCACGAAGTGTGCACCGCCTCTGAAGTTGCCACTGCCGGCCTCCAGATTGATTCTCTGTGAGCTTCTGGCCAGCGCTAGGGGGAGAGTGGCAAAGCAAGTATCAGGCAATTTCAAATTCTACTGTTAGAAGGGGTCTCTGCCTACCTCCAACCTCAAACAATGGAAAAGGATTAAGATTCTGAGAAGCAGCCCTCCTCCCCCAAAAAAGACAGGTATCTACTCCATTGTAAAAAAAAAAATGATCAGACAATTCAACTTCTTTATTTTAAATTTGTATTCATCAGGACCTTTTGTAATATATCTGCCTATGCCTTAAGTGGTTTTTTTTAAAACACTGAGTTAATAATGAATGTACAAAATCATTCTGCAGCATGCATTTTTAATTGACCTGGTGTATGTTATGCTTTGTTTCTTGTTGTTTTTTAACATAACCTGAGAATTTTGGAAAATTTTGTGACTTGATAACCATTAATCCAAAAATATTGATGAGTAATATTCATAAGGCAATTATGTTATGTATTAGTCAGCCAATTGACTCATGAAATTTAAGAGTATAAGAACAACAACAACAACAATAAACCATTAGAAGCTGTTATCCCAGCGCCATCATTTTTCAAATAAGCAGGAAAAAGTCCAGAAATGTAAAGTAAAATTTTCTAAATCCTAGCTAGATAAGGACAAAGCAAGAAGCTTATTTATGCTTGTATCTAACCTCATACCTATCACAGTAGGTGCTTCTTGAATTACGGTAAATTGACTGACGCCAAGTTTTCGTGCCTCTCCAACCTTTCCATTATGGGTGCTGTAGTTCTTTTGATTAGTTTTGCAACTTTTTTATGTTATCATCTAGCAACATAATTAAACTAAAGTCCATTTTCAGAGTTCATGATCAGTTAAACCAGTCACATATATTATCACACTATTAAACGTACATATATGGAGGACGATTGTTGTTTCTATGTATTATATAACATTTTATATTCTTGGATTATCTAACTTAATACTTTTACCATGGAAGTAGAAACTTAAAATAAGAGTGGGGGCTGCCAATCTACAACATCTTACTAAACAAACAAGTGTGTGTGTGTGTGTGTGTGTGTGTGTGTGTGTGTGTGTGTATCTCCTTTGAATATTTGACTAACAACAGTTATCATAAGCTATAAATTTTCCAGATAGTTCCCAGAATGCTGAAAGATGCAATCTAATGTTTGAAGATTAGCATTAAACCTCCTTGGGAAGAACCAAACATCTAAAAAGAAAAAAAAACAAAAAACAAATTCTTATATGTGGGGAAAAAGTTGAGGCAAACTGGCATCTCATCCAAGTGATATTTAGTCATTGAAGAACCCAAAAGATTAATAATTAAAATATTCTTTCATAAAAAAGAAAGCACGCTCATGCACTCCTGAAGCACTCCTACTTAAAATGTGACATTTTCCTTAGGACAAAGGAATAACAAAGTGCATTTGAATTTGAATTTTAAACCATGACCCTTGATATTACTAGCTCTGTAAACTTACTACATATTAAGATTGGTAAAAGTTGTCTTAATATTGCATTGTGCCTATTAAATTTATTCTAATCATGTCTAATACTCACTAAGTGATAATTTCAATAGTTTAGCTCTATAGAGACAAAAAAAATTATTGTGATTATTCTAAAAGTATGTCTCTTCAATAGATTCTCAAGAAGCTTTATCATTTTATCCAAAAGTCTTCAGTTTTAGTGTATGCCACTGGCTAGCTACGATAATTCCTTGTTTTTATCTGGAGTCAGCACACTAGGAACAGACTCTTTGAGCTCTTTTCTTAAGTTCTACAACTGCATAATCAAAATATATTGATTCAGCCTCTTCAGATTCCAGTACAAATCCTGTCCACAGGCATGAAGACACTTAATGCTCTTAGGCCAATACTCCCTCAGTTTTGCTTTTAGTCCCATATAATTTTACTGTTTCTCTTTTTTAATGCCTGCATGGTTTCATTAAATCATTCACCAAAAACTGTGAGAATGTATTATATGCTAGACTAGAGAGAGTAAATACATGACATGCGTGTTGTTATTTCTATTAGTGCCCAAGACAGGTATCATTCATGAATCAATCCTGCCTCGTTTGCTAGGATGCTCATCTCCACACACTGTCCTAGACAGCTACTGCCTGAGAGTTGCATTGCAAGTTGACACCTACTTAAGATCCCTGTGCTAAAGATGACAAGTGATAAATGAAAAACACTCAGACTGACCACACAGAGTACTGAGGAAGGCAGAGCAATAAACCATTCGCTATAATAGAGTACCTAATATGTTATTATAGATTTGAGCATAAAAGGCAACACCTAAGAAAAATCAGTCTTGGGGCGGAAGATGAGAGAGTAAAAAAGCCTCTTCCCAGATGAGGTAAAGCCTGAGTTTAGTTTAGAGGAACAGGTAGGAATTGACCAGGGTAAAATACAGGTCCTCGGGGCCGGCCGAGTGGCGCGATGGTTAAGAACTGGCTTGGGGCGCCAGAGGGCCCCGGTTCGGATCCCACATATGAGGGCCAGTGACACTGCCCTCTACAGCTAAGATGCTGAACAACAGCTCAACCTGGAGCTGGGCTGCCGTGAGTCGCTGGCGACGGCGTAGGCTGCAGCCCCTGCTGCAGTGGGTTGCCATGGGCTACCGTGTGTAGCCAGCAGCCAGCGTGAGTGGCCAGCAGCCGCAGTGAGTGGCCATCCAGAAGCCGGCAACTAATCTGCCTCTCCCGGGAAGAGCGCAATGATGGTGCCAGCTTGGGCGAGTGAAGCAATGTCCTCCACAACTAGACTGAAGAACAAAAGGACAGCAACTTGTCTGTTCCCCTTCTCCCAATTCCCTAGCACTGTTCCCATCCCCCCAATTCCCCAATAAAAATCTTTTAAAAAAACAACAACAAATGGAGGTCCTCGGTAAAGGACCTTCCACTGAGGCGGAGACAGTAAAATGTGGGAAGTTAGTTAGACCTGAGAGACCATGGCTTCTCTGGAAAACACCAGCACACATAAACATAGCTGGGGACAAGGAGCTGTGAGGGATTCATGAGTCAAGGTATTAGAGGAAAAGAAAAGAGCATTCTTGGCTTCACGTAGGAAAGAACTCAAACGTGAGCCGACATAGAGTTTAAAGCAAAAGGAAGTTTATTTAGCAGAGAGTAAGTAAGAAAACAAAGGCCACTCCATAGACAGTGGCGGTCTCTAATTCCTATTGGAAAAGAAACCTCCTCCGTTCCCTGGGCTACGGTTTATATGTTTTCTGCTTCCATGAAAAATTCACTGGTTTGAGGGGAAAGGAGGATAGAAGAACAATGGTTAAGTTGTTACTTTGTGAGGCGTGAAAAGGATAATTATTGCATTGTTCTGTACACCTGAAACTAAAAAAAGTTTAACTTCAGAGAGATGCAAGAATAGGGGCAGGTTTTTGTTTGTTTTTTGTTTTTTCTCTTGTCAGGCACAACCTGTGTTTAATTTGCTAACTACAGGGATGGTCCTAATGGAATCTCTAGTCTTTCAAAGAGGTTGTTCTGTGTCATTGATTGACGTCTGCCTGAGTTCTGCATCTTTGGAGCACGGAGGCAGCAGGCCTGGAAGCCAACCTCTTACTTCCTTCTTCTGTACAAATAGTCCTCACGCCCTTTCCCTATATTAATGGCACAGCCAGCTCCTGAAGGCCCTACAAAGTATTTGGTAGTATTCTAAAGGCAATGGGAAGCCAATGATGGGTATAAAATAAGGAATTCCTAAAGCAGAGAGATCGCTTTCACAGCAGTGTGAAGAACAGATTAGAAGAAGGCAAAGCAGGGTTTAGGGAAACCTGTTGGGGGGCTTTTGTATTAACAGAGGAGTGATGAGCGTAGTGACCACACACGGGACTTTTTAAGAAGTTCTATTTGATAGAACTTGGTGACTCATTAGCTATGGTCTGAAGAAATGGAAAATAAAGAATCAAAGGTGAGGGTCAAGTATGTATTCTCCGGTTTTATTTCTGTCCCTTAATTTCAGTATTCTTTATACTGGTCTCTGAGACTTTGAGTTCCGATTATCAACCACTTGCTCTAAGCCCTTAGGGTTTCCCCACCTATTAGAACCTTGTCATTTGAAATTCTCTTACTACTGTAAGAGGCTCCACTAATCTTGGACTTAGTTTGGACTTAGGGGTAACGGTGCACATCATTTGCTTGCCTTGCTGCTGGGTCTTTAAACTAATGTTGAATTTTCCTACAGGAACTTTTTTTTTTTTTCTTAATTCAAGGGATTTCAGAGACTCAAATCTCTGGTCTTATTCTGGTGTTGCCACCCCTAGTCTCTGCCTTATATGTTATATTGGTGAAGACTCCCAATTCTGGCTAACCTGGAATTTTTAGTCCATGCAGCTTTCAGCTCACTCTGCAACTTTTGAAAGGAACACTTCTATTAAAAAAAAATTGGAAGCAACTGGTCTTTACAATAATTTTTTTTTTTATTAAAGGATAAGGATAACAGAGGCAAGCAACTAACAAGCACATTTTCAGGAACTGTGTTTTACTTTTATAAGTATAGTCTGCAGAGTTATAAAGCCATTATTATAGAGCGTAATGGAGAACAGTTGCCATCATCTCCTGCAGGCAACTGCCTTGAGGGGAAAATCCCACACTTGTGGCTTCCACAGAAGAGAATGTATCTTCTTGTGTCATTTCAGCTTTCCCTGGATTATCAGCTGTAGCTGCAAATAATATATTTAAAACATGGCAATGCATTTACCAAGTACAAGAAAGCAAATGCAAGCTGTTGTATAATTCACTGCAGGCTTTTCCAGCCAGGCCATTCCTAATCCCTCCATTTTTGTGTCACTGGCACACTGTGCAGAAGCCAGAATTTCCTAGTGCTTTGATTGCACAGAACTGGGTACATTTCTGGAAACACTGGAGCAATTTAAGAATATTCCTTTGTTTGAGGTTGAGATCTAAGAAAACAGAGAAGCAAAATTTTGTTTCTACTGTAGCTTCTCACATGTACAGAATATGCCTGTCATATCCATTTAATGTTAAAGAATTGGTTCATTCCTGTTAACAAGAGTGAACAGCATAATACGCATCTGAATGAGTTGGATGAGGCAGGCAGGCAGAGAAGGTGAAGGTGGAGCTAACAGGTTGGCCCGCAACCTTGGGGTTTACTGGATGAAATCTGAACCTGACCCCTCTACACGGAGGGCAAGAAGGCACCGAAGAAAGAGGCAGACCACTCCAGGTTGGTAGGTGGGAGATTTAATGAGCAAGGGAACTTACACATGAGGATTGTCTTAGGCAGCTGTAAGACATCAGAATTTTACAAGCATATACAGAGGCTTTAACAGGGTTCGCTCACGTGTGTATCTTGTCCAGATGGTCTTACTCTCTCAAGGCTTTGTCCTTGAAACAGCTCCTAGTGTGGGAATGGTGGGTGGAAACGACATTCCAAGGACAGGGCTGGGGCTGAGAAGCCTCCAAATGCCTGGGTCCAGCTTGTGGGCCCACTGGAGGTCATGTCCTCTCCATGAGCCCCTCCAATACCATGCTGGCTGGAAGGTGCTTGGGGAAGTTGGAAAGTATCCAGTCCATCTCAGAGGAACAAAACATGTACCATTTCTTAGCAGCACATCTACATAATCCTGAGAATTATCTTTTGAGAGGAAATGTTCTATATCAAATAGGGCACTCGACTCGAGTCAACATGGAAAAAGTTGATTCTCCTTCAAAATCCAATGCCATTAAAGCACCCTGACACCTGGGTGACTAAGAAGCTGCTTCTAATCAAGAAATTAGTGAATAGCCTCAAGTTGAGTCTGGCTTTTATGGGATATTTGAAATTCTGGTCTACTCTATGGTATTAGCAAGCTGTATTAACTAAAACTGCTCCTGTGGAAGTATCTGAAGACAGTAAAAAAGACAGAAAAGTGAGAAAGGAGAATAATGCTTCATTCTGGGTTTCTGGGAAAATCTGATTAAGTGAAGAGGCCCAGGTACCGACTAAAGCCCTTGGCAGTCAGGCCTTTTTCCTTAATCAAAGATGAGTGCCAGAAGTTTGCTTAGATTACCAAAGTTCATTGTTCTAAACCTGTATTTATCAAGCAGCCTTTTGATTACAATTTAACTTGCTATGTACTTCCTCAGAGGCAGAAAAAAAATATATATATATGGTTAGGATGTAGAGAAAAGGAAACCCTTGTATACTGTTGCTAGAAATGGTAACCTCTAAAATGGTAACCTCTTTTGAGATCAGGGGGATTATTCATTATGAATTTGTATGAATTTTTACCAACTGGACAAACAGTTAACCAAGCTTACTATTTGGAAGTGCTGAAAAGGCTGCATGAAAAAGTTAGACTACCTGAACTTTTCGCCAACAATTCATGGCTCTTGCATCACGACAATGCACCAGCTCACACGGCACTGTCTGTGAGGGAGTTTTTAGGCAGCAAACAAATAACTGTATTGGAACACCCTCCCTACTCACCTGATCTGGCACCCAATGACTTCTTTCTTTACACAAAGTTAAAGAAAATATTGAAATGAAGACATTTTGATGACATTCAGGACATCAAGGGTAATATGATGACAGCTCTGATGGCCATTCCAGAAAAAGAATTCCAAAATTGTTTTGAAAGGTGGACTAGGTGCTGGCTTTGGTGCATAGCTTCCCAAGTGGAGTACTTCGAAGGTGACCATAGTGACATTCAGCAATGAGGTATGTAGCACTTTTTCTAGGATGAGTTCTCAAAGTTAATTGTCATATTGCATATGAGCATTTGAAGAAATATAATTTTTATTTGTTCTGACCCAATGCTTGAGTTTTTTTTTAACAGCTTTATTGAGACATAATTCCATACCATGCAATTCAACCATTTAAAATGTACCATTCAATGTTGTTGTTGTGATTGTTATTTTGTATATTCAGAGTTGTTAAACCATTACCAAAATCAAATGTGGATTTTCTACCACTTTTATCATCCCCAAAAGAAACAGAGAAACATAGCCATGAACAGTCACTCCCTTTTTTTTAGGATTTCCTTTTCAAGTTCTATAGAGATATAATTGATATACAACATTGGATGTTTCATGTGTATATATATATATGTATATATATATATATGTATATCTCGAAGTGTTTACCACAAAAAATGTTAGGTAACACAACCTTCACTTCACATAACTACCCTTTTTTCTTGTTGTGTTAAGAACATTTAAGATCTACTCTCATAGCAATTTTCAAGTGTACAATAAAGTATTGTTAACTATAATCACCATACTGTATCCTAGATCCCCAGAACTTACTCATCTTATAACTGAAAGTTTGTACCTTTTGAGCAGCATCTTCCTATTTCCCCATTTTTTTACCCATTCATCAGTTGATACACATTAGTGTTGTTTCCACTTTTTGGCTATTATGAGTAATGATGCTATAAATACTCATATAAAAGTTTTGGTGTGAATAAATGTTTTCAATTATTTGGGGGTGTATTCCTAGACGTGGAATTTCTGGGAACTATGATAACTCTATGTTTAACATTTTGAGGAACTGCCAAAATGTTTTCCAAAGTGATTTGACCATTTCACCTTCTCACTAGCAGTGTATGAGGGTGTATGAGGGTTCCAATTTCTCCACATCCTTGCTAACACTTTCTAAAATGTGTGATTGTTTTTCTTTTTTTTTATCATGAGTGCCTATCTTTTCTATCATAGCCATCCTAATAGTGGTGAGGTGGTATCTTCTGTGGCTTGTGCTTGTTGGCCATTTGTGTATCTTTTTTAGAGAAATGTCTACCCAGATTCTTTGCCAATGTTTAATTGGGTTATTTATAGTTTTATTCTTGAGTTGCAAACATTATATGTTCTAGGTACAAGTCTTTTATCAGTTACATGACATATAAGTGCCCAATTCTTTCACCTAAATCTACACCTAAGTCATCTATAAGAGCATGACTTGTAATAAAGGGTTAATGAAAAAAGAAAATCCAACTCCATAGGTATTTTTTAAATTTCTTGATGGTACGGATTGCTCCCCAGACTTTCAAAGCACAGTAGAAGAGTAAAAGACTTTCAAATAATGTTCATTTTCAATAAATTGATTAATTGTTTCACAAAGGTTGACTAAGCATCTAATTTTGCAAAGACTTTTGATTTGGCAAGCAAAGACAAAGAAGACATATTCTTTTTTCAAGGCATTTAGAATCTTGCAGAGAAGAGGAAAACTACAAGTATATACTTACAAATAATGTGGAAAACGTACTCAGGGAGGTTTGGTTCATTGTTACAGGAATACTCAGGATGAGATGCACAACTCTGATTAGGGAAGTCAAGTGTGGCTTCCTGGAGCAACTGATGACAAAACTGAGTTTTAAGGTAAATCAGGTAATTTAAAGGAAGATAGAGAATTTAGGAATGAACAAAAGCAAGAGAGAGAACCACAAAGTGTTTGATCTTGTTGGATTATGTCATAAAAGGCAGGGAATGGTTGCAAAATTTGATTATAAAGGGATTGGTAGAAGCCAGATAGCATCGCACTATGTGGCTAGTGATAGAGCTTGAACTATGTCCTGTGGTTGATAGACTGAAACCTCCCAAATTAAAAAATTGCATAGCTGAAATCTAAATACAAATGCATATATACATGTAAATATAAACCTGAAAAAGTGCGATAGAGAACTGGCATAAATTCAACAAAAACATTAAGCTCTTTCTAAATGTAATATCTAGATTTATAAAACTCAATTTGAAAATGACTTTAGCTAAATCTACCCTGCCATATGTGATGACAATGAATTTCTTCACCTTTACTCTCCTTACAATTTCAGCATTTCTCATATTTCTCTTAACTTTTGCATATGTTCCTTGAAAATTAAAGCCAGAATCTTCCCACTATTGTATGTGATTATTTTCCTGCTTATTTAGGAGTCTTTGAGAGAGCAGATAGTAGTGTGCTAATTTTGGCACCTGGTAAAAACATGGCACTAAGGCAGGTAAAATTAATCATTGGAGCAAGATATGTAGAGGGTGAAGGAGATTCATTGAAAATGCTATTTGCCTGAGAGACATCAACAAGATTGCAGAATAGGAAGCTCTAGACCAGCGGTTCTCAACCTGTAGGTCGCGACCCCTTTGGGGGTCAAATGACCCTTTCACAGGGGTCGCCTAAGACCATCAGAAAACAAAAAGATACTTACATTACGATTCATAATAGTAGCAAAATTACAGTTATAGAGTAGCAACGAAAATAATTTTATGGTTGGGGGTCACCACAACATGAGGAACTG
>NW_017731579.1:30637-37788 GCF_001890085.2 Hipposideros armiger
ACACACACACACACACACACACACACGCACACACGTTCTTGCATTTGATTGCCAAACAACCCCTCCAGTTAGGTATTATTATCCCTACTTTACAGATGATAACACAACAGAATAAAGCAATTCATTAATTAATCTGTGGTTTCCCACATGAGCCAGCCCACCTAATCATCAAACGGAAGTACAGCACAGAGCTCATGTACTTGAAAGGTTGGCTGAGGGAACCTTTTTGTTGAGGGAACTTGCAACACGTAACCACAAATATAGAGAAAGGTCATTTTCAGAAGAATTTTATATTACTATATAAACTATTAAAATAATCATCGTGAACAATAATGCTTTTTAAAATTCCTTCCACTTATTTAATAGATTAGAATTTTTTTTTTAATTTGTATTTCATAAGGTCTCCCCCAAACCTCTGCAGTGTCTGGGATCTCTGAAGTTCTTATTCTGTCTCTGCTGTTCCTCTTTCAACATTTCAATTTCAAGTGCACATTCTTACACTACCAACTCCTATCCACCAACGTTACTTACTCTAAGCATCACTCCAAAATTTCTTATCCTCATTGAGACCTTCCATTCACTCCCCACGTAACTTTTTCACTGTTTATTACTCCCTCACATCGATAGCTTCCATCATCAGAACCACTCCTTTGCAAATGACTTCACCACTCTCTTCTCTGGTTCTCAGGCCCTCATACTCAGACTGGAATTACACCACCAGCTCTCCTGGGTCTCCAGCTTTCAGATGGGACTTCTCAGCCTCCAGAATGAAGGTAAATCCTTGCACATAAAGCTCACTCCCTAGGAATGATGAACAATTTCATGACCAAAAAGTAGTTTTCTTAAGTCCCTCTGTGACAGAGTCCAATGTTGTGACCTGAGCCTCTGTTAAGGTGGATCCAATTTCCTTTTCTTTGTGTCCTGGTTCTTCCTATAGAAATCAGTTTCCTGTTATGTGTTGGTTAATTGGTTAATGTTAGGAGTTTGGAGGTGCCAAGGTCTAGGTTTTGCTTGTGGTTTCTGGTGGTAAAGGCTGTGTGGGGTCCTGTTCTGGTTCACCATCTGGTTCTTCAGGGCTAGTGTGGCAGGGGTCTGGCATGGTTTTGGTCTAGACAAGGGCTTGACAACACTGCCCCTGCATCTGGAGTGATAGCCCACATTTCAACATTGTCTGCAAAGCTGCCAACTCCTCATAACAAATCTCTCTCTCTCTCTCTCTCTCTCTCTCTCTCTCTCTCTCTCTCTTTCTCTCTCTCTCTCTNGATTCATAATAGTAGCAAAATTACAGTTATAGAGTAGCAACGAAAATAATTTTATGGTTGGGGGTCACCACAACATGAGGAACTGTATTAAGGGGTCGTGGCATTAGGAAGGTTGATAACCACTGCTCTAGACCCTCCTTGCCTTTACAAACACACCAATTCAGAAAAATTCGTGGACAAATTTTCTTTATGAAAAATATTTGAAGATTACTTGATTATATATGCTTGGGTTTATTTCTGAACTCTGTATTCTGTTCCATTGGTCTATGAGTCTGTTTTTATGCCAGTACCATAAAATTTTGATTACTATAGCTTTGTATAGAGTTTGAAATCAGAAAGCATGATGCCTCCAGCTTTGTTCTTCTTTCTCAAGATTTCTTTGGCTAATTGGAGTCTTTTGTGGTTCCATATGAGTTTCAGGATTCAGAAAAGTGTCTTAAAAGCGATTTATATAATTATTTCAATGCCTCTCCATCCTGTTCAAGATAACATTCATTCTTTTTAATTAATCACCCATCCCTTGTTATCTGACTGCTGCTTCTCCCTAGTTTAAACTTCTGCTGCTTCTGGGCATCAGTACTCCTTTAGGAAAAGTCCACCACATTCAATTCCTCTTTCAATGAGTGGCTTTGTTTTTAAAACTCCATGCTTTGCACACACTATCATATACCTTCAAACTCTTTAGTGGCTTCTTATTATTTAGCAAAATATAACTTCCTCTAAGAAATGTAGGACTGAAATTTAATTTAAATGTACTAGATACATACTTTTGTATCACTGCTCACGATCCTGCTCTGTTGAAACCCTTATTTTATTTACTGCCTCTCCCATTAGATAGCTTGAGGGGAGTTTCTAAGTTGTCATCCTGTGCCTTCCCAAGGCTGCGTGCAGTACTTCATACATTGTCAGGGCTCAGGCAATGTGTATGACCTGTGCATAAATATGAATGAATAAATAAATGAATGATTGACTTGGTTATGGCCCAAAAGATAGTGAAACAGAACATTTATGTTAATACTTAAAGTCTTTTATATTCTGCTCAAAGATGTCAACACGATGTCTATTTCATCCTAATATTACTGACACATAATAGGTATTTCAAGTTTATTGAATTGAAAACACTTTTTAAGTTGGCAAGAGCTACATGACATTTAAGAGAGTATTTATTTATTTGTTTGTTTATTTAGGTAGCTGGCAGTATGAAAACTTTGCTGACAAAAACTGGCTACTCAATCTTTCAATTGCAACTGAAGAGATGATAATGGATTTCTTTCTCTGGAAAGTCTTTGAAAAATATGACAAATTATTTTTTATTGAAGGTTGAGATATAAATTGGAATGGGTAGAAAATTGCATAATTGCTTTGAATTTATAGATTACCATGATTATTTGTACGATGACATAACCATTCCAATAGTTGAACTTCTGTGTGTGAATCTGCATGCTAAAATGGATGAGATAACCACCATAACAGGATGGGCCTACTCAAAGTTTAGTTTGGATGTCAGAACGGATGACTCCAAACACTAAAGTGTTATGAGACTAATACATAATGAGGCTTTCTGGGGAGGGCAGGGTAGACCTCTCAGTTTGTTCCAAAAACGGCTAGAGTGACTAAGGAATGGTGACTGGCTTGTGTTCTGGGGGCTACCAAGTGGGGCTGGGGTAATGGTACTCCTTTGTGGTGGGGACTTATAAGTAGTACCAAGGGCAGCAGCACTCAGGCTTTATTATCTGCTTGCTTCACCTAGGTTAGCAGAGTAGGGAGTGGCTATAGTGAGGCTTAAAAGTCTCAGTAGTTAGACATCAAAAATGGATCCAGACTCTTGAATATAAAACCGAATGTTTACTCTTGAAACGCCTGATTTCTTGTTTAGGAAAGACCACAGTGTTCCTCAAACTAATAATATACTTACATTTTTTTTTCTTATGCACACATAGATCCCATCACACCATATGATTGTTGAAAAGGGTTGATACTGTTTAGATAAATTGCTTAGAATGCTTTTACACTTATTTCATGAAAATTAATGTGTAGAGGTGTTTACCAGATAATAAATATGATCCAATAATTTAAAAAATAAAAATATGAAATAAAATGGGTGAGATACAAGGGTAAAAGTCACTGTTTGCACATCTGTCTCCCTATCTGATTTAATATTATATTCAAGAACACTATATATTTATTTTTATTTAAGATTGACTTCTTTTGTAATGTTACTATTAGCATAATGCATGAGAATAATACATTTTTATATAGAGAATATTTGTGAGTCACAAAGGTGATGCAATTAATATATGTCAACTAAATAGAAAGCTTTAAAAATTTTTACTTCTTAATTAGAATTAATCACAATTATGAGTTTTGGCTGCATTTAATTTAACTATTTATGAAAAAAATCAAGGTTGTGATAAGATCCCTGCCAAATCCTAATATTCATAGTAAAGTAAAACAGAAAAAGGGTATAATGAGGTAGATTCTTGTTTTAGAGATTAACTGTTTGATAGATTTTTCTGACCCTGGAGGATATCCATTTTGAATAATATTAATTGGTATTTAAAATATTTTACATAATTGTACTCTTTTAAATCATTTAGATGTGTTTAGTGACCTCTTTTTAAAAAAAATATAAGTGGAAATTTGGATATAATCCCTGGAACAGAAATGTGATTTAAAAATTTTTTTTTCACAACTCAACCCCTCTGAACTCATCTGAGAGCAGTGCTATCTCTGCAGTCAATGCAAGTAAGTGATGAACTGGGATCCATTTAATGGATCACAAAGTTGAATGAGAATGGCCCTGAAGGGCTATGAGTAAGATTCAACTATATTGGTCACCTTATCCTTCACTGAAAAATAGATGTTGGAGAATAAACTCATTCAACTCTGGCTATTTCAGATAATAAAATCAGGTCTCAGTTATAGCTGCACTTTTCTTATAATGGCTAAAAATTAACTGCCCAAATTGGGCAACCTGCTTAACTATCCTAATCACAGGCCTGATTTGCTATGCTTTAATTAGGAGAAATTTTAAAAGACTGATAGAAACCAATAATACAAAGGGACAATTTGTATTGAATTGGATAGGGAAACTGTTTTCCCATACAAGTGGATCTGTTGTATAGACACAGAGTATCAACGTTCCTTTGTTGTTTGTTTGTTACAAGAGAGATACTTGGCTTACAAATATGTAAACACTGTATAATCTTTCTGAGTTTGAGTGCTAGCAATAGTTTTGTTTTCCCAATTGTCCCTCTGCTTTGTTTCCCTGATTATTCTTTCTCACCATTTCCTTTTCTCCTTCCATCTTGATCCCTAGTTCCACTCTGGCTTCTCCTTTTTCCTTGTAATCTTGCTCTGCATACACTACTTTTTCAGGGCCAATTTGTTTCCCAGAATGGAAGGATCTGCTTATCTCAGGGAGGGGAACTTTGCCCCACAGCGCTGTTCTGGTCAGATAAGGTGCCAGCGGTGGACGACAGGAGAAGCCTGGCCAGTCCTCTCCAGTGAGCAGCAGGACGGAGCCGTCAAGAGCCACAGCCAAAGCGGATGGTCGGACACGTTTGGGGGCGGGATAAACATTTCAGAGCGTCTAAACCCGGATGTGTTTTGCTTGAGTTGGTCATTTTGTGGCAGGTTTCTCTCTCTGGCTGCTAGTCAACATATTCCTAATGGATTTAGAATGGCAGCGAAACAGTGCTATCTCGTGTACCTGAATTTTGAAAACATAAATCTTCCTCAAACAGGTCCTCGTGAACTAACCCCTCTATTAGCAGCAAGCCTCCCAGGGTGTTTTATTGCTGTTTTTTGTTTTTGTTTTTAAAAATGGCTCCATATTTGATTTTATATATTTTCAACATTCATACACAATAGGACTTTTCATAGTAATACGTTGAATACTAGTGGTGCATTTTGTTTAGGTACACAACAGGCATTTTAATTAAGGAATTATTTGTGTAGCTCTTGCCAATAAAGATGATGTTTCTAATCCTGCAGCTGTGTGCAGTTGTGGCCAAATCTGCTAATCAGTGACCCTGCTGATCACATCACTGTTTGCACACATAAATTAGCTTGACAATTGAGGCCAGCTCCTCTTTTCTGGCTGCCTTTCAGTAATTATTCCCTCGACGATTAGGCTATTGCCATATGCAGACAAGGCATATGGAAAGGTACAGGGTTTTTTTTAACGGAGGATTTTCTAAGAAGAGACTACATTATGATGCAAATTGTTGCAATGATTTGGATAGATCAGTTGTCCCCAGCTTTGAAAGTGCCTGAGAATCACCTGGAGGGCTTGTTAAAATGCAGATTGCTGGGCTCCACCCACAGAGTTTCTGATTTAATTGGTCTGCAGTTGGGGGTGAGGGGGGGTGGAGGATTTACTCCCCTTCTAATGCATTTCCAGCTGATGCTGCTGCTGCTGATCCAGGCCCACACTCTGAGAATGTCTGGAATAGAGGACTAGATTATCCTGCAGATGCCTCAGTCCACACAGGCATACGTCACGCTCTGGTCCCATGTAAGTTTGGTTGCAGCAGTCATCAACACCCAGAATCTTGCCATTACTTATCCGCCCTTCTGATCATCGTTTTTAAAACTAGAGAGCGTGCTTCAGGCTGATTTTATAAGTTCATAATCTATCCTTAGTCTCCTATTTTCCTGACATTTGGGGGATATTTCACACAGATTCTTTTTTTTTTTTTCCAGACACTATATGCTGTGTATGACTTTTCTCTCAGAGGACAACAGTTATGTCCTTTGAAGATGGACTAGGCTATAAGAACTTGTTAGTAGTGTTTGAAGGCTGAGCTGGGCACACCGACAGGACTAAGCAAAGTGTTGGAGTGAATGGGAGCTGTGTGTCTGTTATCTCAGTTCTGCTCATTGAGAAGGTTACGTGACATTAGAGGCTCTGATTTCAAGTTTGGCTTGGAGCTTGAAGCCTCTGTTGTCTGACTATAGGCCAGTGTATAAATACGATGTATTGATTTTCTTAATATGCCTTTTTATCTCCCTGTCTAGTCTTGAAAAGGTCTAATAAGGTTACTTTCTTTACTTTGAAGCTGTTGATGAGGATTTTTGCAGCAGATGTGATCTGTCTGGGAATGCTGGTGTTTAACAATTTTGAGTTGTACTCTAGGCCCTTGTCATTTTGTTAAAATAACTAATTACTGGCAACATGTTATTCAGAGAATGCCACTGCCACAACACCGGGAGGGATAAAAAGTATCCCTTGAAGAATTTTGAGAGGATAACTTTGAAGTGCCCACAGTAACTAGATTTCAAGTTCCTTGAGGGCAAGAGCCATGGAAGAATAGCTTCTTGCTTTTTAAAGATCATATCCACAAATTGTGACTACATTTTGTCAACACCCACATTTAATCCACTTATTAAGCAAATAATATTAGCATACCCTTGAGAGGAAAGGAAATGCTGAGAGATAATTTATCTTCATATTTCCCAAAGTGTGATCCTTGAAAATTTAGTGTCTTAGAAATAGTTTCCATCATCAAAGAATTTTGGAAAATTCAGAAAAAAATATAACCAAATGCTTCTGCTCAGAGTCATATTACACATAAGCAAAATAAAGTCCCCAGGGGGTCCTGTGGGGGGAAAAATATAACAATGTTTTAAAATGAAAGTCATATATGTAAGGTTGTTTAACCTCAGATTCTTTGAATTTATTTAGACATAACTCTCCCTTTTCTATCATGATGTTAAAGATATCCCTTGAAACCAATATTATAACAAATACTACTTTAGAAAACATTGATAGAATCTTTGTTTGAAAACAAGATGGAGAATAAACAGAAGTAAAAGTTATTGAGCACCTCCAGTATAGCCCATACCACACGTCTGTGTGCATGTGTGTGTGTGTGTGTGTGTGTG
>NW_017731579.1:39008-46324 GCF_001890085.2 Hipposideros armiger
GAGTGATAGCCCACATTTCAACATTGTCTGCAAAGCTGCCAACTCCTCATAACAAATCTCTCTCTCTCTCTCTCTCTCTCTCTCTCTCTCTCTCTTTCTCTCTCTCTCTCTCTCTTTCTCTCTCTCTCTCTCAATATTTATTGGTTCTGTTTCTCCAAAGAGCCCTGACTAATACAGTATACCATTTGTCTCTCATTCAAGAATTCTAATGAGGCTGTTTTCCCTCCCTTTTTCTACTACAGCATCTATCTACCACATAGATTATTTCTCTCAGCATACAAAATGCATGATCAGTTCCCATAAAAACAAGATGTCTCCTTTGACCACTTCTCTCCCTTTCACAATCCAGTGCTCTGCTTCTTTTCACATCAAAATTTTTCCAAACAGTGACTTATAATCTCTACTTCATTTTTAAAAATCACCCATTTTCTTTAAACCATGCCAGTTTTACATAAGTGCCTTTTCCAAATCAAATACCCCTGGTCAAAGTCATGGATAACTTCCACATTGCTATATCCAACAGCTACTTCTTCATTTCCTATCATACTCTGCCCTTAGCTTTCTCTCTTAGCTTTGTTGAAATTATAATTTCCTACTTTTCTCTTTCACTGACAGCTCCTCAGGTCCTATGCTCTTTCTTCTTTCAACTGACTTCTAAATGTTAGAGTGGTCCGGGGATTGGTACTCTGTCCGTTGCTATTTTCTATTTATACTCTGATTTTAGGAGGTCCTCTTATCTTCTTCTTCTTCTTTTTTTTTTTTTCTTACAGATTCCAACTTTGTCTCTTGAGCTATGACCTGTCCTCTTTCTTCTCAGGATTCCAAAGCCGTTATGTCTAATTGCCTATTGAGAGTTCTAGTTTTAAGTATAACAAAAATCTCAAAATTATCAAGATCAAATTTGGAATCTCCAAAACTTTTCTCCCCCAGTTTTCTCCATCACAGTGAACGACGTAAGCATCCATTATTTACTTATACAGAGAGCTTTACCCTGATTTTCCCCTTTTCCTCAGCACTGGCCCCATCCAGTCTCTCAGAAATCCCTATCAATTTTACTTCCAAAGTCCTTGTTGAAGTTGTCCTAGTTTCTTCTATACTTATTGCTGCCACCTAAGCTATGCCACTATCGCTTCCCTAAAATACTGCAATTGTCGTCTCCTTTGGTCATTCTAATTCTATTCTCTCCCTTTAGCTCTCCCAGATCCTTTCTGTATCACGTTCTAAATCTTTTAACAACCTAAATAAGATCATGTGACCACCATACTCAAACCTCACAAGTACTTTTCATAATGGTGCAAATAGAGTTCAAATTCCTTATCATGGCCTCCACTGAAAACCCTGTATGATGTGGCCCTTACCTACTTACGTGATCTCATTTCACACACCTCTACCCCTCACTAAGAATGCTGTAACCACGCTGACCTTTTTCAAAGAAGCCATACTCATTCCTTTATGCTCTTTGCAATGGCTCCTCTGTCTGCCCAAGATGCTTTTCTGCTGCTCTTTGTATGGCCAACTCATTCCAAATTCAGGTCTCAGCTCAGTCATGAACCCCTCAGAGAGAGCTTCTGACGCTACCTTATGTACCCCCTGACACACACATTTAATCTTCATCATATCAACATATCTCATTTTTTAATATATTATCAAGAGTTGAAATTATTCTGTAAGCTTGGTTTAACTTAAATTTTTGTGTGTCCCTCAACTGAAGCATGGGCGATTCTCTGGTTTGTTAGTTTATCTGGTTGTATGTGTTTCCTGTATGAAAGCAGAATTACAAAAGAATAGCTAGGTAATGAAAGGAAAACTATAAAGTGTTTCAAAACACAAATTGCATTACAGATGCATTAAAATAACATACAATAAAGAATGTTACTCTCTAATGGGAAGAGTCAATTGTGTAAAGTCATTAAAAAGTAACTCAAACTCCATTATATTAACAAATGAATAAAATTCCATCAGGCTAAGGCTGAGAGGTTGGCTGTTAATTAGACACTGCAGTCCTTGCCTGCATACATAGTCCTTAAAAACCCATCTAAAAATTTCCTGGAAATAAGTTAATATAGAGTGATCTTTGGCATATAATAAATAACATTTTTACCTAATGAAATAATGAATCTCATTTATGATCATCAGTGGATACTAAAACATTAAGAGACTGATATGGAGTTTTTTAATGGAAGGTTTAGGCTAATAATTTAGCCATTTTTAGCCTAAATGTCACATCTATGTTACCATTACTTAACAGAGGATATACCTCACTTTATGCGCCTCTCAATATGTTGGGGTGGGGTGGGGAAACAAACAGGGAAAAAAAAAGCACATAAAGTAAAAACAGAATCAAATCAAACCTCTAGATGTAACTACCAGCTAAAACAACTATGTGGGTGTTGCCTTACAGCCAATCCCACGACCACCCCCTCTGCATTAGCCTCATACCCATTAGTAGAGAGAGTGTCTCGGAAAACTGAGGCCGGATGGAATGATATCTCTAAAGCTCTCTCGGGGGGCGTCTCGGAAAACTGAGACCTGATGGAATGATATCAGTTGTCTCCCCTGGGAGGACATGTAATAGTGTGTCCTGTGGCTGTGCAGTGATGTATGAAGACATAGTATTTGTTGGAGTACAATGGGGTTAGGTAATGGGAACAAGCCTTAAGGCACCTGCGTATACACGGTTAATGATTCACACTTCAGCAGTTTACTTCTTTGAAAAATCTTAATAAAAGCCTGGCGTTGACCCGATTCGGGGCTCAGTCTTGATCTGGAGACTGGGTCCCTTGGTCTCGCTCTTAAATCTTACTTCTGTCTCTATCTCTTTATTCAATCTGCGTCGCCCCTCCCGTGTCCCATTTGCCCTTGCCACGCAGGACGTGACATGTGGGGACAGAGGAACACGTGACATTATATCATGAGGATTCAATCAGGCATATCTAGAATGCAGGCAGTTTTATAGCACAAATGGTATACCTTCGTATGATTGGAAGATATTCCATCCCCCTGATTCTAAGACTTTTTGGAAGAAAGGAAGAGGTGAGAAACTAAGATTAAATAGATAAGATACCTGAATTCCCATTCCTCATCCCCTCCCCCCATCTGAGAGGCTGACCATTATGTGGGCAGTATGAGGGGATCACTTTTCAGAAACACTCAGATAGGTGTGTGGGTGTTCTAGTACACTCGTATTAGCGGCACGCTTTCCTAGCTTCTTTGTGAGAGGCTACAAACATATACTGAGCAGTCAGGTGTAATTCAAGCTGCAGGAATTCAAGGGTTGATATGATAAGGTTGCACAGAGATCTGGATTTGGGAATTAAAGGCAACCACAGGTAAAGATCAAATCTAGGCATGAGCACCAGCACCAGTAGCCAGAGGGGACCAGATTAAACATAGTGACCCTCAATTCTGGGATCATCATTACTCTAGGCATTGATTGCATTGATTCAGTCAATTTATTTTTTCAATGATTTCAATCATTTATTTCATTCATTCAATTGGCAAATATATACTGACAATCTACTGTGTCAGACACGGCTGTATTATTCTCTTTTCTCAAGTAGCTTAAATTACAGTTGGGGTGAAATGAGAGAGAAAATAAATTAATGGGATTAATGAATGAAAATAAATAAGAAGAAACCTTCAAATGAGTTGATAGAGGGTGTCTAGATGACTTTTTTAAATGAGATATTATGAGGCGGTAGCATTTAAGCTGAATCATTGGTCATGATTAAAAAAAAAAAAGACAGATATTTGAATGTCAAGGGCATGTGAACTCCAGGTAAAGTGATAGCAAATTCAGAAGTCTTGGATGGAAATCACCTTCATGTATTTAAGGAATCCAAGGAAGGTCAGTGAGTTTGGACCACGGAAGAGTGATACTGCCTAAATTGGGAAAGTAGTCAGGGGCCAAATCAAATTCTCTTTAAAAAGTTATATTAATTATTGTGAGTTTAATTACCTCCCTGCCACAGTTCTTTACGTTAGAGTGAGTGTTATGAAAACACTCTTTAAGCCTCCCTTGCTTTTCTTTTGCTTTTTCTTGGTGAACATTTTGCTACTGATTGACATTTGTAAACCACAGCTGAACCGCTCCCCCCCACCCCCCACCTTCTTCTCTTTGCCATTGGTTTCTATACCCAGAGTTTGCAAAACTGAAAGCTTTGAGGACACAATCCCCAAGATTCCCGTGTCTACCCAAGACTTCTGATACCAAGTAGAAGTTGGATTACAACTACAAAATTAGAGGAAAGAGTCCATGCAAGACCCCCCTCACTTCTGACGCCAGATGTAATTTCAGAGGGTTCCTCAAATCATCCTCAGTTTTGATAATTTGGTAGAAAGACTCAGAACTCACTGAAAGCTATTATACTCACAGTTATGGTGCACTTCAGGGAAAGGATACAAATTAAAAGTAGCCAAGAGAAGAGACACAGGGTAGAATTTAGGAGGGGTATAAATGAAGCTCCCACTGTGGTCAGGATGTGTTACCCTCTGGGCATCAATGTGTGATGAAGTACATGAAGACTGCCCATGACGGAGGTTCACTCATGCTTCAGTTTCCAGAGTTTTTATTGAGACTTCATTATGTAGGCATAAATAGTTGATTGATTTCCCTCGTGACTGAACTCAACCTCTAACCCTTCCTTTCAGAGCTCAGGCTGGTATGAAATGGTCCATGGGGCTCACTATGAGTAACCTAGTTACTATAAATTATCAGGTGTGGTCTGACAAGCCCATAGGAATAAGAAAGACACTCAGGAGATTCCCAGAGTTTAGAGGTTACCTTCCAGGAATCTGGGACGAAGCCAGGTTTCCCTTTGGGCAAGGCCAAATTCTATGTACACAACCTGGCACATAGTAGGTACTCAACAGTGCTCTCCTTTCCTGGAATGCTCTTACCATGATTAGCTCTTTCTATCTTTCTATCTGGGATTAAAATAAATGTGTCTTCACAGAAATCATTCCTGATCCCATTCTTAAAAGGATAGTTATTCTCTTCCTCAACAACCTGCACATATCCTTTAAAAAAACTTCCACGAGAGATTATTTTATTGTAATTACAGTGTATTAACTAATTCTAGAATTTGGCTTCTCCACTAGAATATAATCCAGAAGACAAGAATCACATTTATCGCCATAGTGTCTGATACATAGTAGGAGTACAAAACTCTATTTGAATGAGTGACTTCATTAATTAATGAACTATGAACTCTGTTGACAGCAGGAAGTGTCTAACACCTTTGAAATAACTTAATCTCCAGAATCCTGAAGGCTGTCTGTCACATAAAAGGTTCACAATTAGTGTGTATTTAATGACTGAAAATGAATGAAAGGGCTCTCTATTTTAGATTCAGCCTTAAAGATATTAAAGGATTGGGATGTTACACTTCATAGAAAAACTTTTATGGGGCTATTAGTTGTATTGAATTTATACTTTCTTTGGTAAGTATATTCTCCTGATTAAAATTTTCAAATTTCCCTATGTATCCAGACATAAGTTTAACCACCATAGGGCAGCTGCTATGTAATGAAATGAGCAATGATTTTAAAGTATGAGGATCTATATCCTTATGTCTTCTATACCACTTGCTAGATGTATGAACTTGGAAGTCACCTATACTCTCAGAATATCAGTTTGTTTTTTACTTAAAAATATTAATAATCACATTTATTCAGTATGAATGCAATGACATTTGTGAAAACAACTAGTCCAATATTTGCTATATAATAAATGTGAAGCAAAAATTTGAAAGAATAACTCTTTTATCCTCAGCCCAACTAAGCAACTTTCTCTACACCTAATGCCTTAAGTGGGGATTATTGCTCTTGTTGCCTAAAGACCATTTAAAGATACCGGCATGATTTAGTTTTAAAAGGCTAGCACAGATGCAACCATATTTGATGTGAGTATCATCATGCCCCCTCCCATGCTGAGATGGTTTTGCTAATTGACTATAACACTCTTCCCTAGCCTAGCCAGAGGCAGGATAAAGATTGGTAGTTAATCACACGGACTCTGGCGTTAGGCTACCTGGTTTTAAATTATTGTTATGCAAATGATGCAGAGCTTGAGAGCCCATAGTAGTAAGGATAATATTAATCATGATAATTTATTTTGGGATAAAATTTTTCTTGGCTGAAATAATTTGTAAACTTGGGCAAGGAATGTAACCTCTTTACTCGTTTTCCTCATATAATAATAGTTCCTAGTTGATGGGATTACATAAATTGACTTATTCTCTCTCTCTCTCTCTGGACTGAATGTTTGTGTCTCCTCCAAATGCATGTTAAAGTTCTAATTCCCAATGTGATGCTATTTGGAAGTGGGGCTTGGGGGAGGTAATTAGGTCATGAGTGTGGAGCCCTCATGAATGGGATGGTGAGATGGTCTCCTTCCCTCCACTTTGTGGAGGAACAGTGAGGAGGCAGGCATCTGTGAACCAGGAGGAGGGAACTCACCAAGAACCTGACCAGGCTGGCACCCTGATCGCAAACTCCCAGTCTCCAGAGCTGTGAAACATAAATGTTTGTTGTTCAAATCAGCCAGTTTATAGTATTTTGTTATAGCAGCCAAAACTCACACCGTATAGTTTCTGACTTATGATGGTTAATGAATTTTGGACTTCACAAGGGTGCGAAAGTGATATGTATTCAGTAGAAACTGTACTTCAAATTTTGAATTTTGATCTTTCCCTGGGCTAGCAATATTCAGTATAATACTCTCTTATGATGTTGGGCACTGTCAGTGAGCCGTAGTTCCCGGCCAGCTGTGCAATCACTAGGGTAAACAATGGGTACTCCACCATGCACTGTGTTTCCAAGGTTTTTTGGATATTGTGTTTTCACATCTCATCATGTCTACAAAACACCCATCTGTGTCTCCTGCTTCTGGTAAGAAGAGGAAGGCAATTACTCTTGAGATAAAACTCAAGATAATTGCCAACTGTAGGTTAATGTAAGTGCTCTGAGCACATTGAAGGTAGGCAAGGCTAAGCTGCAATGTACAGTAGGTTAGCTGTATTAAATGCATTTACTATGGGTTTATCAGGACCGCATCATAAGTCAAAAAGCATCTGTATATCCTCCCTCTCTCCACACACACACACACACACACACACACAAATGGTCTGCATTATCTTTCTACTGCAGAAAGCATCTCAGAATATCAGAATACTTTTGAACTTGCTGAGCTTCAGATATTAAAACATGGTAACATATAGTTATGTTCTCTTCTTTTTTTTAATATTTTTATTGGGGAATTGGGGGATGGGAACAGTGCTGGGGAATTGGGGGAAGGGGAACAGACAAGTTGCTGT
>NW_017731579.1:46354-99939 GCF_001890085.2 Hipposideros armiger
GGCTTCTGGACGGCCGCTCACGCTGGCTGCTGGCTACACACGGTAGCCCATGGCAACCCACTGCAGCAGGGGCTGCAGCCTACGCCTTCGCCGTGGATTCATGGCAGCCCAGCTCCAGGTTGAGCTGTTGTTCAGCATCTTAGCTGTAGAGGGCAGTGTAGAGGGCAGTGTCACTGGCGCTCATACGTGGGATCCAAACTGGGGCCCTCTGGCATCCCAAGCCAGCTCTTAACCAATGTGCCACTCCGCCGGCCCTGTTCTTTTCTTTTTTTAATGACACAAATGGAAAGAACCATGATGTTAGTGTTTTTCAAAGAAAGTTGGCCACTGAGGAATTCATCCATTCTCAGGATTTATTCCCCACAGATGGGGCAAACATTCCTGGGCTATTGATGACAGTGAATTTAGCCAATTATATCTTAGTCACCAATTAGATTCCTTGGAAACATGACTTTATTTTAACCCAGTATGAAAATTATGCAAACTGGATCACAGACTTGATGAGAATAAGGTTGAGCTACAATAAATCAAGCTAAAGTCAGTGAAAAAATAATATAGAAATAGCAAATTTGGTCTACAGTGCTACAGTGTGTCTTTGAGTAATGCAAGATTATTTATTTATTTATTTATTTTTTTAGCACATGGCGTTGAAACATTTGGAAGGGAAAGCAAAAATTGTCTTAAAGAGAAGATGATATTGTGAAACAAACTCGCTGCAGGGCTCCAAATGTTTAAAATTCTCAAATAATTTCTCTTGTGGCTTGCATGGAATTACTTTAAAAAATTTTCAGAGTTGAAATGTACAATTCATGACAAAGAGTCCTTCACACCAGCCTTTCACACATTGCTAGGCTATAGGGATATATTCATTATTATGTAAACTTGCAAAACATTGAGTTGCTAGCAAGTATGTCAACACATATTTTTTGAAGGCTTCTTATGTGGCAGGCTATTCTCTAGAAACTGGAAATAAACTGATGTACAAACAGACATGAATCCACTCTTGTAGAGGAATAAGCAGATAGTAGTTAATATATATGTATGTAATATGTATGATATATATATATATATATACATATATATATATAAATTATAAGAATTTTTATATGTATGATACATATTTATATACGTAAGTCCAACTTGCACTTTATCTATTTGATTCTTAACACTACTTCTGTTCATGCCCCTGGGTCCAGCAAGATGGAAATTTCAGCGCCTTAAGGTCCCCTAAGGCTACTAGAATAGGTGAAGGCAGGATATTAAATAAGTTTACCCTAAGGCAACACTCTTGATAGGCCAAAAAAATGTTACTACTAGCTCCATAATCTTGCCATTCACTTTCCCATTTCAAATAATTGTTAGCTCTATTACCCAATATAATTTGCCAGAGAGTTATATAATATTCATGTCCCAATTAATTCTATGTGCACACTATAATAGTGAATAATATGAATTCCCCTCCCATTATTAAATCAATTTCATGTTGCCACAAATAATGTAAAGCTCCATGGAGTAGAGCACCCCAAGTGAATCTCTTCTACTTATTTTTTTCTCCTACAGGTAATCATAGAAATGCTAATAATGAAGCCTAAACAAAATGAATCAAAAATAAAATCCTTTCTACTCTCTTTTCCTAGAAGAGTTGAAGTCATCAAATCTCTCATTTCTTCTTCATCACTTCAAACACAACCAGAAAGGCTTTATTCTAGGAGAACCCGTCACTATCATTCCCTGGATCTGAAACAGCATGTTTAAAGTCTTCTCCACAGCATAAAAAAAAAGATTAAAAAATAAAAAATAAAAAAATCTCATGCTTCCTTGAAATTCACTGAAAAAAAATGCATAAATTACCCATTCACTGACCTCTTCTATTAAATCTCTCTCTCTCTCTCTCTCTCTCTCTCTCTCTCTCTCTCTCTCTCATTAACAGCAACTCTGTGTACTGTTATTCAAATAATGCAATTCACAACACACAAACACACATGGTAACCTTTCAACTACCTGTGCTAGGTGTCTACTCTTGACTTAGCAGCATTCAGAGGTTTCTTTTTACTAACTTTTTGGATCCTGACCCCATTTGGGACAGAAAGATTAGCATTTTCTCTCTTGATGTTTTAAAAATGCCTCTGACTTTTTTCCCACTATTACTTTTTGGTTTTTGTTCTTGCCTTAGTAGCAAAAGCAAAGCAAAGCAAAAGCAAAATAAGATTAACAAAAACCTTCTCTTTTCTTTTTTTTAAGATTTTATTGGGGAATTGGGGGAGGGGAACAGCGTTGGGGAATCGGGGGAAGGGGAACAGAAAAGTTGCTGTTGTTTTGTTCTTCAGTCTAGTTGTGGAGGATGTTGCTTCACTGGCCCAAGCTAGCACCATCATTGCGCTCTTCCCTGGCGAGGCAGATCAGTCACCAGCCTCTGGATGGCCACTCACGGTGACTGCTGGCCGCTCATGCTGGCTGCCGGCTACACATGGTAGCTTATGGCAGCCCACTGCAGCAGGGGCTGCAGCCTACCCCGTCGCCGGCAACCCACGGCAGCCCAGCCCCAGGTCGAGCTGCCATTTACCATCTTAGCTGCAGAGGGCAGTGTCACTGGCCCTCATATGTGGGATCCGAACCGGGGCCCTCTGGCATCCCAAGCCAGTTCATAACCAACGCGCCACTTGGCTGGCCCAACAAAAACCTTCTCTTTTCTAGATTCATTTTTTCAAAAGGTATTCATTTAGATATTACTCCTTCATTTTGTATATATCTCTCACCTGCTGCTGTTTAAGATCTTAACCCTTCTCTTAAGAATATGCCTCCATTCCTTCTAGATTGCCTTTTTGGTTTTTTAAATTTTATTGGGGAACAGTGTGTTTTTCCAGGACCCATCAGCTCCAAGTCAAGTAGTTATTTCAATCTAGTTGTGGAGGGTGCAACTCAGTGGCCCATGTGGGAATCGAACCAGCAACCTTGGTGTTATGTGCCTGTGCTTTAACCAACTGAGCTAACCAGCCACCCCTAGATTGCCTTTTGAAACTTCCATGGCACTAACTCAACTCTGAACAGTAGTTCATTGTTTATTCTAAACATTTCGTTATAGCTCAGCGTCCTGATGTTCCTCCACAATTTCTGAGCCAACCTGATTCTCCCATCCAAGGTTCATATGTCACTGATGGTATTTGTAGCCTTTGGATATGTGATAATTCATTTAGATTTTGTTCTTCTTCAACCCAGAAAGATGAACCACTCCCCACATGATGAGGGCCAACCTTCCTCTGTTGCTGCTCGTTGATAAAATCTACTCCCTTAGTGTAGACCCACACACTCTGGGTATTTGAATTATACAGCCATGACGAAAATTTCACTAACGCTTATTGAGTACCTGATACTTAGTGGGGGAGGGAAAAAGAAGGGGAACAAATTCAGGAGGTATCAAAGATCAAGAAAGGGTGATCATTTACTTCCCACTCCCTCTTCTCTTTCTCACCACCCAATTCCAGAGATGAGGACCTGTGATAAATGCAGCACTTTGAGATGTTATGATGATCACCTACGGCTGCTCATTTTCAGCAGAGGTGTCTAGGATGTGTTAAAAGTCCAAAACTAGATGCACTCAGTATTTAATTAGGCATGATAGCCAATAAAACATACCAGCCAATAAGATCTCTACTGTTCCTCAGTGGTTGTGGAGGGAAGTGGGAAAATAAATGAGAAGAATACTTTCTTTTCTTAAATTTGATAGTGCATTTTAATCTTTATTTGCTTTATAATGCTGGGCTGAGGTATGCATGCAAACATATATGCAAAAAATAAATTTATCAGAAATATAATGTTAGATCAGTTGTTCTCTAAGTAAGATACATGGGATTCTGTATTAGACTTACTTGGAGTGCTTATTCAAAACATAGACTTCTGAGCTCCTCACAAGACTTACTAAATCAGAAGTCCTATTTACAGAGGCTTCTAAAACCACAATTTTAAAAACAGATATTCCAATGATTCGTATGAATTCTACAATTTAAGACCTGCTTTTATGTAGGTAGTCATTTTGATATTAAGGGAAGTGTGTGTGTGTGTGTGTGTGTGTGTGTGTGTGTGTGTGTGTGTGTGAAATCTGTGGTTCCATAAATCATATTCTGTATCAATACTTTCTTCTAAGCTGTGAAGTCAGAAAATACTTCTTTTATGGATTAACTACATGCACACATACACACATGCATGTGTGCACAAGGGTTTTACAGTGAAATATATTTCACACTCTGTATATTACATGACCCCTTGGGGATTTCCAATTCACATTAATATATTAAAGACTCTAAGAACCTATAAAAAACTGATGTTTCTCAAATCTTTCAAGCAACTGTTTGTCTGATTGTTTATTATTTTTCATTTTTGTCAAGTAAAACTGTGACTACTCAATGCCAGTTTAGGAGTCACCATTCTAATGAAATATTACGAAGTATCTTCATTGTAAAATATTATTAAAGATTCACCTCTTCTATTTTTTACTTCAAGTACTTTTCTAAACAATTGATGCTGTTTTGGAAGGAAGTTTTTGTTTTTCCCTCTGTCTAGCTGTAAGTATGGGAACATTCTCTCTGTGTTGAATAAACACAAATTCATACCAGCAGACATATGAACATAACTTTTACACTTTTGGTAGTAATTAAAATATGTTGTTTTAATCAGGTAATCTAGTAATAAGCTTAGTACATTAATATTCAGAAAACAACTGACAGGAACACTTTTGTTCTGTACTCTAAAATTATTATCCCAGGTGTTTGGGAACAGAATCATTTAACAGCCATTAAAGCGTGAGAAAATATACAGCTTTAACCTACATTGAGAGGTTAAAAATAGAAACACCAGCAAATAGATTTAAATATATGTATCACCAGACATATATTTCAGGCAAACCCTTTCCTCTTCCCTTCTAAAAAAATTATGGGAAAAATAGTGGCATGACATTTTATGTTCTAGTTTTGATTGTTAAGGACCATTTACTTAATGTTTTCCCCACATGTCAAAAACCAATTAAATATGTGTGTGAATTGGGTAATAAATCTCTTCTTCCATGTATATTTCTCCTTTCGATTATAAGTTAGCTGTCTAACCTACATTTTGCAACTTGTTCTTAAAGGTGCAATGGCGGTGAGTGGTTCCCCACTAAGATGGGATAATGTGGGGAGAAGTGGGTTTCTTCTGATATATTGAGCATAATGAGCCTCATGTGGGAGCTCAGAACTGGGATGGATCATACCTGGGGAGGCTAGTTTCTTGAGTTCTTATATTCTGAGGATGGTAGGGAAGTTATCCAGCTACCTAGTATGACATGTTTTAGGTTATTTTATTTTAGGTGGTGATTGGTGACAAGGACTACACTCTTCAGGTTGGACACATGTGCACACATATTGCCACTTCCATCCACTTCTCAGCCCAGAGTGGGAGGCAAGCAGGCTGCTACCGCAACCTTCCCTATACCAGGCTGGGCATTCTAATGGAGAAAAAAAAGAATACATTTGTCTCTGCAGTCAGGAGTAATGTGCTGCTCCAGTCTCAGTTGAGAAAACATTTTTTAACAGTGGTCAGCATTATTGGAGATCCTGTGCTGCTAAGATGGGCTATGACTCAAACGGACCCCAGCTCCTCTCTTTCCATGAGACCAGTAGGTCATGTTTCTGGATTTGATAAGCCACAGATGTGATCAGCAAGTCCGCTTCACTAGTACTTTGTCATATCCATCAATAATGCTACACAAAATTTAAACTTACACTTTCATCATCGTAACAAAATAATGTATATGTTGGGGTCTAGATACTTTTATTCTTCCCTCAAGAAATGGATGACCAAGTAAGGGAAGACTTAAAAATCTAGGCAGCTAGGCCCAGGGGGAAACCTCAGGCATTTTCTTTAGCTTCAGCAACCAGCTCTGTCGCTCTTCTGGGGGCTATTTCTGTTCACTTATTTGCAAATATTGCAATTGTCCATTGTCTCTAAACATCAAAACGACCATTCCTTACAGACTTCAGACCTTCCCACTATTCCTGAGGGGTGTTGGGAAAGCATGATAGGACAGGACTTAGAAAAGTTGGTCTTAATTAAATGTGCACAATATAATAACTGGAAAAACATGCTATTTTTTCGTATCACCATTACTTAGATAAGAATTTTTTAATTTTAAGCTTAGAATCACATACAATTTCTTATCTATGTAATTAAATGTGATATTAACATTTGAGATAAACATAAGGTCATTTTTTTCTTACCATTTTTTTTTAAAGGAAGAGATGGCTGATACAAATATGAGCCTCATAGGTATCAAGTAGATCTTTAAAAAAAAATCTGGGATGGAGCAGAGAACTTAACATTTTCTGTTATAGAAAATTATCCTTCTATAGTGGATATCTATAGTTTTTCAGTTCCTTGTTTTATTGTTGTTTCTTGGCATTATTAAGTACTTGAATGCAATAAATTCTGTTACAATTACATAAACATATACGAGTATACTGTGAGATTCATAAAAAGTATATGACTTGCTTAGAGTTGCCTAATATGTAAAATGGGGATTAGAAGCAGGCTTTTTGATATCTTCATACAAGATATTTACGACCCAACAGGCCACTTTTTTATGTGTCTTTCAAAATGTGAGGTCTATCAGTAGTGGGGAAAAAATAAATAAAAGGAAGAAGATCAATATATGAGAGGAAAACTGTATCAATGTGACAGATGAGGGCTTTCATGGAAAACTAGATTAAAAAGTAGTTAGTATTTATCTCTGTGTAACAAACCACCTCCAAATCTTAATAGCTTATAAATTTAATATCTTTCACAGTAGGTTGATTGGGTTCAAATCTCTCTTCTAGTTGCAGAAAGACTTCAGTTGCAGCAAGAGTCATCTGGAAGGCCCAATTAGGAGGGATATCCAGGATGGATCTTTCACTTACAAGGCTGGTCTTTAGCTGGTGTGGGAACTGACTGGATGTCTTTTGCTTTCTGTGTGACCTCTCAACGTGACCAGCTTGGCTCCCCTCACAGCATGGCAGCTCACTGTAGTTGAACTACTTACATGGCTGCTGGCTCCTCCAGAGCAAGTGTTCCCGTATACCTAGGTAGAAGCCTTGGTTTCTCATGATCTAGCATTGGGAGTCACATATCATCACTCCTGCCACATTCTCTTGATAAAAGGAGGTCACAGGATGTTGCAGTTTATGGAAGGGTCCATCTTTGGAGACTAGCTATCACAGTGATGCTCAGAGGTAAGAATAAGAAAGCTGCACAGAAAAATCTCATGTCTTTCTTCTCTTGTAATGTAAATTAGTCATTGATTCTTAGGAACCGGAAAAGACCTCAAATATCCTCTATTTAAAATATCTCATGTACACTTAAAGAACCTAAAGCTCAGGTAAAAGTCTCTGTGTTTACAAAAATAAAAGTCAGTAATTATATCTTACTATTTTTAGACAATTAGGATGTCACAGTATTTTAACAATTAGTCTGAACAAAAACCAAAAAAGCAAAGAAGTGTAGGAAAAGCGTCTCATCTGAAACAATGTATAAAAATTAATTTGACACCATTGAGAGATACCTTCCAAAATGTATATAAGGTAGGCAATGGTTTTTAACTTTTATATTCACAAGTAAAAGAAGTAATAGCATCTAAAACTAGATAAAAATGTTTTGGTTTCTCGTTGTATTTCTTTTTCCGTTATTTCATTTAAAAAATTGTGACATAAGTGTGCAATGACCTATTTCCCTATATGCTTAATAAGAATATTTTCATTTGAACTATTTCTCATTTTTGTCAGGTACAGATGATAGGAGTAGTATTATTTTTATTAAGCTGAAGTTTTATAAGCAAAAAGGGAACTAGTGATAACCCAGCTGGAATTTCCCATAGATTACCCTAGAAAATGTACATAATGACTGACAGAAAATATTCAAAACTACATACTAGCTCTTAGTTATTCCTGCTCTGTGAATTCTTTAGCAAGGGGCTTGTTACTACTATGAGGAGACTATGTGTTTCATTGTTATTAACTGTGTAATGCATAAATGGAGACTAGGGTCAGTGGGCACAGCAGCTAGATTTGACCGATGGGTTTGCAACGCGAGAACTCCCCTCTGAAAACTCGGTGTGCATGGAGAGAAAGAATGTTTTATTTTGCAATATAACATTGAAATATGTCAAGCCCATGAGCTGAGACTTTCTGGGCCGATATGTGTTCTGAGAATATAGGAAACAAATTGCTAAGGCTCACAAACAAGCCCATTCTATGAATAGAGATTGACTTTGTTGGCAAGGGAAGCCAGTTGCTCGGGTGTTAGGTGACACATTCCCACTCTGTACTTTACCAAGAAAAAGGTTTGGAAAGCAAACTACTTGAAACGTTTTCCCAGAGGTTTCCAGTGAATATCAAACCCATCAAGCATCACATTTATTTTAGACACAGGCTCCCTATGCCTCAGGAAACTCAGCTCTAATGTCATTGGAAGCACCTGTCATCTCCCTTCACCTTTTACTGTCAGGCTATCTGTGCCTTAAGGTAGGTCACCTTTCTTTGGCGTTCTGCTTCCTTATGGGTTTGGAAGCTCAATTTCTTCTTCCACACGAGCTGTATTTGGAATTTGAGACCTTTTCGCTTGCCCCCATTGACTCTTCACGACATTTCCCATTGCATGGTCAAACTGCTACTCTCGTTCATGTATTTATTCAACAAAGTATTTCTATATTATATAATATAAGCATAATATTTTAAATAGTATATATTCTATTTTGTTAAACAATTACTTATTGAACTCCCACTACGAGGAAGAAATACTTAGAGGTAAAGGAGTCAGAGAAATAGACTTGCCCCCGTTGCCACTGAGTGCGGTTGGGCTAACTAATGCCAGGAAGAAGGTGAAGGGGCTTCTGCTGAAACAGAACAGAACCAAGGTCCAGTAATGCTTTTTTAAAAACAATAGACTGGGTGGGGGTTTCCCCATGACATACGTAAAAAACCTGCTTCCCACTATCCCCGAGAATTTGAGTCTACCTCCTCAATGAGGATGGAACACATAGTTTTTGTAAGAAAATGGAAACAGTTTTCCTAATATTTTCCCCCCAGATGTTTTCTACCTGGGTTAAGAGAAAATGAGCTTTTTGGATTCTGTATGCAAGGTTGAGCCTGCACGATATGTTTTTGTTTTATTATTCTAGAAACATTTCCTAGAGCCTCTCAAGGTTAATCAAGTACACCAGAAATTTCTATGGGGGTTGTAGAATCTAATTATTATTCCTTGTGGTTACCATGCCAGCTTCCTCAACCCCACCTTCAGAATTCCTTCTGAAACAGCAAACAAATTCTGCAGCCATGTACTTATGGATAGAGTTATTCTTCCTCTGGGCAGGTTCTGAAGGACAAGATGAGGAGAGGAAGAAGGCTCTTTGGTTGCAATGACTGATCACATCAGGTTTTTTTATTTTATTATTCTAAATTTTGTCAATAATGCTAAAATACAATGGTTTAGTATGCATGTTATGTGAAATAGGATGCCCAGGTGAAGGAGGAATGATTTTATTTTGAAAGGGGGAGAGTTAGGGGGAGAAACATGACCACCTGCTTTGCCTTGAGAGCAGAGAGAAATTCACCTTGATTCAGATTATATTTCTTCAGAGAAGAATGAGAAGGAAGTTACCTTACATTAATATTGACAGATGAAGGAATACAGGGGATGATTTTATAATGTAACCTTTGCTCTCTGATTAGTTTAGCAAATGTAGGCCAATGAGGCTCTAACACTAAAATAATTCCAGAGAAAGATAGCGACCAGGTCTTAAGAAGAGGGTCAAAGGTTTTATTGGTAAGAATTGCTTACTTAACAGGGTGAGGCTGATGCTTTGCTCCCCACTGAGTGGTGTTCACTCTTTTAGGAACAATGATTCAGACTGGGGACACAACCAAAAACCAACTGGAAACCTTTGTGCCCCAAATGGAACTGGGCAGAGACCTGGACCACTAAGGTCACCTTGCTATGCCTGTTTAATTAAAAAAAAAAAAATTGAATCACGTAAGAATGTGAATGAACAGCAACTCTAGGATGTAGGGTTATGTTCTCAAGATGTGTTGAATTTTCTGTGGTGAAGGTGTAGCAGATATTATTGATTGCTCACCCCAAAGCCATTCCTCACCCCTTTGTCCCTTGCAGCTTTCCTATCTTGCAGGCTGTAGAGCCACTGCAGAAGTGGCTATATAATATAGTGCTTGACATTGATGTGTGAGGGGAAGTTTAATAAGGAAGTTACTGGAAAAGATAATTTCTAGTTGAACTGGTGAGGAATACGAGAGCTGGCTGTCTCCCCCTGGCCAACGCTCCCCTTCCCAGCCTTTTTATGTGTACAAGATGATGTCTGCAGCTTAGACAGCCATTTTGCTACTGAGGAAGGGGAGGTGGTAACATGCATGTGGGTGACAAAACCCACATCCTATGAATAATTCAGAATAGAAAGAAAGCTGTGACCTTTACTGAACCCACTGAGTAGTTTCCTGCCTCCAGACTTCATTTTTACTGAACAGTAAATGCCCTTCTGGTTTAAATAGCCACTATTTGGATATTAATCCTTGTAGTCAAAAGCATTTCTTATGAGTAAATAAAGTATGTTGGTGCTCAAGGCATTAGGTGAAAGACAAAATACATGTGAACATAAAGTTATTCCAAGTTTGGGAAGTGGGATTTTTAGTTTCGTGTACCTTCTCAAAACTCTTCCACTCAAATATTTATTTGGTTAACATATTCTTAGAAGTAGGCAGACAGGCTTAGTGTTCTGATTAGTGCTTTATCTATGGGGAAACTGGAACTCGGAGGTAAATGGACTTTATCTAAAGCAACAAAACCATAACAGCAGAGCTGAGGCCTGAACTGAGATCTTTGATCCTTTGTCTAGGAACCTCCAATGGGGCATGTTGCAAATTAGAACAACAAAAAAAGGTTTTTACATCAAAGAAACTGGATTACTAATGATGCTAATTTTCTCTTTTGCTTCAAACTAGGGGCCAGCAATGCACTAAAGAAAGGATTTTCACCTAGGCTTTCTCCACGTTCTTCATAGAAGGGAATGTATACAATTACTACCTTGCTACAACCACCACCCAGATCCTGGCTGCAGTAAATATGTTTACCGAGGTTAGACATCTAAAACTAAATAGTTTCTAAAAGGAGCTAGAGAATGTTGTAGCAGAGCCATTATAGCTCTAGTTTTCCTGTTTCTTTCAATTCAGACCCTGCCACAGAGTCTCATTCCCTTCTAAGAATTCATGGTTTGCAAAGAGAAAGTCCATCTAGTTTTATAGCTGCTTTGCTAAAATGCAACAAAATGAATAGTTTGCACCTAAATCCAATGACATAAGTTCTTAGATGGGCTAATAATCATCCTTTATAGAGGTCTATACATCTCTATACAGGAGAATCAAATATAATGTTTCTTCAAATGACCTTTAAAAATAATGAAAATTTAATCGCTTTTCTCTTATCCTGATAATTCAATTTATTTTGGGATTGTCCTTTTATAATGGAGTAAAAGGTATGAAATACTTTTGAAACGAATGCACTAGTTCTATGAAAATAGCCCACAACTATAAGTGTTTCATATTTTACCTCAAATGCATCGATAAGTTGAGGGTAGAATCAGAGACAGAAAAAAATCCTGAAATGAATAGGCTGCTACAGTGATTTGTACTCGGCAGGCCTATATTTATTGAGAAATATATGATTTCAGATAATCTTCTGAAACAAACAATTCTTGGATCCTACTTAGTTTTCCTATAGATTGATGTCTTTTGGGGGCTGAGTTAGGGGAAATATTTAGCATGTACAAAAGCATTTGATAAAAGTTATTTTTGCAACACAATTTACCAAATGCAAGTCTTGAGGCTAATGATACAAAAGACATTGGGGGGGGGTTGTAAGGGAAATTTCACATTTTCTTCAGAGAATAGCTTCTTTTTTTTAAAAAAAATGATAGAAATATTGAAGAAGAAAAAATATTTTTTTTTCCTAATGACATCAAGATAGGTTTTAGGACATGGTATGACAATAATCAATAGAGCTTACACACAATAGTCTGAACCAAGATGAGTGCAATTTCCATTACCCAATAATTCCCAAACTGATGAGAGAATAAGGAGAAAATACTAGAACATAGGAATGAGCATGACAGTCAGGATGAAATAAAGCAATGAATTAAGAGAGAAAAGGGAAAGACTTAGGAACACAGATAGTTACAAAAATGGATAGGAAGTAACAGCAATAAGCAAAAACCATATTTTTGCACTGTTGTGTGCTAATTAGCCACATTATAATTAATCTATTTCTGGTGACAATTCATCATTCTCTTGAGGTCCTGACATATTCATTCTTTATTCATTCATCCAGATATTTATTAAATATTTATTGGATTATTTTAATGTGCCAGGAATTAAGTTAAGTCTTAAAAATACAGACAGGCATAAGTCCTTTCCTGATGGCCTGATTGGGGGGTGGGGGGTGGGGGGAGGCACACAGACATTCAGATAAAGAATTAGAAATATCTTTAGAGGTATTTTGATACAAATATAAGCAAGATGCAAAGGAAGAATATTAAAGTCCAGAATCTGGATGCTTCTCAATACCTCCACTGCTGCCTCATGGTCAGATCCACATCCCCCTTTCCTGGATTATTGCAGGAGCCTCCTCACTATCACTGCATCTACCTTTTGCCCTGCTACAATCCATCCTCAGGAGAGCAGTCAGAATAATCCTGAAACATGGGCCAGGTCATATCACTCCTGTGCTCATTGATGGCTCCTGCTCTCATTCAAAGTAAAAGCCAAGGTTCTGGTAATGGTTGTGAGCACCCCCCCCCCCCCCGGGATCCTGCCCCTGTTCATCTTCTCCTACACCCCTCCTTTCTTACTGCTTCCATCCACACTGACCAGCCTTGTCTTACAGCCTTTGCTCTCACCGCTTCTTCTCCTAGAAAGGATATCTGCTTAGCTTTCTCTTTCTCTTTTCAAATATTTTCTCAAGTCTCACTTTATTAATGAGGCTTATACTAGAAACCGACTGAATATGGCAAATTGCCCCTTTTCTCCACAAATGCCCTAATTCCCTTATAATGCTCTGTTATTTTTCCCCCCATAATAATGTTCACCATCTAACATGCAACATAACTCATTTACCGTATTTGCCGGCGTATAAGACGATTTTTTGGCCCTGAAAAATATGCCTCCAAGTGGGGGGTCGTCTTATACGCCAGGTACACTTCAGATAGACTGCCCATAGTGCTTGCCCCGTGCCATAGTGGCCTCCCGATGCCCTCCCACTTCATTCCACATACCGTTCAGGCTGCTTGCCTATGTTCCTGAGAAGCATCTACGGTACCAGTCTATAGAGTGTGTTTTCTTTAGTGAATTACCGGTATGTTTACCGGTAATAAACTTGCACTGTTTTATGTATATGTTTGATTACATACAGCCTTGTGACAGTTTTCCTGCATGTCATAAGCACTTAATATAAATATAAATGTTGAAATCAAATCTGATATTGTTTTACCTTTTATTTGGTGTGTGGAAGGTGTGCGGAAGAGGGGGTAGTCTTATACAGCGAGTATATAACAAACTCTGTATTTTGAGTGGAAATGTTAGGGGGTCGTCTTATACGCCCAGTCGTCTTATACGCCAGCAAATACGGTACTTATTTTGATTGATAGTAATGTTTTATTGTTTGTATTCCTCCCTGACAATGGAAGCTGCAAAGAGCACAGATCTCTATTTTGTTCACTGCAGTATCCCAAACATGGAGAACATTTAGTGGGCACTTGATAAAATGTTTGTGAATGAAAGCATGAAAAGTAAGAGGTTTATTTTACTGGAGGGAAGGGAGGAAAGAAGGAGATTAAGAAAAGCTAGCCCAAATTAATGTCTCATATATTTAGATTGCTGATGCCAATATCTATTTGACAGTCATTCACAAGGCAAGACATCTTCGGGCATAGAAAACTGTGTGAGCAAAGAAGAGGCTGGAAATAAGTATGTGAAGATGTGAAAATGTGCCCATTATCCCAGGTCAGGGATCAGAAAACTATGGCGTCGGGGCCAAATTCAGGCCACACACTATGTTTATTGGAACAGAGTTATGCCCGTTTGTTTAGGCATTCTCTATGGCTACTTTTCCTCTACGGCAGAAGAATTGAGTTGTTGCAACAGAGAACAAATGGCCCACAACACATTATCATCTGACCATTTAAGGGAAAACAAAAGGTATAAGTGAAGGCTTTAGGCTGGAAAGCACCATGTTCAGAATCCTGATATGGAAACATCATTCTTTAGTCAACTCAGTTTTCCTCGTTAGTCTTTGCCTCAAGATATCTCATTAAGCTTTTTTGCATATGTGTGTAGATGTGTATATTTTTGTTTTGGTGTACCAACTCTAAAGAGAAAATTTCACCGTCTACAATATATTTTATTTCTGCTTTGTCTTCAACCCTGGACTTTGTGGAACTTCCTGGTCAATAGAGCAGTTGCTACAAATGACTAAATGGGTGATGCCATAGAATATTTTTTAAATTCTTCAAGGAGTAGGCTATGACGTGAGAGGTTTCTGATTAAAACATGAGATATCATATGGCTCCCAACACAGCTTAGTTAGGTATCTATGTCATGCTTTGGGTTTGGTTGGCTTTCCGATCTTTATTTTATCTTGTTTTGGAGAAACTGGATAAAAACAGTATATTTGGAGAGTAAGTTAATTGCTGGGGTGGGCCAAATACAAATTAATAATGTAAAATGTCTGTTAGAGAGTGAGCTGGAATCATCACACTAATTTCATTTATAAAATTCAAACTGGCAAGAGACTGTATAACACTAATGATGGCCAGTTGCCTAATTAGCTCAGCAACACAGTCTTTCTAATTTATTAAAGTAAAATGACTCCTAGTTGCAAACCTGGGGCAGCAGATAACTCCCTGTTAAAAATCTGCTTTAAAGTATGGGGTGGGTTTAATGACAGAGGTAGGCTAGTATGTGTAGGTTTCTTCTGCAAATAAGAACATGCAAGTGATACCTGGAAATTTAAACTATATTAAACACATAAAATGTCTGTCATTATCTAAAAAAACAAGCAAATCTAATAATGGTCTGAGCATATTTCTCAACAAACATTAACAGATACTCTTTTTTTGAAGGAAGGGGGGGTTATTTATTATTAGTTGTTTATATTTTTGCCCAAACTGATTACTTTGGGTTTGTTTGTTTGTTTGTTTATTTATTTATTGCTTTGAGGAAAAAAATATGGAATCTTTTTAAACAAAGTCATTTCTAAGATTGTTATGATCGCTTGTTGAATTTGCTGTCTTTGCAATATTCACTTTTAATTAGAGGATAACCCAAACCATGAAAGACACTATTATATTGCTGATTTTAAACTTTAGGACCCAGACATTTAATAGTTTGCTTAACACCCACAAAGATCTGCTTTAAGGAGGTGTATAGTGTGGGAGTCATTTCTTCTGCTTTCAGGGGAATCTAGGCATCCTGCTGTGATCTGAAAATATGAACCTATCTAGAAAAAAAAGAAGAAGAAGGCTGAAAGGAAGAAGCAACAGTATGAATGGGCTGGAATCTTCCAGACTAGTATATCTTGGAATAGGTGACACAATAATGTGTCAGGGATACACTTTGGGGAACTGTTCCTACCTCCCAATCACACACCCAGGTCAGCCAGGTACATTAGCAGCATGGGTGACTGATTGGAAAAAGAGTCTGAGGGCCTCTTTTTAACACAGAGTGGCTATAAGTTTCAGGTATATATGGTAGATGGTAGATGGAACCAATAACAGTTAAACACCATATAGATATTTATAGATATTTGACTGATCTTTGTGAATGAATTGAGAAACATATGGACCTTTAAGTTGCTAACTCAGGAGGATAAAGTGAGATGTAGTTACATACCGTGTTTCCCCCAAAATAAGACCAGGTCTTATGTTAATTTTTGCTCCAAAAGATGCATTTTATTCATTTACTCATGTACAGATATCTACATTTATTCAAATACAGTCATGTCTGGCTGATGGTCTTAACTGGGGCTTATTTTGGAGTAGGGCTTATATTACAAGCACCCTGAAAATCATGGTAGGGCTTATTTTTCCAGTTAGGTCTTATTTTCGGGGAGACACGGTGCTTGTTTTTGTCATTTCACCTTTCAAATGAATGCTCTTGAAAAATTGACCCTAGGGTTGACCAAGGCTTGCAATTCATGGGAGTGTATTATCATCCTGCCTAGTTGTTCATAGCTTCTATTAACCTTACTTTACAGAGAAAAAAATATTTAAACGGTTTACTGTATTTATAACAAATGTAGCATCCTCATATATCTGATAATCGATAAAAGGACTCTAGCAAGGCAAAGAACTCTCAAGGAATCAGCAGGTGATTCTCAAGTTGCTTAGGAGAACAAGACATTCTTAGCACAAGCCAGGCATCCAGTGGTTTTCCAATTGAATGCATCAGGCTACCTTGGGTCTTCTTCTTTTAGAGCAAGTTTCCTTTTTAGAGAAACAAATAAATTACTTACATGCTTTTTACTACACTGACCTCACAGAGCTCAATCCACTTCATTATTATTAAAGAACTCACAGAAACCACTTGTTTTGGGATATATTTTCAAACATCAGAGGAAGGGTAGAATTGTACCAGAATTTCAAGTAATTTCACTACTCAGTTTAGAATTATTCTAATAATACTTCTGCTGCTTCAGAAATTCGGCTCCTCAGATGAAACTTTACAATCAATAAAAACAATTCTCACTCTTAGATGTAGATTGAATTAACTATTGAAAAATGCAAATCACATTTATTTTGGTCACAGCATACCTGCTAAACCAGTGATTGGATTATGTGTGTGTAGAAAGAAAACACCCAAAAAACCCCACCACCCTCTCTTTTATTATACATTTTTTGGATTTCTAGAAACATCTTACATGACATTTTTCAACTTTTCAACTTACATTCTGGCATGTTGTGCCATGGGAAATTGCAAGCTTTGAAGTTTTATAGACTTCTGTCAGTTACCGATTTTGTGGCCAGAAGATAATTACTAAATCGCTATAGGCTTTGCTTCCCACATCTCTGAAATGGGAATTAAGCACTTAAATTATAGGATTATTGTGAAGAATAACTGAGATAATGAATTTAAAGCTCCTGCAGCAAATAATTATACAACATAACCTTACAATTATAATATTATGATCATCAAATGAAAATATATACAATAATTTACTAAATAATTTTTTTAAATTAAAGTTCATTGGGGTGACCTACTAAATAATTTTTTAAACAATACTTGCTTCTGTTTTTTTAACACTGTTGAGTCTTTCTAGAATTATTAACCCAGTGGAAATTTCTTGTATGCTCATCTTAGTTCTGCAAAAAACATACAAACACCACACACACATGCCCCTAATATCTTTTTCTTTAATGTCAGGTATATTTCACAAAGCACAACACAATATTTTATTCCTGCACATAGCAGAATGTATGTCTTTATGCCCTATATGCTCAGCTTTTAATGGATTTTACTTTAAGCAAATCTTTGTTCTTTCCTATTTTCTTTGCTTTCATTTGGTGGCTTTCAAAGTTCCTTTCTTCCTTTTTGGTAATTGAGCCCTCCTCCACCTCTTTCAAGCAAAACACTACACAGAACTTCAATATGTAAAACTGATGCAAGTTGAGCTTTTATTAAAGCTGAAATAATGGATTTGAGGATTCTTATTCACTTCCCCTCCTTTGTGTTTGCACCCCCAACTCACCCCCCAACCAGTCCCCAAGTCACTCTGGAAAAACTAGGCAACACAAAAGACAGTTTGAAAACTGACGTAAAACCTGCCATTCATGTTGGCCCACCTAAGTCCCTGCAAAATTCAGCCAATTTTAGCCAAACCACAGCTGACTTGTATACCTATGAGCATGCAATAAATGTTTGTTGTTGTAATTCACTAAGATTGGAGGGAGGGAAGATACTTATGAGTATCATGAGCATTATAGTAGCAATAGCCTAATAATATAGACGACGTACCAATACTTGTTCCTACTTGCAGTGTATGATTGTGAGGTTCCCTAACTACACCCTCTTTCATACAATGTATTATCAAAATACTTGATCTCATCAATATGAAAATTTTATCATTTTGCCTTTACATTACATTAAAATGGGTGAAGTTGAGTATCTTCTCATATTTGCTTTTTAAAATTGGGCTAGATAATTTTTACCCAGCTTTATTGCTTTACTGAGCTATAATTGACAAACACACACACACACACACACACATACACACAATGTACAACTTGATGACCTAATATACATATACATTGTGAAATTATTACCGTGATTAATTAACACATCCATCACCTTTCATAGTTACTTGGTGTGGGGCAGTAAGAATACTTAAGATTTACTCTCTTAGCAAATTTCCAGGGTATAATATGGTATTATTAACTATAGTCACCATGCTGTACATTATAGCTCTTATAATTGAAAGTTTGTACCCTTTGACCAACACCTCCCCATTTCCCCCACTCCCCAGCACCTGTCAACTACCATTCTACTTTCTGGTTCTATAAGATTTCTCATGCCTTCTAGATTTACTCAGGCCCAAACTTGAATATACCATTTCCATCCAATGATAGACTACTGCTGTGCTGGCCTAACTTTATAACTTTCTGGATTTGATAACAGCTCATGATGTGACAGACATATCAAGCCACTTACTCATTTTGTGTCTCATGGTCAGGTGCTCAGTCTCCACCAGAGCTCATAGCACTCAAATAGCTGCTGAAAACATGATCTATGTTATGATTGTCTTTTGGGTCTTGCCAAGGACCAAAAAGCATCATTTTCCACTAAGCCCAACACCATTAGATCTGCCAGTCATAGTGGCGCTATAGCCTAGACCCACTACACTTTCTCTGTGCACATCAAAACTGAGCCTTTTATGTCACCTAACCAACAATGTGAAGTGCTCTACTCAAATTTACTTTATATGGCCTCAAAAAGCTAAAGAGGCCCAATAAGAGCTGCAAATTTTTATAGTGAGAGAAAAGTGGCAGGGAATAAACAACTTGTCCTTTATCTCAGAGGGGCTGTCTCAGCAACTAGATTATTGGACCCTAAAACTTCCTTGATGTCGCAGATTCTCGAATCTTTATGGGCTTACATCCCATCTTCTGGTTATACATCTTATTAGGACATCTAGAGTATTTGTTGCTTCCTTATCATCAGGTTTAGTTAGTATGCTATCATCAATATATTGAACGAGTACAGTGTGTGTAGAACATCAAAACTCAAATAATCAACATCCCAGTGAAGTATCATGATAGAGAGGAAGAGTTTAGCACATCCTTGGGGGCAGGGCACAGACTGAGCACTGCTGTATCTTTATGCAAAGGCAAAATGCTTCTGATTTTTCCTATTGATGGAGAACAAGAAGAAAGCATTCACCAAATCAATGACCACATACCAAGTGCCAAAGCTTTTAATGATCTCCTCAAATAAAAATATAAACATCCAACATGGCAGCTGAAGCTGGGGCTAGCAACTGATTAAATAGTATGGTTGTCAGTCTTTATCAACCATTATTTATCTCATTTTTGGGAGAGTTATAAAGGTTAATTAAATAACAATATGAAAACTCCTGGCATTTCTTCCCCAAAGGCATTATTGCTGCTGATTTACTATCTTGGCAGGGGCAGGATAGTTTTCAGTAGTTTCTGGGCCTTCCACTGGCATTTCATAAAATAATGTCTCTTATTTTTCTAGTCAGAAAACCAATGTGATTATTCTGCCAGCTGCTAAGTATATCAGTTCCAAATACACATTCCAGGACTTGGGTAATAATCACAACATGGGTCTGTGGAAACACTTAGAATGTTACAAGACAGATTTACCCAACATTTTCTTTCTATCTGACCTCCCTAATCTCTTATTTTAATTGGTTTGGTTTCCCAGATATCAGTGTTAGATCAGACAAACCTGTAGGGGGCCACAGGTCTTAGGAGGTAGGGTTTTTATGGTATATATTTTCAGAACAGTTGCAGGGTACTTCCTCAAGGCTTCCAGGCTTCTCTTTTGATCAATGGGCTCTGGGTATGTGAGTTTAATTTGAAATGACCTGGCAAGGAATCACAATTATCCATTGCAGCAGCTTTCATAGTCTTCTGTGCAACAGTTATTGAGTTTTTATTATCCAATAACACCTGTGCCAGTGGTCCATGTTTTTTAACCCAAGGAACATCATATCTTAAAACCAAAGACCCTAAAGGTGAAGGCTTCCTGATTGTCCCTCTGACCTTGCTTTCCATTAAGGTAATTATATCTACTTTGCCTCTCATATTTAAGTGCTTCACTTTGGTCTCTACTATTTTGTAATACCATCATTCCATTGATACTAGGTAGCTCAGTTCCACAGCCACAAACCCTACCATTAACTCCAGCTTATAAAGGATACCTACCACCAGTTTCTGAATAATCTGGTGCCTCCCTTTACCAGTACATTTCTTTTAAATTGTTTAAACGTATTTAAAAATTTTTTCTCAATTATAATTGACATACAATATTGTATTAGTTTCAGGTGTACAAAATAGTGGTTAGTCATATATATAACTTATGAACTGGCCACCTTGATAAATCTAGTACCCATCTGACACCATACATAGTTACTACAAGGTTATTGACTATATTCTCAATGCTATACTTTACATCCCCGTGACTATTTTGTAGCTACCAATTTGTACCACTTAATTCTCCCCCCCCCTTCATCCATCCCCCCGAACCATCTAGATGCTCCTTGTATCTATGAGTTTGTTTCTGTTTTGTTTGTTCATTTTGTTCTTTAAATTCTACATATAAGTAAAATCATATGAAATTTGTCTTTCTCTCTCTGACATACTCCATCAGCACAATACCCTCCAGGTCCATCTCTATTGCTGGAGATGGCAAGATTTCATTCATTTTTTATGGCTGAGTAATATTTCGTTGTATATATGTACCACCTCCTCTTTATCTGTTCATCCATTGATGGACACCCAGGTTGCCTCCATATCTTGGCTATTGTAAATAATGCTGCAATGAGCAGTTGGATGCACTTGTCCTTTCAAAGTAGTGTTTTGGGTTTCTGGGATAAATACCCAGAAGTGGGATTACTGGGTCCTTCTTTGTCTCTTGTTATAGCCTTTGTTTTATTGTCTATTTTATCTGGTATAAGTATTGCTACCTCAGCTTTTTGTTTGTTTGTTTCCATTTTCATAAAATATCATTTTCCTTTCTTTTACTTTCAGTCTGTGTGTATCTTTCAATCTTAAGTGAGTCTCTTATAAGCAGTATATGTAAGGGTTTTGCTTTCTTTCCCTTTCAGTCCTCCTATGTCTTTTGATGGGAGCATTTAATCCATTTCCATCAAAAGTAATTATTGATAGATATGTAGTTATTGCATTTTCTCCTCCCCCTCCCCCCCTTCCTTCTTCTTCTTCCTCTTCTTCTTCTCCTTCTCCTCCTTCTCCTCCTCCTCCTCCTTCCTCTTCCCCTTCCCCTCCTCCTTCTTCTCCTTCCACTTCTCCCACTTCCCCCACTTCCCCCACTTCCCCCTCTTCCTCTTCCTCTTCCTCTTCTTCTTCTTCTTCTTCCTCCTCCTTCTTCTTCAGGATGTCCCTCTAAGATTTCTTGTAATACTGGTTTGGTGGTTATGAACTCTTTTAGCTTTTTCTTGTCTGGGAAGCTCCTTATCTGTCCTTTGATTCTAAATGATGGCCTTGCTGGGTACAGTACTCTTGGCTGTAGGTCCTTGCTTTTCATCACTTTGAATATTTCCTGCCAATTCCTTCTGGCTTGTAAAGTTTCTGTTGAGAAATCAGCTGACAATCTTCTGGGTGTGGGTTACTATTGTAAATGAGGTACTTTTTTCTTAGATTTACATGAATTTTGTGCCTAGCCAATTATCTTTTAATTTATAATAGTTCTCTTGAGTTTTTCAATTATACATGTATGTCACATGACAATAATAATAGTGTTTTATCATCTTTTTTATACTTTATTTCCTTTTCTACCCTAATTACTTGATCTGATATCTCTAGAACAATGTAAAATAACATGGGTGACACTGTTGTCTGAAGTTTAATGAGAACATTTTCAGTGTTCCTTTTAACACATGATGGTGGCTTTTGAGAACATATTAATGATATGTGTATTATGTTTGAAGAACACATCATAGAAACACACAGGTAATGTGCTGTATCTATACATTTCTATACATATATATAGATACATGTATGTATCTATACATACAAATCTGTGTGTTTCTATACATTTTTATGAAAACTCCAAACTAGATATCTATTTTCAGAGTCTTAATTTTTACATTTGATACTTTTCTTTCACAGAACTCATTAGTCAATATAGGAGCAGAAGACTAACTTCAAAATGTCAACAGGGGGAAAAAATGACAAAAGAAATGTAAGAGTCTTAAAAATTTCAAGGTCAGATGAAGATAGTATTAGTGAAATAATTTAAATAACAGAGAAGTGACACTGGTGAGGAAAAAAATAGAAAATAATTAAAAATATAGATAGAAATAATAAAAATAATTTATAATTATTAAACTTATTATTGATCAGAATATTTAGAAATAAGATATGTACAGGTGTTATGCCTAGAGAAAATTAATTTTTGAAAAAACTGTGTTTTCAAAAGAACTTTGAAAACAAGTGAAGAAAAGTCAGAAGACTGATTGCATCATTGAAAAAAATATTGTATCTGGCAGCAGGACAGTAGATTGACCAGCATGAGAAGATAGCAAAGTGAACGCTGTAGATCACAAGATCATAAATGGCAAATATTTTTGAAAGATGGGATGAAGGGCATTAAGTTTTAGAGAAAATGGGGAAAGGGAAAAAATTCAAATCTGGTTTCAGCATAGCATAAAAAGGGGTCAGAGGATACTAGCGCTGTGTTTTGATAACAGAGGAAATGGAAAAATGAGAAACAAGAAAAAGAAGTAAATCCAAACACTGAAATTCAGTTAAATTGATGAGATCATCAAGGTAGTAAGATTGACCTTCAAAGAAAAAGAAGGATTTTGCCAGGAACACAGGGAAGCTTCCGCTGAGGACACTGGGAGGATGGGATTCTCAATGTTAACTATTAACACAGATGAAGAGGACTAGGGCCAGTAGACAACTGCAGAGACAGGTAATAAGAAATAAGGTGTGAAGTGCTTTGGCTGATACCGAAATGTGTTCAGTACAAAGGTTTGAAGGGAAGTTTACTAGTTTGAATTTATACTAAATGAGAAACAGAGTGATGAAGAAGGAAGAAAGTTGAAGAAACAGGCTAACTTTAATCATTTTTTTTTAAGATTCTTATTTGGGAATTGGGGGGATGGGAACAGCGCTGGGGAATTGGGGGAAGGGGAACAGACAAATTGCTGTCCTTTTGTTCTTCAGTCTAGTTGTGGAGGACGTTGCTTCACTGGCCCAAGTTGGCACCATCATTGCGCTCTTCCCAGGTGAGGCAGATCAGTCGCCGGCTTCTGGACGGCCGCTCACTGCGGCTGCTGGCTGCTCACGCTGGCTGCTGGCTACACACGGTAGCCCATGGCAACCCACTGCCACAGGGGCTGCAGCCTTCACCGTCGCCGGAGACTCAGGGCAGCCCAGCTCCAAGTTGAGCTGTTGTTCAGCATCTTAGCTGTAGAGGGCAGTGTCACTGGCCCTCATATGTGGGATCCGAACCGGGGCCTTTTCGCATCCCTAACCAGTTCTTAACCAATGCGCCACTTGGCCGGCCCAAACTTTAATCACCTTGAATGGGTATGGGAAAGATGTAAAGGAAGCAGTGAAAGCTTCATACAAATAGAAATGGATGAGAGAGGCATTCAGAAGTGGAAGGAAAACCATTAAGGGGATGAGACACAGGTTTCAGTAGAAAAACTGAGAGGACAAGATTTAAAAGGAAGAAGATATTTATTAAAGGATAAGACAATAAGTTTCAGAACTAAAATATATATTATGAAATAAAAAAAGAAGATGGAAAGAGAAAGATAATTGAATATGGAGTATAAGAAAAACATAACTATATGCAAATCAATTCTGTGAAAATAGTGAAGTGGAAGCAAGAGTAAAATTAGAGAGTAGAATGGATTAAAATCCTTGAAAGATACTGAGTGTAAAAGGGAGTTGGGAGTGTGATGGCTTGTTTTGTACTATGTCAACTTGGCTAGGCTATGGTGCTCAGGGTTTGGTCAAACACTAGTCTAGAAGTTGCTGTGAGGATATTTTTTACATTTGATCAACATTTAAACCAGTAAACTTTGAATAAATCAGATTACCATCTATAATGTGAAGCCTAATCCAATCAATTGAAGACCTTATAAGACACACACACACACACACACACACACACACACACACACCCTGATGATTATACCCTATAGGTTCTGTTTCTCTAGAGGACTCTGATTAATACAAAGGAAATATTAATAATGAAGCAGACACTTATGGTACTATTGCCAATTTTTGGATCCTTAAAACTTGCAAATTTAAAACTTGAAAACATTCACTCCACTTATTCTTGGAGGTTAGATACAACTAAAAGAGTGCCACAACTGTCATTTTAGAATGATCCTCGTCTCTCTTGGCCTCATTCCCACATTTTTATCTTACTATCAAAAGCAAAATCTTACTGAGCTAAATGGCAATACAGTAGTCTTCCGCCGTCTGCCCCCAAAGAACATCAATTTTGACAATCATCTGCAAGAGTGCATTTGTGGAAGTCAGGGTGTCTAGCAAAGAACTTCTAGCACACCGCTGGAGCAAAAAAAAAAAAAAAAGAAAAAACCCCCAGCAAGATTAGATATATTGAACAGGGGGGCAAGAGGGAGAGTCTCACTTTCCCAGTATCATGTCACCCCTTCTCCAAAGTGTCACAGCTCACTAGCAAGAGAGACTTTCTCAGCCTGTAATTTCTCCCAAGCACGCAAGTGAGAGCAAGTGAGTGTGTGCCCAAAGAGGCCCACGTCTTTCTAGCTCCAACTATCGGATTGTCGGAAAAATCATGAAGCATTTTTGCAACAAAAGCATAGAAAAAATACGTCATGACTTTTCCAACAACCCGATAGAATAATGAGGTGTGCTGCATCACTAGGGGGCAGGAGTGGCTGAGAGAACAGCAGCCAGAGAGAGATCTTGGAGGGTATCAAAGGTGTGAAGCTCCTACTAAGCGCTTTATTCTGATACCATCAGGATGCCCATCCATGAGCCACTGGAGACACCTGTCTGTGCATCCTTCCAACTGCCCAACGGGTGCCCCCAATGCTCTGTGCACTCCCCCACCCCCCTTACACACACACACACACCCTGTGGCCGGACCCCTTTGCCCACCCTGGAAAGCAGAAAGTAGGAGCCTTTGCAGAAGCTAGAGAGCACACGCAGAAACCAGGACCGAGAAACTGCTTTCTCCCAGGTTTAGGAGAAAGCAGACTGATTTGAGCATTTGGCACTACCCTAGGGAAAGCAAACAGGAGGTTGAGAGCTAAAAAGATGACAAAGTGCACACAGAGTATATTTATAAATTTCGTGTATCACTGAATTGAAAAACCTGGCAGGCTTTGATGGTATTAAAAAGATTAGGCCTTCATGAGCATATCTTGAAGAAGTATGCAACATACATGGATTAAAAAGATAGGAATAAACCCAATATGTAGAGAATAAACAAGATATTTGTTTCCTTTAAAATATTGATTAGCATATACTTAAGAAAGGTAAGTTATAAAGATTTGTTTGAAAAGCATGCAATCTGTTACTTTATAGAATGTATATTTTATACAACCCACTAAATTCAAGATAATTCTCATGCTCACCTGGAACATAATATCAGGAATACTTTCCATTGCAATGCTAAATAAGAGGTATTTTATAGATGAAACAAGATCTAAACTTGAGTAATACTTCTCTGGTACTCTTTAAGTAATTTACATTTACTTAATTCAATGAAATGAAATGTTCAATTCATTTACTCTTCATAAAAGTCCTTTCAAGTATATCCTAACATCATCACCATTAAAGGTCAGGAAACAGAAACAGAAAGATTAAGTAAACTTGTACAGGTCACAAGGCTAGTAGGGAGTGGCAAAGCCATATTTAAACCCAAACTTTCTGGTTTTCTTAATTACTACATGGTATCACCCCAAATTTCAACTCTATGCAAAATGCCATGTGGCAACCATGCACAGTAAAGCACAGGAAATCACATTTACTGAGTACACACTGCATGTGTCTGTCAATTTGCTAAGCACTCCTACGGACCTCATGAAGTAAGTACAAATGAGGAAATAGAGACTTAATGAACTTAGGTAATTTATCCAAGCTCACAGAGCTTGTAAATAGTGCATCCTCTACTCAAGTCCATGATCTTTATAATTTCCTCTAACTGAAGGGGGAATCAATGAGGAAACGAATAGCTGTTGAACATCAGTTGTATACACAGCTTTGTGCCTGGTTGGGGATAAAAAGTGTAGTTCTTATCCTGAAGTGTTCACTTTCCTGTACAGAAACTACGTGCATATAAAAATAATTAGGCAAGTTTTATTTCCACATCAGAAAAAACAAATCTAGGTAGTCACAAAATTATTTTACAGACAATAACACCCAGGTTAAATGGTTTAATAAGGTCACAAAAACAGTAGCAACAGAACAAGGATGAACAACAGCCCAGAACTTTTGACTTTTCCATCCAGCCATTTCTTCCCTGACACACACTCCCCTCTGCCAACTGAATGGCACAGACAGTGAAGGTCTAGTTCAAATAAGGAAGAAAGTACTGTAGGCTGGACCAGTTGACTTGATATCTTTAAGATCTTATCTAGCAGATAGGGTTGTTGTGGGTTTTTTTTTATATATATTTGCCAGTTTGGTAGAAGAAACAGGATTGGATTTATTTCAAAGAAAATATAAAAATACAAGCATTTGTTTCATAATTGTGCAGATGCTATTGATTTTGCTACATTGCTGTGTCCATACCAATTGATACCCAATACCATTTGTAGTAGATATAGAAACATTCTAACTATATATTATTTGCACAAATTTAAAAAGTAGGGACATTAGACATTAAAAGTAATGGCAATTGAACATGACAACTTGCAGATACTTATTTGTTGAGATTCCACAATAATAGCATTTCAGAGTTCTTGCAGCATTCCTGTTAAATAATGGCTTGGACAGCTCAACAACAGAACTTTATTCCATTTAGCTGAAAATTTTCTCCCTAAACCATCTGGGCTGGCAGGTGTTCATCATCAGATCTGGGTTGCTATGAGACTAGAAGTTGCTAATGCTAATGAGGTACAGAGACAGAAGCCTAAATTTTGCTCATTTGAAACAACTTTATATTTGTCACTACTGCAAGTACAAGCAATGCCTTACGCCTTTCCAAAATGCAAAATTTGTAATTAAAGTTTCCCAAGGAGGACGTTCGAGTGACTCAAAAACGATAGAGTAAATTGATGGCATGTGTGTTTGTTGTCATTTTAAACTTTGTATGAATCTTAATCCTTTCCCTCTTACTTGGTAGAGAGCAAGTCCCTAGTGTGTATATAATTTTAAGGTGAATAGGCAGGAAAAGAAAAGAAGCATCTTTTCTCTCACGTGAGAGCTGTCTACCTATTCTGATTGGAAGAAGAGCCTCAAGTCATTTGCATATGGTTATCATAATGAAATGTAAAGCGTGTAGGAAACACAATAAACAAGAGTTATAGAAAAATATGATCAAGCTGGTGATTTCAGTAGTTTTAGTGGTCAGCTGCCATCACGTAAAATTCATCCTGATGGTCACAAAAAGGCAGACAGTCTGTACGCAGAGCAGTTATAGGGAATGTAGAACCGATACTCAACAGGAACTTGAAAAACTGGAGAAATGACTTTATAAAAACATGATGTTTAACAAAAAAAAAATTCAAATTGCACATTTGGAGACCAGGATTACAATCCAGATCTAAGTAACAGAACAGAAAGATATTTGGAGTCATGCAGGGTCCCATGACGAACATGGGTAGATAAAAAATGTTGGCACATGGAATGCACTAGTAAAAGGGATATTTAGCGTTTTTATTTTCTCAACATTGAGTTACTATACTGAGTAAAGTGTATGTCACAATGTTAGCATGACACAGGGGAAGAATTCTCATTGTCTTCATTCTAGGTTCCAGGCTGAAGAAGCAGCCACTCCCTAAGGCACGTTCTCCTTATGGCAGACTTGCTGTGGTATATTAAGAAATATATATATTTAGCTTTGTTCCTAGCTCCTAGCTCCTAAAACTCTTGTAATTGATTGATTGATAAAGAGCATCTTTTATTACCATAGTTGGTCTTAGTCCCTGGTTCTTCATACAAGAGCTGCTAAGACCCTTGGAACCCCCAGAGTGCTAAGGGTGACTTTTTACATGTTAATGAGATGACTGGTGGCTGGAAACCCCTAGGGAGCTTCAGGACAGGAGGCTGTTGCCAGAAAGACCAAAGCACTATTAGAGGATCAGAAATTTCAATCCAGCAGAGGAGAGAGACTGGAGATTGAGTTAATCACCTATGGCCAATGAACTAATCAATCATGTATATATAATGGAACTCCGTAAAAAAAATTTTTTTGTTTCAGGTGTACAAAACAATGTAATAGACATTTCACCCCTCACAAAGCGATAACCCCGCTCCCCCAATCTACTACCCCTCATTGACTCTATTCCCTATGCTGTACTCCACATCCAATGACTAATACGAGTGTGTGTGTGTGTGTGTGTGTGTGTGTGTGTGTATTTGATTATAGTTGACATTCAAAATTATTCAGCTTCAGGTGTACAGCATAGTGGTCAGGCATCTACACAGTCCATGAAACAACGGGGTTAGGAGAGCCTCTGTGTTGGCATATGCATCTCCATGCCAGGAGGGTGTCACATTCTAACTTCATGGAGACAAAAGCTCCTCAGCTCAGACCCTCTGGTCTTCAAGCTATGTATCTCTTCATTTGGCTATTTGTATCCTTTATAATACCCCTGATAATAAGCGGTAAGATAATAAATGTAAGTAAAATGATTCCCTGAGTTCTACTAGCTGTTACAGCAAATTATCCAACCTGAGGAAGGGGTCTGGGAACCTCTGATTTTAGTTTAGCCAAGTCAGACAAAAGAGTGGGTAACCTGGGAACCCACTATGTGCGATGGGTGTCTGAAGTCGGGGACAGCCTTTTGGAGCTGAGCCTTTTATCTGTGGGTTATGTCCATTAGTGTAAGCATTGAATTAAATTGTAAGACACCTAGTTGGTATCTGCAGAGAAGTGGAGAATTTCCTGATGTGGAACAACCCACACACATTTGGTGTCAGAAATGTTGTGAGTAGAGAAAGTTTTCCTTTAGCAGATTAGAAGAGTGCAAAGGAATTATGCCATGCTTTATAAGGCCTCAGCTTAGATGACACACTGTAACTTCTGATCACATCCCATTGGTAGCAGCAAATCACATGGTCTGCACCACAAGGGCTTGGGAAGAGGAGTAAATATTTGCTGAGTTATAATCTAATGTACCACAACTTCTATGAAATCTAATGTAGCAATACATACCAACACAGTCCCAGAAATACTACTTCTAGGATTTTATCCTACAGATATATGGCACAAATATGAAATTCTTTCAATAGGTGATTTGTAAAGTACATTAAGTTACCTCAATTCATTAAATCTATGCAGCCCATTAAAAATAATGAGGAGACACTATATATCTACTTGTGGAAGGATCACTAAGATTACTGTTAGGTGTAAAACCAAGGTACAAAGAAGTATATATAGCTACTATAATTGTGGAGGAAAATACAAATGTGCCTGAAATGCATATGATACTATCTCTGGAAAGAGTTATTAAATCTGGTGATAATAGTTACTCCCTGACCTTTGAGCAGCGAGTGGCTGGTGAGAGTAATAGAAGGAAGACATTTTTTTTTCTGTATACTGTTTTATTATTATTAAATTTGGCATAATGTATATTTTTACTCATTAAAAATGGGAACGCAACACATAAATTAGCAATATAGAATTCTTCTAATTTTTCATTGATATGTAGTTGCTGATAGTGCAGCATTTTCTGAGCATCTGACCTTTATGTTCCTCTCTCTCCCCTAGGTGAAGCTGTGGGTGCTCTATAAAAATTCAGCTCGCTGTGTAAACTATTGCATCACGGAAACCTGGTTCTGCCTCAAAAACTGCTTCATTCTACTTGTTCCTCTTTGGATTCCTACACTTTTCTCTCTGCTTAGTTTGTTCCTCTCTAACCATTCCCTTATAAAAGGGTACTTTGCCTTGCTCTGTAGGTTCCTGAATCCACTTTTATTGCTCTTTTAAAAACTTCACAACTTCTGTAAGCAGTGCCATTCTTAAAAGATTTTGTTTATTCATTTGCCATTGAGTTTCAGGGATCTGTTAAAGAGAAGAATTTTCCAGATACTTATCAAAGATGGTAAGGAAGTTTTTATTCAACAGGGACTTTATGCAACAGGAGTTTTGCAGTAAGGGGAGAGGGGTCGGACTCAACTCCTAATACAACAAAAACAAGTGGAGATTTATTTCCAAGGAGTAGGGTGGGGGTCAGTGGATGAAAAATTGCTAGAAAGAATACCAAGTCTAGAGGAATTCTTGCTAGACCTACTCAACAGAACTCTTGCTGAAGGCAGGCCAGGGTGATAGGATATCAGGATGGGCAGGAGGAATTTAATCATATATTGAGGATGGGGGATTTTCAGTAAAGCGACTCAGCAGGATTCTTGTTAAAACTACATTAAGTGGGCCAAAGACAGAGCTGAAAGGTGAGACCTAGTCAAAAGTTACACTCAGGGGGGCCTGACTCATATTTGATCAAGGAGAGTTTTCATCAGTCCTCATCTGGTCTCCAACTCTTACCATCTTCTGATTCCTCTCTTTAACTTCCCTTCTTTTATCTGCTTTGCTCTCTATTGCCCAAATTTTTGCAGAGGTCCCCAACTCCTCTCTTTCTATTATGCAGCAAAAACTCCCCTTCATTCTATCTTTAGGCCTCAGGCAAGAGATGACTGCCGGGGCCCACAATTTAGAGACCTCAGCTCTGGTCCTCTTCTGGCCACACCTCTCCACAGAAGTCAAGCTGTCAAGGGATGAAGGGGTGGAACTACCTTGATGCCGTGCCCCTTTGCCTTCTAGACTAGTTCTGCGGACCGGGGACACTAGATCCCTGTTTAAATGACCCTGAGCCAGATCCAAGAGGCTGTGCCACAGTGCCGAATATCCATTACAACCAGGGGAATTCAGAGTCTGGAAACTTCTAAGATCAAACCTGGCTTTCCAAGTTGTTATAAAGATACATTTGTCAAGGAAGAAGGGTAGTCATCTTATGTGATGGTTTGTACCTTGGTTTACAACTTAAATATATGGGCCTTTATTTGTATTCTTGCTTTGGGCCCTGAGGTTTTATCGTCAAGAGCTGGTCAGAATCACCAAAACCTATGCTCATTGGGCAGAGTATGTGGTCCCCTCTGAATGGGAGGGCTGATCCCTTGTTCCCCAGTGTCATGTTGAAGAAGAGCGGCTCATTCAAATAGTCTCTATGAGGAGTCCTGGAGACCCCTGGTGGAGGTGGTGTGTGCATGTGTGTGTGTGTGTGTGTGTGTGTGTGTGTAGGGCCTGAAGAGTGAGTGCTACTGAGTGTACATGCACTTTCAAAGCCCTTATACTCCTGCTCATACAAAGTATAATCATTTTTGGATTCCAGCTCTAATTAAGCCATTTAGTGAGTACACAGGTAAAGAATAGATTCTATAGGGAAGAGTAGGAGCTGGAGAGGAAGCTAGGAAAAGTTCTCTCAGGCAGTGGGATAAAGTTTATGACTGCATTTTGCTGGGCACCTCTGATGCCACCCAAATGCAGCTTGGTAGATAGCACGTATTGTACCACCAAGGCATTAAACCTGTTAGATCATGCACAACTTGTAAAAATCATCCAGGTAGGTAACTGATGTACCCCTGTGTCTCAATGGAGAAAGGATATCTGTATGTTTTCTTTAGGGAAAGGGAGTAATCTGCCTCCTGTTTCCCATCCATACACTGAGCTAATCACTGGGGAGAAGTCAAAAACAAAAAACAGGGCCAGCCGAGTGACACGGTGGTTAAAAGCTGGCTTGGGACGCCAGAGGGCCCCAGTTCGGACCCCACATATGAGGGCCAGTGACACTGCCCTCTACAGCTAAGATGCTGAACAACAGCTCAACCTGGAGCTGGGCTGCTGTGAGTCGCCGGCGATGGCGTAGGCTGCAGCCCCTGCTGCAGTGGGTTGCCATGGGCTACCGTGTGTAGCCAGCAGCCGCTGTGAGCGGCCGTCCAGAAGCCGGCGACTGATCTGCCTCGCCCAGGAAGAGCGCAATGATGGTGCCAACTTGGGCCAGTGAAGCAACTTCCTCCACAACTAGACTGAAGAACAAAAGGCAACTTGTCTGTTCCCCTTCCCCCAATTCCCCAGCGCTGTTCCCACCCCCCAATTCCCAATAAAAATCTTTAAAACAAACAAACAAACAAACACAAAGAAACAAAAATCTCAAACATCTACAAAACAAGTATTGGGATCATTTGTGTTGTGGGAACAAAGGAATAGAGTCTGTAACCATTATTCTTTTGAAAGTCCACTTAAGTTTCTCAGCAAAAAAAGCCAGTAAGAGTCACCAAAGGAAAGCTGACTGAGACTCTAGCCTCTGTGAGCCTGGAAGACCTGGAATGGGGTAGTGTCCCTTGGGAATAAAGACTAAGGTCAAATGTGTAATGTATTGAGCTATAAACTTCACATCATACCCTTAGCCAAGGGTAACACGGTAGGAGAGCGTCATCCTCCTTTAAAGAACCCCAGTAGCTAAAAAGTTGATCACAGATAATGGCAAGGACAGCAGAGGCAAAAACACTTCTTGAGTGCCGAAGACATTGTTGTCAGAGGACTTGTCCTTCAAATCCAGCTTCAGCTCGATGATACATGAGCAAGCAGTACCTGCTCCTCATACATAAGGATGTACATGCATTTCCCGGAGTAGGAAAATCTCCAAGAGGGACTTTGAACTTTCTGCTTGCCTGAGCATATGGTGTGCAAGCAATTAATTTGAATATTAAAATAGATATAGTCCTATATATGCTATAGGCTTATGAAATGGATATAGGAAGCAATCCGAATGGTACTCCAAATTTTCCCTCCCAAGGAATATCTCAGACCCCAAAAATTCATGTCACACTATCAGGAATCCCCATAGTCTTTAATATATTTTGTTAAGTCATTGGAGGCTTTCGTTGAAATGCAGGTGTTATCTCAATCATTGGTTAAACATGAGTTTGTTAAATTAATGTTCTATAGAGAAGAAGACAGCAGAATTCCAATATAGTAGATTGGTAGCAAAAAGAAACAAGTTTTATTTAAGTAGGAAAGCAGGAACAGGTATTTTTTTAAGTCCATTGTTGAACAGATAACAAACAGAAGGTACAGAAATCAAGTCTGAGAAATTTGGAGAAACAACGAATGATGTAATTGTTTTGTTGTCCTATTTTAAGTCTGTATCTTTTGCAGTCACACAGTTGTACCCAAAAAGATTCTGTAATTTTTACTGAGAATAAAAACCAACATGTAGATCTTGAGTCATAGATAAGGTCAAGGTTAAGTGTGCCTAGATGCCATGAGAAGCGATTGACATGTGGGTCAGTGGTGAAGTGGGGGTGTTTGGCAGACTAGGACACGAAAAGGAGGAAAAATTACAGAAAAATAATCATTAGCACAGTCTTTCCTTTCTTTGCCCAGTCACTGACTGCAAAACAACTTTGTTTTTTTCCAAATACTACAAGGAAGAAGAATATATTTGCATATTCTGTGTCTACCCAGTCACCAGAGAATACTGTTTATCCAAAACCATTCAGATTTCAGTCAAACCAGTGGCTAGACTTTAAAGGACATCATTGGCTGTAAGAGAAGTAACAGCTGATTTCACCAAAACCATCTTTACCTGCTTGAATTGACTTTCTAAACAAAGCCTGAGTTTTCAAACATCTGAGACAAGAAGACACTATTAATAAAAGCACATTTTTGAGAAATGTATCCTTGTGGCTTTCAAACCCTGGCTACACTTTAAAATCATCTGGAGAGCTTTTTAAAAAATATTGGTGCTTAGTCCCATCTCATAATAATTAAATGCAAATCTTTGGGAATAAACCTGGCCCTTGGTATTAAAACAAATGAACAAACAAATAAAATCTCCCCAGGTGATTCCAATGTGTAGCCAGGGTTTAGAAACACTGACTTGAAGAGCATCATTGTCTACATATTTGCATCTCCACTGGGACAAACAGATAACACTCAAGTTTCTGTTTTCCTAAGAACAGATAGAGTTGTTTCCAGGTGCGGTAGATTATACTATTTTACCACAATTCTTCCTTCCCTCCATCCCCTTGCCATTGCTTTCCTGTTGGTGGAATATGCTTTTCCACAGTATTGACTTCAAGTTCAGCTATGTGACTTCTTTTAACTAAAGAAATGTGCAAATGACACTTGTGCCAGTTTCAATCTAAAGCATTAAATGGCATGGCAATTGCCCACCATGATTCAGGGAGCTTTCCTCTTGCCCCATTAAGAGAGCAGGTAGCCATTAATCTTTCAAGCTGAATCCAGGAATGAAGCTATATGAAGTTTGATCCTGATCCGAGGTCTAGAGTCTCATTTCGTCCAGCTAAGCCAATCTGAATCTACCCAATATCAGGAAAACTGCAACAAATCTGTAACACTATGAGTATGAAATAAATTTTCTTGAAGTAACCCTGAGATCTTAGTTTTGCTGTTTTTAATCCAGCATTGGCATTGTTGCAGGGAAAAAAAAAAAGAAACAACGAATTCAAAAGTATTTCTCTATAAATAATCTATACATTAAGCATTATCTAGCAAATAATAGGTGCTCAATAAATATTTGCTAAGTTAATAAACTTTTATGTAGGGTTTGTTTAAATTTGATAACACAAAAATTAGAAATCTCCAGATTTTAAATTGTTTGGATCAAATTTAGTTGTTACATTAAAAAATAATGTAATCACTAGAGTTTAAATAAATTAAATGGATTGTATCTCTATTGCCTGCTAGTTATTCTGTTCTTTTATGAAGAAGATGCTTCGAATTGCTTTTTCTAGTAGCCAGATGGATCAGGTTTGTGGAAAGCATCTGTATACTTAGCAAATGTGTGTATATGAAGATCAACATTGTACTGACTTGGAAATATTACCTGCACTTCTAGGGTACAGGCAAATGTTCAGTTAAGATGCAGAGAATTGAATTTATCATTTAGAAATCTAGGTGTTGCGTCACTGAGCTATATTTGATCATTAATACTTAGAAATTATTAATAGCAATAAACAGATAATACTTCTTGAGCAGTAACTGAGTCAAGACAAAGAGTTAATGGATAAAAATCCTTCAAAATGTCTTATGTGATATATTAGGGAGTTACACTAACTCTTTGTGATATATTAGGAAGTTACCGAGAGTTGGATAAGCAATCATAAAAATCTTTGAAAGAGAAACTCTTGGTTAGAAAGCAAAAAATGTCTTAATTTAATTAAACTGTCTTTGGAACTCTCTTTGCCTTGATAAAACATACAGTAATTCACTTTAAAAAGTGTTTTAGTTCTTTTTAATAAACTCTCTTTATTTCTAAAATGTTTTCTTAATTTCTTTATCATAATTATAAATTATTTTATATCTGCTTTTTGATGATCCATCAGTGATTACTGAAGGGTTTATAAACATAAAATAGAGGTACTGAAAAAATTACCTTTACATTATGGGTAAAACCAGATAAAATTATGTTGTCTTGTTGAACAACTATGATGTTCACTTGAAATTAATATAATTTGTATGTTAGTTATATTTTTTAAATAAATTATCTTTTAAAAAAATTATGTTGTCACTTCCTCAAGTTTTGAGATTTATAAGAATGAATTAAATAAATGCAAAGAATATCCAAACTTTTTTAAACTATGAAACTGCCATTCATTTGTGATGCTATTTTATAGCAAAGGCAAAAATAGCATAGCAGAATAATACAAGAAATGATGTGTTCACACAAATGGGCTTTGGTGTCCAGGTGTCTTTGTAAAAAAAAAAAAAAAAGTATACTTTTACAGTATCTTGGGAACCAAGCTGATGCGCCACACATAATCCACAGTGTCACAAATGTCCTTAGTAAACCACATTCCCAACTGCAAAGCCTTCACACTTAATATAGCAGAATGTCACTCTGTGCTCACTGGGTTGCCAAAAAGTGCTAGCAAGGTTACCACTGTATCCACTATCTTCCCCCCTGAGATGGGAGAAAGGAGACAATTCAAATTAGGTATAAGGGAAGAAAGGAAGTAGGGTAGTGCATTTTGATCCTGAATATTTGTTTGAGCCTATCGTATTTGTTGGTTAAGTCTCATTCCATGCATAAATACGATTCTTGCATTGGACTTCTAAAATATAATAGGATGCTAAGATTCTCCTGCAGTCAATAAATGGTGGCCTATGACTAAATGTTATATTTCTCTTCCTTTCTTCATGTTTTCACATTTCTTTCACTCGCATTTATAGGTTACATACAAATGTATGGTGAATAAGTGCCAGATATAAATCCACAAATATTATAATACCAGAAAAGCTATCTTTTTATGAGGAATATATGTTTGATGAGACAAAGTCATAAGTCCAAAGGAGAAGGTCAAGTTAGCACTCAGCTGTAGGCAGCCCGGGGGCAATAAGGCATCCGGAAACGTTACTGATAAGGTGTAAGTTCTTTTAAGAAAGCACAGCCAGGCTGTTTTGTCCTTTTGTGAGATGGTAACTCCTAAAACTTCCCAATCATGGATTAGTCCAATAGAGACCACCTCAGAATTCCTGATACAGTAAAGGTAAGATCTGAGGCAGAAAAATTGTAGTACCTAAGAAAAGTTTATGGAAACAAATTGTGCTATTAAGAAATGGAGGAACCTAAAGCAATAACTTACATCTAATCAAAGAGATCAGCATTTAAAACAAGTGATGAGTGGAAGGAAGAGATGGTTAAAAGCAAAAATGGAGAAGTAGAATACTATTTATAGAACATATGTATATGTGTATTACTCGTAGGGCACATCATATGTATGCAAATTTTTAATGTTTGACTTGCCATGTTTTCAAGAATCTAGTGTTTCAAAAAAGGTTAAAAATGATATGGCAGATTCCTTGTAGACATGATTCTTAAATTAAAATGTTATAGAAGAGTGGTAAAACCGCCAGTCTTCAGGTTTTTTTATCTACATAACGGACAGATAGGGCTAGATAAAGTCTGAGTTCTGTTCAGTAGTACGTTGTGTGATTATTAAGTGAATAAGTAAGTAAATTACTTAATTAATGGATAAAGTTTATTAGGACCATTTCATAATGCCTGGTAAAAGAATTAGTCAGTCTAAGTACTCAGGGTCTCAAAAGACTATTTGCATGACATTCCAATAGGAACTAATGTTTTGTATGTTTTTCTTGGTCATATTACAAGATGAACTATACCGATTGGTCTGGTACAAAGAATTTCATGAGAGGACTATATGGCAGATTACTCCATATAAGTGTATGGAAATGTTTCCTATAACTTTTTACCATATATGGTACTCCATTGTCTGAATGTACCATCGTTTATTCAACCAGCCCTGTTCTACTGATGAACTTTTAGGTTATATTCAGTCTTTGCTATCACCATTCATGACACAAAGATTAATCACACAAAATTCTTTTTGAATTTTTGCCAATTTACATTTTGAATACATTTCTAGTAGTTAGATTACTGGACAAAAAGTATAAATGCCTATGTTTTATATTTTGATATTTAGAGAGATATGGAGTCATGTTCTAATTGTTTTCTTTACACCAGTACATTGTGTGTTTATATTTGTTATATTTGTTACTTAATATAAAAAATAATAAAATAAGCTAGTGTGTTCTTCTTCCTTATCCCTTCCCTTCTCACAATCTTCAAATTAAAAGTGATATAATTTTGTTTTCATTTGAAAGCCATGCAGCAATCAGCAGGCTTACTCTATTTTCTCAACGCTGTCTCTATTCCCCTTGGTTGAGGCTAATCTTTGTAGTATAGATGATAAAAGAGACAAGAAACATATCCATACACTTACAGGAGTAATTTACAACATATCTTATTAAGTAATGAAAGAGGGGTTTATAAGTAATTAAGGGGAGGATGTTTATGTATTCAAAAAGGAGTGATGGAAGAGAAAACCAAAAATCAATAATAATTGGCTCTGCAGATAGGGGAAAGGAACAATGTGAAAGGTGCAGAATAGAATCTGCAAGGCTTCCATGAATGTAAATTATTTCAGTTTTTATTTTGAACGCATGTAAATATATTTCATAACTTAAGAAGAAATAAAATTGGAGAAAAACTAATTGATAAAAAGTTGAAAACATTAAAACAAATAAACCTTATATATAAAGTTGGTGGCATAACCAAAAGAGAAAAACATTATTTCAAGTGACTTTAATGCATAGTATTAAATACATAGTTTCATTCTGTTGTTGTTTTGTTTTTTTTGTTTGTTTAGTGAGGGACCCAGCAAGCATATTCATTGTCAAAGAAATATGGAAATTCTTTAAAAAAATCTGGTTAAAAAGTAATATATAGTACGATTTTATTCTGTAAAAATGCAAATTATATATATGTATATTGACTTGGAAGTATATGGACTAAGATGTAAAAGGGGGTATCTCTGGGCATTGAGAACATGTGTTTCCATTTTCTTATTTTAGCTAATACATAGAATTTTCTAAACAGCTTTACTGGAGTATTATTTAGCTACAATAAAATTCACCTATTTTAAAATTAAATGTAGCATCTGAAGAGTTTTGGAAAATGTAGATCAGCATGTAACTTTTACTTTGGTCAACACATAGACTATTTTCCAGTCAAAAAATACCCTTGAGTCCTTTGAGAATCTACACTGTCACTCAACTCCTGACTTGGTGATTACCGATCAATTCCATCATTTTGACTTTTATAGAATTTAATTTAAATATAATCACCAGTATGTCATCTTTCGTGTTTTTTTTCACATAGTGTGATATTTTAGTTTGTCCGTGTTAACACCCATATCAGTAGTTAATTTCTCCTTATTGATGAGTGTTATTCCTTTGTGTGGCTACACAACAATTTGTTTATCCATTCATCAGATCACAGCATTTGAATTATTTCCATGTTTTTATGTTTGTTTTTGGCTGCTGCAAAAAGCTTTATTGTTTCAATTTGGTCCACGGCATGGGAGAGGGCCCCGGGGTGGTTAGAAGGCTGCCTAGCTGTTTCAGGGAGAGGCTCAGGCAGAAGCCCAACGCCAGGGGAATGCAGAGGGGCCCCTCAAAGGCCTCTGGGCTCCAAAGGCTCCTCGTCGTGCTTGAGGGTGAGCCTTTCGAAGAGACACTCGCCAAGCCCGACCTGGGGGCTGGCCAGCCTGCGNCAAAGGCTCCTCGTCGTGCTTGAGGGTGAGCCTTTCGAAGAGACACTCGCCAAGCCCGACCTGGGGGCTGGCCAGCCTGCGGAGGTTATCAGGTGGTCGCGCATCTTCTTGATGAGTTTCACCTCCTCATCTAGGACGTGGCTCTCCAGGAAGTCACAGACATGGGGGTCTGCGCGGGCAGAGCCCAGGGCATGCTGATCCAAAAGGGCCTGGTTCAGGTTCTTCTCCACGGTCATAGCAGCTGCCATGGCATCCTGAGTTTCACCCCACTCGTCTTGGGAAGGCTTCTGCAGGTCCCGGAAGAGGGCGCGACCGCCACGCTGGTTTGGCATCTTCAAGAGACGTTCTGCACCCTCCCGCTTCAACGCCAACTCACGGAAGAAGTGGCTCACGCCCTCCAGAGCCACATCGTCACCGTCGAAATAGAAGCCCAGAGAGAGGTAGGTGGAGGAGGCCCGCAGATGCAAGTTGACCAGGCGGTTGACGGCGGCCTCCACCTCGGTGGAATAATTTTGACGAACTTGGGAGCTCGTGGTTGCTCAGCAGTCAGGAGTTAAGCTCAAATAACACTGTTAGCTGGTCTCGGAGGCTGAGGATGGCGAGTTGGTTCTGAAGGTTGAGGCTGGAAAAGAGGTTGGAGGGTGGTCGGAGGCTGGAAGAAGGGGTGTCCCTGGGTCTGTTCCTTCCAAACACTGTTGAAGCAAGAGACAGATCCGGGGGACAGCCGAGGAAACTGGGTCCATGTTTGGCTAGTATGAATTATACTGCTTTGAACATTTAAATGTAAGTCTGTGTGTGGACATATATTTCTCCTGGATAAATACATAAGAATGAGAGTTCTTGAAATTTCTGGGTGATATGGTAAGTGTATGTTTAACTTCTTAAGAAAATGTCAAACTCTTTTCCAAAGAGACTATGCTATTTTCAATTCATATGTATAGAAATGTATGAGATTTCACATGTATTTAAAAAATTACATAAAGGGAAAAAACCTGCAGACTCTTATTCAAATACCAGTGGGACCATTCACAGTTAGACAAAATGCTCTGAGGTCCTTTGTGGCACTAAAAAAGAGAAATTCCCCTGATTTCCATCACAAAGTTCTGCTCCAGTTCCAAAGAGTTCTGGCTCTAGTCTCTGCACTGTAGTCCTCTATTCCTTTCTTTACCTCTCCACTTCTTTAATCTCCACTGTGGCTCTCAGTACCTCTGCAAAAGCTCTGCCTTTGTCTTGGTTTCCCCGGTCTGGGTTCTCACGCCTTTCTATCTGGCCACCCCATTTAGGTGGATTCTCTTCCATCCAGCTGTCTTCCACTGGATCTTCCATTTGATCGTGTGAACAACACCTCTTGGCAAATAGAAGTGGTTCCAACTAGGAGTTCCTTCTCTTTGAGGCACTGGAATCCCAGTTTTCAGGAACTACACGAGGGGCCCCTTCATCAGGAAAGTAACCAAGACTGTGCTTTTAACTATACTGCTCACAGTCATTTGTCTGAGTTTTAAAGCAAAAACTTAACTTTCTCTAGCACTTCACTTGACCCTGGAGAGTGTCTTACTTTCCCTTGGTGCCTATTCAAGGGGCTGCTAGCAAGTTACCTTCACTCCCTCTAGAGGGTGTTTTAGTCTGAATTTGGGGAACCTTGGTCTAGGCCCCAGGGTCTGCCCTATATACACTTCCCTTGAATTTTAGCAGTTCTTTTGAATTTACTGATGTTGGCCCAACTTCTCATGACTCCTGAAACATGTATTAAAAATTGCATCCAAATAGTGATCCTAGGATAACCTTAGAAAGTAAATTGAATTGTCCTGAATTCTATCACTAATGGACTTGTGTAACTAAAAGAAGAGAGGTGGATAGAAACTGTCCCATTTACTGAGCACTGCTAGGAGCGGGGCAGATTTCTGAAAGGCAGTGTACCTAGTGGCCAAGGGCCAAGGGAAAATAAGAAGTCCTTTATTTATTTATGTATGTATTTATGTATTTATTTATTAATTATGGCTCTATCACTTGCTAGCTTTGTGAGTCTTGGCAAGTTACTATAATCTTACTGAAATTTAGCTTCCTCATTTGTAAATGTAAATAGTCATAATCATCTCATGGGAATATTAAAGGACGAAATGAAATAATGTATTTAAAGTGATTTACCCAGGGCCTGACATATGATAAATATTCAACACATATAGCATATGGTATGACCTATTAATTTTAGTGTTCCTTTAATCTCCTCACATGCACAAAGAACATACTGTCTACATAATTAGAATTAATTTAGTGGTAGCTTGTTATTCTTGTATATGGTTCCCTGCAGAATGCAGAACTTACTAAGTGAAAGCTGTAGAGTCAGCCTCGTAGTGGTCTGTTTAGATGGCAGTGACTTCACAACTACAATGTTATTTTGTGTGGTGAAAAACAATTTATTGAAAATGAAGAAAAATGTAAATGATTCCTGTAAAGAAATTAAATTAATGTTAGGTACTAGAACACAGATGTTTTGTGTGCCATACCTATGCAACCATGTCATTAAATTCAAATCTTTAATTAACTGACATCTGTTTCTTGTTCAATTTTGAAATGATTCATTGAAACCATTTGCAGAAACAAGCACACTTGTGAAGAAAAAAAAAATGTTCCTGACCTTTTTTCCCTTTCTATTTTTTCTACTTTATTATTGTTTTTTAAAATTGACTGGCGACTGACTCAATGATTCATAATTAAGACATATGTGACAGTCCAAAGCCTGTGTATCTTACTTCTTAGCTTCAGATGCTGTACAACAAAAATTCTATAATAAAATCAGAAACACTAAATACTATTAAATCATGAAAAACAGGTTGCTGAAACTTTGGCAAGATAGTCTGGTTAATTTTAGAAGAAAAGCAGCTGAGCTAATTTTAGCTCAGCTTCTATTTATCAAGCAATACTAACATTTCAATTTAATTAAACAAATGTTGTTGAGTATTTATTAGAAAAGGAGCTATATGTCAGTTGACAAAAAAAAAAGATGGGGGGCATAAAATGAGATATATTTATTCAAGTTCTAATTCTGAAACTAACTTTGTAATTGTGGTAGTTAGCCTCTCTGAATTCCATTTGCTTACCAATAAATTGTAATAATATTAAGACCAATATCAAGGGGTAAGTGAAGAGTGACATAAATACTCTTTATACGTCCACTGTAGTAGTGCATTATTCACAATAGCTGCTTAATAAGCAATAATTTAAAACTACCCATGAGTATGGGTCCCTATGAATATATATATATATATATTTTAAATCCTCTTAAGATGACCTTGAAAAGACAACACTTTTATTTCAGTCAGAACAAGTACCAAGAGAGTCTGCATTAAACTGCTCTGAACAGGCAATATTTGTCTCTGAAAGGCATGATACAGAAAATAATTTTCATGTGTCCTCTGGCTGGTTAACCAGATTCAAAGAAAAGCATGGGATCTTGGCAAACAAGCAGGTGACAGTAACGTATGTGGTAGCTTTGGCTGTGCTGTGTGGGAGGGAACCAGGGACCCTACACAGTGAGGTCACATTAGATTACCTGGCAAGTGACAGAGAGTGACAGCATCTGTGGGGCAGAATCTAGACTACCAAGGGTGCCTGCTAGATTTTTCTTTGTTTCAAAGGTTTCTTTCTAATATTCAAAATAAGGAGTAAACACCTAAAAAAAGAGCCTATTTTTAACATAGCTATGTCCATTTTTTTTTAAGTCAACCAGTTTATATGTTTGGTATTCCTAAACCATTGAACAGTATTATCAGGTTACTCTAAAACTTTTTTTTTTCACATTTTAATGTCTATAAAATCAAGAAGGGTCTCTCTTATTATATGCACTGAAGCTAGTCTGAGCTTACCATCCATCCCCTCCTCCAGGAAAAGCTGTCATGGTCATTTTAATGAAGGAAATAAAATATTTCTGATACTTCTCAATATCATCTGTATATCAATGAATGTGTTTGTAACTAAAATCTGCAATAAATCCATTTTGCAACATTAAAACAAAACAAAACAAAAAAAACAAACTACCCATTAGTAGCTACCCAGCTCCTCAGAACATGCTTCCTACATGTTGGCAATGTCACACATTAGCCACCCATTTTGCCATGATAAAAGCCAGAAAATTTGAATTCTTAGCCTCTCTTGTATCTAAGGTTAGGCATATGCCCTAGGTATAGGAGCTCAGCTGAGCTAGAGAGAGATGAGCTGCTAGATATAGAAGTACTTGACTAAAGCGACAAGACAAAAATGAAAGCAACAGTCAAGGCTTTAACAACTTACTGTGATAGCATCAGCAGAACCCAAACCACAGCAAGTGCTGCCCTCTGCCCCTCCGTCCTTCCATGTTCCCCTCATGGAATGGCTCACAGGTCCATGGTCAGGTGGGCAGCGTAGACGTGGGAGCGACTCACTGTTGACTGAGCACTGAACAAGAGCTTCCTACAGTTGTATGGATACAGGAGACACGGGGAAGAGTCAGAGTGGAAAAATACTGGATACTAACTTAGAGTGAAAAAAAGTGTCTTCAGTGTTCCCCTCCTCCCCTTACCCCAATAAGGTGGTTTCAAAAGAGGTGCCTGAAAAAGGCCTCACCACAACTCCATTCAGAGACTGTAATTTACTGTATACCTCGTCTGGTGCAGAAAGAAAAGCTTTCCCTTGTCATCCCCTGAGGACTGCCAGATAAAGCCTCTGGCATGCCTGCAGCTGAGCCTGAAAAATCATGGCTAGAATATTAATTTGTCCTAGAGCTGAAATCCTCCCTGTGATCCTTCAATCAAGTAAATCAAAGGAGCCTTTGAAATAGACTTGAACAAAATGAGGAGGTGGTCTCATTTGGGTGGGGGGGCGGGGGAAGTATTTCTTCTTTCAAGCACAAAGAACCATCTAGTTGATTCTGATATGAGAGCGGTGAAGCTCCGTGCATTTGAACTTGATCATCCTCATTGCTGAATGATGAGAGCAGTGTGGCCACTAGACCCCTCCTCACCCCATTGTGTGATTAGGTCTTATTCTTGGCCGCTTAGCTTCAGAGATGGATCTTCTGAACTACATGTTTATAGTACCATCTACCAAAGTGAATGGTGGATGATTCAGTACCATCTACCAAAGAAAAGTATATGCTAAATCTAGAGTAAGACTGTGTGCAGTTATCAGCAGAGGTATGTATGTGGAGCTGTATTATTCTGAATAGCACTTTCTAGTCTCCTCATTTGATGAGATTTATTTACTTTACTTCTTTTACATTAGAAAATTCTTTGTTTATAAATTTATAGAACAAGGATACATGAAATAGATATTGTGTTCAAGTCTTAGAATAGTACCAATAAGCTCATAAATATTTTAAATTAATGATGCCAGAAGCAAAGCTATCTACATACCTCCATTTGCATGAAGCCATCATAAAGAAGCTGATCTCAAATTTAAAGCAGATTACTTTATTAAATGCAAATTCAGTGAATTCAGGAAACAGGTAGTTTTATTTTAAATTAACAATTCTTTATCATGATTTAAGTTCCAAGAATATTAACATTATTTCGCTTTGAGAATATATTTAAGGATAAGTAAACATAATTTTTAAAAAGTAAATGAAAACAAATTTGGCCCTTTTCCCAAAGAACTCAAGTTAAAATATATTGACGTAAAGTCAGGATGATTTCTAAATATTACTGGGACATTAGATTTGCTGCACTCCTATTGGAAAAACAAACGTTGATGATATAGACTGAATTTGGATTAAATGATCTATTATGATGGAAGTCTTAGTCTGGTTTCTTAAGGTGCTTGTTTAAGAAACTTGACAGAAACAGTCTCTCCAATCCTATAGTGAAATTTTTAGGTAAAACAGACACAAAAACATATAGCTGATTTGCTATCTGAGCAGGACAGAACACTCCCCAAATTAAATAATTTTATTGAACTCATTTCCCACTGACGCCAAATGTATTTTCCCAACATATGAGAATACACACTTAGATATTATTTTTTCCCTCACATTTACAAAAAGTTTTATTCTTTTATTGCCTCCTGTTAAAATGGAAGTCGGTCTGAAATCAAATACTAGTGGTTTAAGACAAGTCCTTTCAGGAAGGAGCCAGGAGGAAGTGTTGAGGGAAGAGGAATCTTTCAATATCTTTCCTCTTAGAGTTTTGTATTATGGCATTTACGATGTTTTATGACATTGCACGGAGTTATCACCTCCTCCTTCTCCTCACCAACTTCCCAATCATGGTCCTTGGGACTCTGTCAATGCCAACATTTTGTTGTATAGACATGACCTTTGGTTACATAAAAATTTGTAGTAAGAATGGAGAAAAAGGGAGAAAGAGGGAAAATAGAACACATATCCTGTCCTACATCTGGATCAACCCAGAAGAAGGAGAATTCCTTGGAGGAACTTTGTCAGATTTAAGATTTCTTGGAGAGTCAGCTCTGCTAAAACATACCACATAGATTTAGTCAACGTAATTGTAATTGGGTCAAATTATTTAACACATTATATCCTTTATCTCCATTTTCAAAAAATACATAATTCAATCTGTCTCTAAGGAGCTAGCTACATAGCTTGCTAGAGGAGACTTTGAAGGAAAACATCGAGCTTCTTAATTAAAATCTGAAATTACATTTTATAATAGCTTCAGTGTTTAGGTGCTCTCAAGTATAACATTGGATGAATTCAAGTAAGAGATTTCTTTGGCATAAAGAAACAAATTGATCATAAATTTTACCTGTTGTACCTTTAATTCACAAAACATGGTATTCAATAATATTGGCATGTTCTGTTTTTTGGTTTTTTCTTGCTTCTGTATTACTTAGATTCGTTACGTTAAAGGCATTCCTGATTCTACCCTTGCATTATTTTAGAAAGTGGGGCAAAGTACATTTCCTTCATAAACGTTCAGCTTTTATTCAGTCAAATATTATCAGAATTTGTAAGCAAAGAATTGAAGGTTTAAAATGGAATTGAAAGCAAAGAAAAATGTCCTCTACAAACTTTAAATCCTACCACCCCCTTCCCTAAGCCTTTTTTCCCTTTACCTTACTGTCTTACAGAGTTGTGTGTGTGTGTGTGTGTGGGGGGGGGGGATGAGGGTTATGAACATGTTTGGTAAATCATAAAACTCTATATACTTAAATAGGCCTTATTAATTACATATCAAGGGCAAAAATTAACAGTTTATCCTTTTGCTTTTTGTCACTTCTTCCATTTCACTTATAATTTGTAAAAATCCAGAATTTGGTATTTATGTTGTAATTTATTAAAACACCTTGGTGTTTACAAATATCACTGAGAATAAATTCAGACTATTTTAGGCAGAAATGATGTTACAAAGTTAAGATAATTAACGTTCTCTTTTATTTTTATTATTTAATCATCATTTCCCAAGTTCAGCTAGCTTGTTCAGTGTAAGAAAATACGTTTTATTTCTAATTAAAATAAAACATAAAACTAATTGGAGTGGTGCTTTTATTTTTCTTCCCTGTGCTGTGATTTATATATCTTCCAGACATCCTGAGATGTGAATGCATTAACATTTCCTAACTTATTAACCAATGCAGACTTTTGTAATATTAGCTTATCCTCTTTCCCCCCTATTTCTTAAGGAGTTTTGCAATCATTTTCCCCTCTTCTCCAATTCACTAATCAAACACTTGGAACAAATTCAATGCTAAAATTTGTTATATTTTTATAAAATAATTTATATGTTTTTATTTATGTTTATATTTCAGGTGTCTTCTATAGCATATTTAGCAGGATTCTTGATAACAAAACATTTTACTAGTAGGAGGCAGTTATGTTTTATGCAGAGTCTGTCTTGACAAAGTCTTTGCATAATTCAAAACTTATGTAATTCAAGACAGATCATGAAAAAATGGTGAATATTTCTGTCTACTAGTATACAGAATAGTGTCACATAACATTAACATAAACATAGTTTACAATCATTGCTTATCCCTCAGCTTTGGAATTATGCTAATTTTAAACACTTTTACATTTTCAGGATTCTCATATTTCAGTCTTTGTCAATGAAGCAAGATTTACTAACATATTTTTTCAAATTTATAAAATATCATTCCTGAAAGAATATTCAAATATATAAAATGATATGGCAGGCAAATGATTAAGATATCCCTCTTGAAACTAAAAGCATGGTGACATAAAATTTTCCCACAAACTTCTATTCTTCATTTACAACTTCTGGTATGATGAATAGCCACAGACTAGCTCTTCTGCTGCAAACAACTATAAAAGTTACAAAAATGTTAGGAAAGAAATTGTGATTGGTAGAATAATGTCTTCCTCAAAATGTCTATACCTTAATCGCCAGAACCTGAGAATATATTACTTTAGATGAAAAGGGAATTTGCAGATGTGAATAAGACTATCCACCTAGAGAAGGAAGGTTACCTTTCTGGATTATCTGGGTGGGCTCAATCTGATTATGTGAATCCTTAAACATGTCGAACCTTTCTAAACTGGATTAGAGAGATGAGACAGAAAGAAGGAAAAGAGAAGAGAGATGTTATGTAAGAGGTAGTCAACCCATCATTGCTGTCTTTGAAAATGAGGGGTAGGAGCTATCAGGTTGCTCTAAAAATGTTGGAAAAGGCAAAGTAATGATTTGCCCTCTAGACCTCAGAAAGAAACACAGCTCTGCTGATACCTTAATTTAGTCCAATGAGACTGTGTCTGACTTCTAACCTATAGAACTGTATGATAATAAATTTGCATTGTTTAAGCCACTAAGCAAGTGGAATGTGTTGTAGCAGCAATAGCAAGCTACACAGAATTTGGTATCTAGAAGAAAGTACTGATGTAATAAATACCTAAAAGTGTGGAAGTGGCTTTGGGATTGGGCAGTGGTTTGAGGCCAGAAAAATGTTGAGGGACATAACAGAAAAAGCACAACATGGCCTTGAACAGACTATTAGTAGAAATATGGAAGTTATAACTGCCGGTGAGGACTCTATAGGAAGTGAGGAACATTGTGGAGAAAACCTTAATCACTCTAGAGAAAGCCTAAATCATCATGGAATTATCATTGGTAGTTATATGGATATTAAAGGCTTTTCTGGCGAAGTTCCAGAAAGAAGTGAGTAGCATGTTACTGGAAACTGGAGGAAAGAGGATATGTCATAAAGTGGCAGAAAACTTAGTGAAATTGTGTCCTGCATATAGGTGAGAACAGAATTTTTAAGCAATATATTTGGATGTTTAGCTGAGATTTCCAAGCAACGTGTTGAAGGTGAGTCTTGTTTTTTTTCTTTTTTTTTTTCTTTTCTTGCTGTTTATAGTAAAATGCAAGGTGAGAGAGAAATTGAGGGTAAACTCAACATGGAAACAGAACGTGATGATCTGGGAATTTTTCAGTCTACCCAGATGGCAAAAGATGCTAAACTAAAAAGATTTATGATCAAGAAAGAGTACTCTCAAGGAAAAGCCAAAGCTTTGCTCAGCTTTTTGCTAAAAGCTCTGAAAAACCAAAAGCTCAGAGTATTTAGTCACACAAATCTCTTCAAAGAGGTTAATGGTATGAATTGGATCCTCTCAGTCATCTCAGAGGAAATTAAAAATAGAGAGAGGGTTATGTAGGGAAGAAGATCTGTGGATGAGGCCCTTATCTAATGGAGTGAATCCCACTATATATATGGGACATCTAGAAAGTTCTGGAGAATTTTATATCATCAGAAATACTGCCAGCTTGGACCAAAAGGAAAGAGACAATAGCAAGTGAAAGAAAGCATCCAGATCCTCCAAAATTCTATAGAAAAGAAACAAGTTGATAAAATTACTCAGCTGAAAACATGAGCTATCTTTCATGGAAAAAGAAAGATATCTTAGAGGTCGGAGACATGAGCCTAGATAGCAGAGTTTCAAACTCAGAGGACAGAATTGCAAACCACATAGGATTATTCCCAACCTTTGAAACCTAATGGAATTTGCCTGGTGGATTTTGAAATTACTTGTGACCATGGACACTTTTTTTTTTTAAATTTTCTCCCTTTTTGAACCATAATGTCTATATTATTATCTTGGCTTTGTCCTATCATTGAAATATAACTTATTTCTGTCCACCTGTGGTAGAGTTCTGACCTATGGAATTCTAAGATGATAAGTTTGCATTGTTTGATACATTATTACACAGCATTTTTCAGCCATTGGACAATAAGCAGCTCATGAGTGTAGTTCCTGAGAGAAGGGAACCATACAAAGTGAGGCCCATAATCATCTTCCAGGCTTTCTGTTTGAGGGCAGTTGATCAACTGAAGTCAATGGAAGTAGAGCTCAAACAGAGCAGAGTGGTCTTGCTGAGCTGAGGAAGCTAAGCTCAGAGGTTGGGGCTGCTGAGATAGCCGGCACAGGGTACCTCCGAGAAGCAAGATGTTAGAGAAATCTGCTGCAGAAATCTGAATGAGGTCTCTTAAGTTCTGGTGAATTACTAAGCTGGGCCTGTACAGGGGGAAACTCCATGATACCTAACAGAACTGCTACCAAGGACTTATGTTCTGAATACAGGTTTAGGAGGTCATGAATTTCTGGGAGATACCAGATTTAGGATAATCCAGAGAAAAGAGACATTGTAAAATACTAGAGATTCGGTTGAAATATTGGAAAAGCTACATCTTAGGAGTAGCACTTCTCTAGCATTAGAATTAGAATTATTTTGTATGTGACCTAGAAAAACTTAATAACGTGACATGAAAATATCAAGTTGTTTTGTTTTGCTAGTAAGTTAACTGCTTGTCAGAATAAATTCAGCAATCTTTATAGGAAAATAGCAATGCCTAGATTATCAACACTATACTATCTACAATACTCAGCATAAAATAAAAACTTATTTGAGATACGGAGTAGGAAAACATTAATCGTAACTGGGGAAAACATCAATCAATTGAAATAGATCCAGATATGAAAAACATGTTGAAATTAGTGGGCAAGTACTTTAAAACAACTATTCTAAAAGTGTTTAGGAATTTAATGAAAAGCATGGACACAGCGAGTGAGCAGATTAGAAGTACCAATTGATAAATGCATACTATTAAACAAATAAATGGAAATTCTAGAATGGAGAAATTCAGTTTATAAAATAAAATATTCACCTGCTAGACTTAACAATAAATTGGACACTGCAGAAGAAAGGGTCACTGAATTTGGGACAGGGCAATAGACGGCATCCAAAGCAGGTATAAAATGGTTAAAAAGAATAAACAAAGCCTCAGTGGCCTGAGATCCATATTAGGGGATCAAATATAATTAATTGAAGTCTCAGAAGAAGATAAATGGGAAAAGAAAAATATTTTAAAAATTAGTGGCTGAAAAATGTTCAGATTTGTGGGAAATGTTCTCTCTACAGATCCAAATAGCTCTTTGTCCCCAAGCCTTATTAACATAAAAAAATGCATGGGATAGTATAGTTATACTGCTTGAAAATGAAAGTAAATATAGAAGCTTAAATACAGCCAGAGGGGGAAAAGAGATGCACAATATACAGAGGATCATCAATAAGCATAACCATTGACTACTCATCAGAAAGAGTGTAACCTAGAACAAAACAAATGCCATCTTTAAAGCAATGAAAGGAAGAAAGAAACAAACAAAGAAAACAGTCAACCTAAAATTATTTATAGAGTAAGGCATACTTAATAAATGAGAAGAAAATACAGATGTTTTATGATAAAAACAAAAACTGAGAGAACTTTTCATCAACAGAAGCTCTACAAGACATGTTAAATTTAAATCAAAGGAAAATGACACTAAATGGAAAATTAGGTCTACAGAAAACAATGAAATGTTATCACAAATGAAAAATACATCAATAACTATAAAGTAAATTTTTCTTCTTTCTTAAATTATTTAAATTTAATGAATTGCTTAGAACAAAACTAATAATGACTTGTGGCTTTTATGAGATATGTAAAGGCAAAATGTGTGACAAAATTAGCTCAAAATATGGGACCAGGGTAAATAAAAGGATACTATTTTTAGGTCCCTCTGTTATACATGAATGCATAGTAATTATTAGCACATTGTTGCAAGTTAAGGATGCATATTATAATTCCTAGATTAACCAATAAAAAATACAAGAAACATGTATAACTAAATGCCAATGGAAAGAATAAAATAAAATGGGATGTTTAAAAAAAAATCTCAGTTAATGCAAAAGAAGTTAAGAAAGGAGGGGAAAAGTAAAACAAATCAAATCAACCAACCAAACAATTTCCACATGGGCTAAGTAGAAAACAAGTAGCAATTTGTTATACTTAAACTTAATCATATCAATAAAGTACAATTCTTTATGACAAGAACTAGTTGTATCTGTGATAAGGACTAGCCCTCCAACACAAAGAATTTTCTCTAGTTTCCTAAGAAAGAGAAAGAAAGAAAGAAAGAGAGAGAGAGAGAGAGAGAGAGAGAGAGAGAGAGAGAGAGAGAGAGAAAGAAAGAAAGAAAGACCCAACACAAAATTAGAAAACAACTTTTGGAACAATGATAAAATTTGTTCATCATATTGCTCTCATCAGTCTGCAGATTGTTGTCACTTTCATCAAAATGCCACACTTCATCCCTTGGGGTTTGGTCGCTGCAAAGGTATATGCCTTCCTATAAGGTGGATTCTTAAAGATTAACGTCTAGGCACCAACCCAGTGTGCTGAATAAATAAACAAGAGGGATTTTGTAGAAGTAATAGTTTCAGCTCCTTCCTGTTATTCTGCAGCATATAAAATTTACTAATTGAAAGAGTTATATATACCTGGGCATCAAAGTAACTGCTTGGGTTATATTATGTAAATAGGTTAAACTCCACCACCATGACAAGTTTTCACTCTGTAAGCACCCCTGCCATACTCTGCTATCACTGGTATGTTAAAGTGGAAAAAGAAAACATAGGCTATAACATTATACGAGGGAAAAAGCAAATATTTCGTTCTACAGCCTTTAGGATCATCTTCTTAAATTTTCCTTTCGTAGTAAGTGAAATTTCTTATGGCACTGATATGACACTTGGCATATGTTTAAGGCCTAATCACTATTTTTAAAAACATTGAATCCAAAGAGCCCCCATCCATGTGACATGCAGTGACTAGAACATAAAAATCAATGTTGGACAACCTGGCTTTGTCTGAGGAAGTTGCCCTACGCTACGACCTGCTGTTTCTTGACTGCTCCCGTGTCGTCTTCTTTCAGGTCCGGGACCCCTGACTCCTTGTCTTTTCCAGTTTGTCACATGCTCTTTTGGCTTAGTCTATTTTGGAAACCTATTTGGACTACACTTACTGGCTGTCTTCTGGTTTTTCATCTTTATGTGATTCCTTATTTTCATTTTGTTGGGGACTCTATTTGTGAGAAAACTTCAGTCAATTTTAGACCCATGCAACACTGCTGCTGATTAGTACTCCTCACCAATGGGTGAATAATGACAATAGCATAAGAAACCTAAGCGTGGAGTGGGAAGATAATCCCAGGGTTGAAAAAGAACACAGCCAAGTAGGGATGAAGCTGTTAGACGAAAAGGTAAACAGAAAGAGTTAAGTAGGAGGTCTGATAACGCTAGAGGACTGGATAGGATCGGTCTCTACATAGTTGCAAACATGCTTGAAAAGGTATGTCAGGGTTAGAGCTATTCAGAGCCCCAAAGAGATTCTGATTATGAATTATATATAGCAGCACCTCCCCAGAATAATTATTATACATAATTTGTGTAAGATAATTCTTGGAGAGGAGGCTGAATGGAAAATAAAATTTGCCTGTTTCCCTGTTTTGTTGTTTTGGTTTCAAAAGCCAAAAAGGATTCTTAGACATAGACAAACTATTGTGGCAGAAAACTGGGAAGATAGAAATCAGCCTCCAACAGATTAATTAGCAAGAGATCTTTTTCCCTGGCTGGGGAAAAAGAGAGAGGGAGAGGGAGAGGGAGAGGGAGAGGGAGAGAGAGAAGGAGAAAGAGAGAGAGAGAGAGAGAGAGAGAGAGAGAGAGAGAGAGAGAGA
>NW_017731579.1:101054-137541 GCF_001890085.2 Hipposideros armiger
GCCCGAGAGGTTTCTTTCTGAACAAAAAAAGAAACACATCTAACAAAGTAAATCTTAAAAGTTCTCACCACAAGAAAAAAAAATGTAATTATTCATGGTAATGGATGTTATCTACACTTATTGTGCTGATCATTTCACAATATATACAAATATTGAATCATTACATTGTACACCTAAAACTGTATAAAGCTATACGAGGTCAGACAACTAAGTTCGTGAACTCATCCTAGAAAAAGTGCTACGTACCTCATTGCTGAATATCACTACTGTCACCTTCGAAGTATTCCCCTGGGGAAGCTATGCACTGATGTCGGCACCTAGTCCATCCTTCAATGCAATTTTGGAACTCTTTTTCTGGAATGGCCATCAGAGCTGTCGTCGTATAACCCTTGATGTCTTGAATGTCATAAAAATGTCTTCCTTTCAATATTTCCTTTATATTCGGGCAAAGAAAGAAGTCATTGGGGGCCTGATCAGGTGAGTAGGGAGGCTGTTTCAATATAGTTATTTGTTTACTGGCTAAAAACCCCTTCACAGACAGTGCCATGTGAGCTGGTGCATTGTCGTGATGCAAGAGCCATGAACTGTTGGCAACAAGTTCAGATCATCTAACTATTTCATGCAGCTTTTTTAGCACTTCCAAATAGTAAACTTGGTTAACTGTTTGTCCAGCTGGCACAAATTCATAATGAATAATCCCTCTGATATCAAAAAAGGTTAGCAACATCATTGCAACAAGTTCACAAACTTAATTGTCAGACCTCATGTGTCATTTATACCTCAATAAAAAAAAATGAAAGAAGCATATCAACTTAATAGGATATCTCAAGAAAAGGATTACTTGCTGAGAAGGGCTGATATGGAAGAGAGAAGCAGCATGTATGATGTTCATTGCATTAGTTCATGTTTCATTTCTTCGGCCCAAGTTGTTTTGTGCATGGAGTTGAATGCTTAAGACATTATTTCCCCAAACATGCTTTTTGGGATACTATTTCTACAGCATGTTAATAGGCATAACAAAAAGGGTTGCCAGGTGAGCGTACATTAAGGAAACAGTGAATATAACAAGGTTAAAATCTGTGCTTGCAGAGTCAGAAGAAGGGTAGGTAGGCTCTTCTCAGAATTCACAAAGCCTTTAATAGCTACATGAACTCTCAGAGGTTTTAAATAATATTTCAGTTGAAGTCTCCTAGGAGGATGATTTGTAGCATTTCCTAAACTTACGTGCGTATGGCTTTATACAAATATTTAAAGAATTATCTATTTGTTTATATTCATATGCATTTATATATTTACTACACATGTATTATTTATTTGCTAGGTACTTCAAGGGAACAATTGTGATAGGATGTATTGTACAAAACACTGGTCTATAAAAAAGATATTTCTAACCAGCTTAAAATCAATGAATCAGTATTCCTCTCCCCTCTGGGGCCATTATTGGACTTGTCTAATCCTTTTACTTTGCTCTGTATCTTTGTTTCTAGACATAAAGAGTAAGGCCTTGGGTAACCAGTACCTACTCTCCATGCTTATCCTATCTTTGAGTGTTAGGAAATGATTTGAACTTTTAACAAGAGTGCACAGGTGATCACTCTGTACTGACTCTGATATCTGTGAATTTTTGTGTGTGATAGTTTTGCATTTCTGACCTTAGGCAAACCAGTTAATCACTCTGCAACTCAAGTTGCCCTTCTGAAAATGACAATCTGAGGTAGAAAAACCTAAAAATTCCCTTATACATATATAATTCTCATATTTTAGAACATGATAAGTTTAGAAAAACCTTAAACTAAACTAGATCACCAGCCTGTTTAGTAGCCTCAGGATTTTGTTATCAATTAGCTAGCTTGTCACTCTTTCAACAATTGAAAATATGGAACTATAATAATAACAGCTGGCATGATGCCCAAAGCCCCACATTCATTTAACCCCAAATTCTTTTTAAACAATACACGAAGGTTTAAAAATGCCATTATTTGTGAAACATATTGTTGTCTTTTGGTTTAGAAATGCATACTTACTTGATCTCTCCCCATCCTCTCGACTCTCAATCCTCATTCTCCAGATAATGCAGACATCTTGCATAAGGCCTATTACTGTTGCCCCATGATATTTTCCTGAGGTCATGTTTTTCTCTTTGTGCACACATTTGCTAATCTATGAAAGTATATTTCTTGAGAAGAATATCTAAAAGGAAACATAGGGATGTGGATCAATAGGAATCACAGCTTTAAAGAGAGACTAGTGAAAAAAACCCACAGAAAATGTCAATACGAAAACCCTTATCAGCTATACAAGATGCTGTGTAAGAAGTAAGCTTTGCCTTTGGATTTTCAAACCTGGTTATTCATGAACTGACAGGAAATGCCTGACCTGAGGGATATTATTATTATTATTATTATTATTATTATTATTATTATTATATTTCAAACTTGATCTTTTTATTTTCCTCTTAAAGTCTACAGCATCTCTATTTCACTGAACGCTTCTAATAAAATAATTTTTTGTGACTATGTATTTCCTAGAAAGTGATAAATTGTGTTCAGCAGGAAAAAAATGGATTTTATTTGAAATGTTGTCTGAAGGTTATAATCTTATTTGAAGTCTATGAATTTGAAAAATGTTAACAATGCAAAGGATGACAGCTCCTGTATCATGCAGCATACTGACATCCGGCTCACTAGTGCCACTCTTTCTGAAAATATTTCTATTCAGAAAAACAAACAACCAAATGCAATTTTATTTACTGATCACATCATTATTGTGATGTGATCACAATAATGTTTGATATACTTTTTGGTTCACAATTCATTATTTTCTAAAAAAGACCTATCAATGACTGAAAAGAATGTGAACTGATGAAATGCAATATTCAACTTTACATACACTTTTCTCTTTGCCAAAAATTTGTGTCTTATTTCTCTCTTTTTAAAAATTAAAAAAAAATTTGCAATTACAGTTGGCAATTATATTAGTTTCAGGTGTACAAAATAGTGATTAGTCATATATATATATACAACTGATGAAGTTACTACCTTGATAAATTTAGTGCCCATCTGACACCATACATGGTTATTACAATATTATTGACTATGTTCCTTATGTTATACTTTACATCTCCGGGACTATTTGTATCTACAAATTTGTGCTACTTAATCCCTTCCTCTTTTACACCCACCTCCACAACTCCTCTCATTCGGTAATCATCAAAATGTTCTCTGTATCTATGAGTTTGTTTCTGTTTTCTTTTTTTGTTTATTTTGTTCTTCAGATTCCACATATAAGAGAAATCATATGGCATTTGTCTTTCTCTGTCTGATTTACTCCACTCAGCACAATAACTTCTAGGTCCATCCAAGTTGTTGCAGAGGGCAAGATTTCATTATTTTATTTTATTTAATTAATTAATTTATTTAAGATTTTTATTGGGGAATTGGGGGATGGGAACAGTGCTGGGGAACTGGGGGAAGGGGAACAGACAAGTTGCTGTCGTTTTGTTCTTCAGTCTAGTTGTGGAGGACGTTGCTTCACTGGCCCAAGTTGGCACCATCATGGCGCTCTTCCCTGGTGAGGCAGATCAGTCGCCGGCTTCTGGACGGCCGCTCACTGTGGCTGCTGGCCGCTCACACTGGCTGCTGGCTACACACAGTAGCCCATGGCAACCCACTGCCACAGGGGCTGCAGCCTAAGCCGTCGCACGCCGTCGCCGGTGACTCATGGCAGCCCAGCTCTAGGTTGAGCTGTTGCTCAGCATCTTAGCTGTACAGGGCAGTGTCACTGGCCCTCATATGTGGGATCCGAACCGGGGCCATCTGGCATCCCAAGCCAGCTCTTAACCAACACACCACTCGGCCGGCCCAAGGTTTCATTATTTTAAATGGCTGAGTAATATTTTATTGTATATGTACCACCTCCTTTTTATCCATTCATCCATTGAATGGTCACTCATGTTGCCTTCATATCTTGGCTAAGGCAAATAATGCTTCAATGAACATATGGATGCACACGTCCCTTCAAAGTAGTGTTTTGGGTTTCTTCAGATAAATACCCAGAAGTGGGATTACTGGGCCGTCCTTCCTCTCGTTATATAGCTTTTGTTTTAAAGTCTATTTTGTCTAGTATTGCTATCCCAGCTTTTGTTTTTCATTTCCATTTTCGTGAAATATCATTTTCCATCCCTTTACTTTCAGTATCTGTGTGTCTTTCGATCTGAAATGAGTCTCTTGTAGGCAGCATATATAAAGGTCTTCTTTTTTTTTTTTTTATCCATTCAGCCACACTATGTCTTTTGATTGGAGCATGTAATCCATTTACACTGAAAGTAATTGTTGATAGATATAAAGTTATTGCCATTTTATTATTCATATTTTTTTAAATCTTTTTTTATTCTTCTTCTTAAAGAAGTCCTTCTAATATTTCTTATAGTACTGGTTTGGTGGTTATGAACTCCTTTAGCTTTTTCTTGTCTGGGAAGCACTTTCTCTGTCCTTTGATTCTAAATGATGGCTTTGCTGGGCAGAGTAATCTTGGTTGTAGGTCCTTACTTTTCATGATTTTGAATATTTTGTGTCAATCCTTCTGGTCTGCAAAGTTTCTGTTGAGAAATTAGTGTCATAGGAGCTCCCTTGTATGTACTGCTTTTCTTTTGTTGCTTTTAAGATTCTCTCTTTGTCTTTAACCTTTGGCATTTTAGTTATGATGTGTTTTGGTGTGGGCCTCTTCGGGTTCTGCTTGTTTGGGACTCTTTGCACTTCTTGGGCTTGTATGTCTGTTTCCTTCACCAGGTTAGGGAAGTTTACCATCATTTCTTCAAATACATTTTCAATTGCTCTCTCTCTCTCTCTCTTCTCCTTCTTGTACCCCTATGATATGAATGTTGGTACGCTTGATGTTATTCCAGAGGCCCCTTAAACTGTCCCCATTTTGGGGGATTCTTTTTATTTTTCTCTTTTCCGATTCTGATTAGATGTTTTATGCTACCTTATCTTTCAAATTGCTGATTCGATCCTCTGCTACATCTAATCTAAGGTTGATTCCTGCTAATGTATTCTTTATTTCACTTATTATATTCTTCATTTCTTACTTTTTAAAAATGTTTTTTATGTCCATTTTTATGTTTCCTATCTTTTTGTTGAAGTTATCCCTGAGATCATTGAACAGCCTTATAACAATTGTTTTTAACCCTGCGTCTGGTAGATGCTTGTCTCCATTGTGTTTAGTTCTTTTTCTGGAGCTTTGTTCTGTTCTTTCATTTGGGACATGTTTATCTTCCCATTTTGCTGCCTCCATGTTTTTTTCTATGTATTGGGTAGGGTTACTATATCTCCCAGTCTTAGTAGAGTGGTCTTATTTGGTAGGTGTACTGTGTTGCCCCAGTGGTGCAGTCTCCCTGGTCACCTGAGCTGGCTTCACTAGGTATGTCCCTTGTGTGGGTTATGTGTTCCCTCTGTTGAAGTTAAGCCTTGGTTGCTGTTTGCACGTCAATGAAAGGGATTGATTCTCAGGCTGAATGTTTGTGAGGACTGGCTGTGACTATAGTGGAGGAGCTGTTGTGCAGGGTCTGAATCCTGTTGTGCAGGATTCAGTTTAGCAAGGCTCTGGTGCCTGCCCATTCTGCCCTTAAAGTGTTTCATTTGTTGAAGTAGATGGGTGGTACTCTGGTCTAGTCTGAAGCTGGCCACTGGGTATGTTGGTTCTGTGGCTTCTTGGGATGGGCTCAGGTTAGCTGCTGCCTGTGCCCTGCCCAGGGCCAGTTGGTATGAGCTACAAAGTGATCTGCAGATGGTTGCCACATGTGCTGGGCTGCAGGGTTCTGGGATAGGCTAAGACATGAACCAAGGCCAGCTGCTGCCAATATCAGGATTGGGGCTGCTTAGCAAGAGGTATTAGGCATGCTGAGACCAGATGTCTTAAACTTTAAAGAGTTCAGTAAAAGTGACAGAAATAAAAACTATTTGTTTTGCAATCTTATTATGCCAGTTGGAAAACCCATTCATTGTAGTGTTCAAGACTCTGCAGGCATTAGTGGTCTCTGCAATGGGAGAATGGGATATTTGCATTTTTTAATTGGAACATGCTAGAGTGCCAGAATGTCTGTGTTCATGACATTAACGAGTAAAATAATTTTTGGTATCAAATTTGTTTAAAAAACATATCTGAGAAATGAGAAAGCAGACTTTTCTTAACAATCCTTCATTAACTCAATATTTTACATAGTGTACAAATGCTTACTGAAAATTGTCAAAGAATGAAACACAGCCCTAAGCACTCAGGATACAGATATCAATTAGACTCTGGGATGATCACTCTAACTGAGACGATCGTTGGTAAGCATTCAATTACAATTCAAATGAAGTGTAGTTGGTGCTTTGCAGAGGTAAATAAAGTGTGCTATGGTTTATCCTAAAGGATAAGCCATATAGTTTAGTCTGTAATTTATTCTGTGGTTCATTTAGGAGGGAACGTCCAGTAGGCAAGGCATGGGCCCGAGAAGAAGCATTGAGAGTCCTTGGCATCCCATAGAGCTCATTGCCTCCCCTGCTTCATCCTCCACCAGTGTCTCCTCAGACTTCTTCACCTGGACTTTAACTCTAGCTTCTCTGTCCTCTCACAACACTTTCCATCTGGAAGTAGTCCATACTTTCTATCTGAGAGTTTTCATACTTTCTCAGATCACCTGCCTAGGGTAATACAGTATTCAAGGTGCAACTTAACAGCACAACAACTAATCTATACCATTATTTTTTTTCTCTTTGACTGAAAAAGGAGGGTAATTTCTGGGTGTCTCACACCTGCCAACTTCCTTTTGTTACCAATTGACTGATGCAGCTCTGTCTGTCTAACTTCTCCAGGACAGACTGTCAGAAGAATTCAGACTGTTTGAACAAATCCACCAAGAGAGTATCACTGTTATTATAACTTGTGCCTGAAATGACTTTCCTTCACACTCTGGCCTCTTCTTTCTTCCACAGTTTACAGGGTGCTAGGCACAAGTTACTGAGCCTATCATGACTCTATGAGAAAGGCTAAAATAGGTTTTCTCACATGGAATCTGCCTCTCTCTGTATGATCAGGATTAATATATGTGTCTCTTGGTTGTTCTGTTTACATTTGGCAAGATCTACCTCCACACTGACATTTTCTTTGGCCAGGCCCCATCTCAGGATGCATATAGATTTCCTTTTCAATATTCATCCAGGTCACCTCCATTTCCATTATCAAAGTCTTCTTTCGGTGGAGTTGACAGGGAACACAAAAGTGCTAAGCTAACATACACTCTGACTGTGATTCATTTGTTAATTCTATTTCCTACCACTTTATTGGATCAAGAAAATTTTAAATTCTCCCAGGGCAGGCATCATGTATATATTTATATGTACCAAGGAGTCATTATTGTTGGTTGGGTAATGAATTTATAGATATCTCATAAGCCTCAGCAGCACTGGGCTCTGAATATATGGTCTATGGTTCTCTAAAAGGATTGACAGGCAATATGGACTATATATAGATGTCCTGGTTTACACAGCTGGGCATAGCTGAGACACTTGTAATCGTCAGTATCTATCATTATTGCATCCAACAGTGATTAGAGCTGGAGAGTTTATTTACTCTCTTATATTGTGTATTTCTTGTGTCAACACTTGATTTGCTTCATCTGTAATACAGAATGGAATTCCCTGCTATTTTGTTTTTCATAGGTCTTTTTTTTACAATGCAGAATGCCTTAAAGGCTGACAATCAGGCTTTGCCTATTATTATGTTTTTTGTTTACAGAGCTACTAGAAGGATGACACCTAGGATAAGTTTTCAGCATCAGTATACAAAAACAACAGCAGTGGGAAAGCAAAGGCACTATTCAAGCCTTTTTCTCTTAAATAGCAGATATGACATTGTTTCAGGACAATACAGTCATACCAGAGATTTTGAGATTTTTAATTACTCAAAAGATATGGTTTAAATCAATGGTTGCAGAGCAGAGCAGAGGGGCACGAATTCATGAAGACCTTGGTGTTATTGCAAGGAGTACATGCAAAAATCCATTTGCACACAATTATTTTCCTAGACTGAAGGAATATTAGGTCTTGCTTATATAGTTTTTAAAATGTAAATAGATTTTATTGGAATTAATAAATTAAAATATATTTAAAAGCATTATACCAATATAGATAAATGTAAAGTTATTTTTAAGTAGGAATCTGCAAATGTTTTGCTATTAGGAAGGGTCTTCATTCTGAAAAAGTTATAATTCTTAACCTAAGTAAAATATGTACTCCTATCTTTATGGGTGATGGATGAGGCAAAAATAGAATTGTTATTTCTTTTTCATTTTCTAGAAAGATTTTCTATTTCAAAATAACTTTGAATAATACTCTTATCCAACCTTTACTATTACAAGTGACTAGTTACTGAAGAGCAATTTTATGCCTAGAACTATAAAAATAGCTTCATACACATATTATGTATACCTCACAACAACCCCATGAGGTTGTTTTTATTTCCTCCTTTAATAGAGGAGGAAACTGAGGCCTAGAGAGATGTAACCTGGCACAGAGATGTAGCTGTCACAGTCCTATTATGTGACAGAGTGTACATTAAGCCATGCCAGAATCATAACTCTGCTGTATGCAAGCCACCAAAAGAAAAAAAAAATCAACTTTCCAAACAATGCTGCAGAGACAAGTATCAGTAACTCTAAATAATCTTTTGTTAAACAGGAAGTTAACTTATCAATAATGGATCAATTTTTCCTGACTACATATCGTAAGTTTTGAATAAATATTTATTTTCTTATTCTATGGAATAGCTGGGAGAGGTAAAACAAACAAATAAACAAAATAATCTTTTTAGTTCTAGGTAGATAAGATTCTAAACAGGACATTAGATGTCAAATAGTTGTTTTATGATCAAAGCTCTTGTTCAGGAAAACTTCCTACCAAAAAAATCTTCAGTAGGCAAAAAATTTGCAAACTGTATGGTGTGACTTTTAGAATGTCCTTTTACTATAATGATCAAGAATAATTCAGGGGGCCGGCCAAGTGGCTCAGTTGGTTAAGAGCTCGCTTAAGAGTGCGAGCTCTGAGCAACAGCAGTTTGAGTCCCTGCCTGAGCTGAGCTGCCGCTGAGGCTCAGCTAAAAAAAAAAAATAATAATAATAATAATAATTCAGGATCAAGAGGATTCGGGATTTCCTGTCTTTTACCACTCAAGTTATCTCTAGATGAGAAAAAGAAACATTGCATAGATTTCTGCCATCTCCAAGTCTCCAAATTAATCTGGTTTTATGGCTTTTGCATCATTGGCATGACTGATACCTTTATTTGTAAAAATGGTATTCTATTGACTACTTTCTAGAGAGTTGCCTAAGTATAAAACTGCTAATATTTTAAAAGGAAAAATTCCACTATTTTTATAAAAGATGGCTATAATCACAAATATATTGACTTTTAAATAAACTTCTTATTTTAGAATAGTTTTAGATTTTTCAGAAAAGCTGCAAAGATAGTCCAGAGAGCTTCCACATACCCCCACATGCAGCTTCTATTACTATTAACATCTTACGTAGGGTGGTGCATTTGTCACAACTCATGAACCAATACCGATATATTTTCTTTACTCATGATTAGACTAAGGTTATGGGTTTTTGGGTGGAAGACCACAGAGACAAAGGACTACTTTCACATCTTCTTGAGGGTATATATTATCAGCATGATTTATCACTGTTGTTGACTTTAATTACCTGGATATGGTAGTGTTTGTCAGATTTCTCCACTGTAAAGTTACTCATTTTTTTTCTCTGCATTCCATACTTTTCCAAATGTAGATCAAAATCAAATTTATAATCTTAGAAATATAATTTTTAGAGATTGCTTGTGGACTATACAATTTATGCAGGTTTAATGACCAGAAACAAAAGTTTGATCTTTTGAATGGATCAAGAAACAACATTATCTAAAAGAGTCACTATTTTGTCCATTATTTTGGTGAACTATCCAAGTGTTTCAATAGAACATGCACTGGTTATTGGAAAATATTAATTTACTTCCCATATTTCTCCAAAAATATCTGCATGTAGCAGAAATATGTGTTTTTTCACCAAATTAATCTACTTTATAGACAAGGGATTTAAAAAGTAGAAAGATTTATGTTTCTTCATTACACATGTGTTATTCCAGAAATAGTACAATCATCATGTTGTGCTGCCCTCTTCAAACTGATATAACTCTTGTTTTTTGTTTTGTTTTTTTTTACTAAAAACAAATAAATAAATGACAGGAGAAAATATATAACAAGACAGAGAACATTAGTAAAAATGTAAAAGGGGCCGGCCGAGAGGCGCGATGGTTAAGAGCTGGCTTGGGACGCCAGAGGGCCCCTGTTCGGATCCCACATATGAGGGCCAGTGACACTGCCCTCTACAGCTAAGATGCTGAACAACAGCTCAACCTAGAGCTGGGCTGCCGTGAATCGCTGGTGACGGCGTAAGCTGCAGCCCCTGCTGCAGTGGCTTGCCATGGGCTACCATGTGTAGCCAGCAGCCACTGTGAGAGGCCAACAGCTGCCGTGAGCGACCATCCAGAAGCCAGTGACTGATCTGCCTTGCCTGGGAAGAGCGCAATGATGGTGCCAACTTGGGCCAGTGAAGCAACGTCCTCCACAACTAGACTGAAGAACAAAAGGAAAGCAACTTGTCTGTTCCCCTTCCTCAATTCCTCAGTGCTGTTCCCCTCCCTCCAATTCCCCAATAAAATCTTTAAAAAAAAATGTAAAAGAGAATAAAGAAGACATCTAATACTTTATAAAAAATCCATTGTTATAAAAAGTAATTGTCCCTTCTTGCATGCCTAGAAAAAGGATGATATTTCGCAGCTTCCTTTGCTGTTAGTTATGTCTTTGTCCTCATCTTGTGACCAAAGTAATGTCAGATCAAGTTGTATGTGTCAGCTTCTGAGAACCTTCTTTAAGAGACAGTTAGCCTGTACCTTTTATCTTTACTTTTTCAGCCTTTGTTTTTCTCTGCTGACTTGAATGCAGATGTACATGGCTGGTGATGTCTGGCCAACGTTGACCAAGAGTTGACTGAAGAAATGAACAACATACTTGGCAGAACAAGATAGAATAAGCTGGGTTCCTGACACAGAAGACACACTAGCCCTTAAATAATTCTCCAGACTTTTACATGAGATAGAAACAAACATTTACCTTTTCAAAGCCAGTGTCATTTCAAGTTTTCTGCCTCTCATAGTCAAACTTAATTTTAATTAATACAATAGCTTTCTGAGCCCAAGCTCTTACTTTTGGCAAATAATAATTATAGCTAAAATTAATTGAATGTTTTCTCTTTTCTAGGCACTGGTCTACGTGATTTACATATATTGACTCACTTAAAATTTACAATAATTGTATGTGTACCATTATTAAACCTATTTTACAAATGAGCAAACCAAAGCTCATAAACTGTAAAAAACTGTCTCAAAAATCAAAAAGCCTTTCATTAGCAAAGCTAAGATTTGAATCCAGTTCATCTGTATTCTGAAGAACCTGAAATCTCTGTACTGAAATCAAGACTTTTTTCAGGATATCAGAATAAAAATAATTTTATATTACAGAAAAGTTTGAGGTTTGAATATTATTACTAAATACTTAAAAAAGCAATGTAGCGTAAAATTTAAGAACATGGGTCCTAGAAACTGACCACTTAGACTTTAATCTTGTCCATTTATTAGCTGGGTTATCTGGGACAAATCTCTTAACCTCTCTGAGCTTTGGTGTTTCATTAATTTAGTGAGGGATAACAATAGTACCAAATAACATTGTTATATTGAGGATTGAAAAATATAATTAATATAAAATGGTTAGCATTGTGCCTGGACCAGTGTTAGTTTTCAAAAGGAAATAGAAAGTATTATGGGAATTCCTAAAGTCACAAAGAAGAAAAAAATCTACCATCAAATTTGTAAAAGTTTGACTAAGTTTTTAAAAAAAATATTTAAATTTCTATGATTTTACTTTCTTCTAGACTCCATTTCTAATTATGTGGATTAAATGGTCAGATTTTGTTAGACACCCCCCTTGCCCTCCTTGCATTTTAGCAGTATACATATTTTATTCTGCAAATGGCAAAGATTTACTTTGCTAAGATCCTTTTAAGAAAAAAATAATAACTGAGTGTTTTGCTTCCTTGGCAGTTTATGATAATGGCCTAATAAGATATAACACATAGAATGTGACAAGTGTCAGAGATGAAGTAATTTGTAATTTGAAACAGTGGAAATTGAAATTCAGAAACCTCATATAATTCTATTCTCTAAACATTAAGTGGCAGATGTGCCAACGAGGCTATTGCTGTGTCAACTATTAGGCAAAAGTTTGCCAGTATATTTTCTTCAATTTTATTTTTATGTCCTTATTCATTTATATTTCTAAGCTGAAGAAGGCAATCTAGCGATTGCCTGTTAACACATACTAGAATTGTTACAATCAAACTAAGAAGATTTAGGTAAAGTGTTCAAACTAGTCCAAAACCATATGCTCAAAGATCACAGTGACAATACATGTCATACTCACACATGCTGAGTGCTGACTGTGTACCTGGCACTCTTGTGTTTCTCATGCATTAATTTATTTAATTCTCCTAATTACCCTTGAGGTAGAAAATTATTATCACCATTTTATGGATAAGGAAGCCAAAGGACAGAGAGGTTAAAAAACTTGTTGAAGGTCATAAAATAAGTGGCAGAGCTGGAATTTGAAACCAAGCAGTTGGTTTTTAGAATCTGCCTTCAGCCTTCATGCTATATTGTTTCTCAATGTCTGAAATAGTTTTATAAGGCCAAAAGAAATTAAAAAAATAATTAAGAGGAGAATTTTGGAGTCAATTCTCTACCATTTGTGCTTTCTTGCTGCTGCTGGCCTTCACACAGCAGAGATGCTGTATTAAGCTCTTATTTCAAAGAAAAAACAAAATGGATAAGCAAGCTTTACAGTACTGAAGTCCACATCAATGTGAAATTACCTCTGAAGATTATGTTCAACAATGTTTTTAATGTACATTTCATTGATTATTTTGGGTTGTCGGAAAAGTCATGACGTATTTTTTCTATGTTTTTTTGTTGCAAACGTGCATCATGACTTTTCCGACAACTCAGTATATAATATACTCTACCCTCTGCATCGTGTGTAACGCAACAGAGAAAATCCCATCATCTTGGATCTTTCGTCTTGAAATTAGAAACATCATCAGAACTCAACAAATCAACATTATCATCCACAAATGCCATTAATCTTTCAGAGTAAAAACTATGATTGAGTCTATTTCTCTGGATATTTTGAAATGGTGACCTAAATACAGAGATGTCATACAAGTTATTCTCTCCTATCAGTCTTTAAATGCAAATGCCCTGTAAGTCTGAGCTGCAAATAAGCTTGTAAGAGAACTCAAGAAATGAAGTTTTCATCAAATTATTTCCAGAATTATGAACTACCTCACTATACAACACTGGACATTAGTATTTCAAAATTAATATTGGGTGTACACTAGGTACATTTTGAAATGCAGCACAATTATTAGTATTTAAACATCCTCTCATCTTGAGCAGCGTTAGCTGTTAAAATGTACTGCTATTTTAGAGAAGCAGATGACTAGCACAATGTAGTTAGAAGCCATGTATTTAGGATTCAAATCAAAGGTATAGTTTTTGGGGAAGGTACATGATTTCAAGCACTCTAATTAATTGTCTTCTTAGCAAAAACTCAGTCTTCCCAATAGTCTTAACTTAGGAATGATTGATAATTCAAAAAACCAAAAATGGAATTATGACAAAAAACCTTTAGGATCTTTTATTGCATTGACAGTATTCATAACTATAGAGCTTGTACCATGGTTTTCTGTTATTCAGTAGTTCAATAATTATTTTTGAATTGTTTGGATGTACATAACAGTTATTGTGCCAAAGAGAGCACAAGGATCAATGAGACATATTCCATACTTGGGGAACTCAGTTTCTTAATAATATGGAGTGTGGAGTGTTATAATGAAAATACTTCCCTCCTTCCAGCATTCTGTATGCTAAGTTATAATCATTTACTTAAGTTTCACTTATAAAATATCCACCAAACTGTGTTTTCTTCCTTTTTGCATCCCTAGCCACAAACTCTTAGTTTGGCACAAAGGATATGAAGACTTGATTTGGCAGTGGAAACTGACACCAGGACATGAGAGTAGATGGCCTGTTTAGAGAACAAGTAACTACCCTATATACCTGGAAATAAAATAGACATCTGGAAAGGTGAGTTAACAGAAGCCCTCTTGATAATACCCGAGTAAAGTATTTTAGTAAAACTCTAAGTATTTTTTAAAAATTATTTTCTCACAGAAGGTGCTGATTTTGTTATAAAAATTACTATAGGTTTGTGAGAAACAAGCAAGCTTCTTGGTTTAGGCCCCAGTTCTAAGAGGACATCCTTTCCTCCTGGTATCATGAAGAAGGTCGTCTGCCTTCGTAGATCAGCTATGACCTGGATCTGATTTTCTTTTTCAAACACCTTGAGTATCAACCCAGAACACTCTCTGTTTATCTGAAACTGTGTCTTTCTGCAGGTACCTTCCTATGAAATTTACACATGCTTAAATATCTCCCATTCTAAAAAAAATAATAAAATAATGTGCCCCTTTGACTCCCTCTACTAATCTAGGTGCTACCTAGTTCTTGCTCCCTTTCATAACAACTTCTTAAGGGTTATTCTAAAATGCTTTTCCTCCACGTTTTCCACTTCCCACTCACGTTCCAACCCGTTCCATTTTAGATCCCTATTCTGTCACTCAAAGTGCTTTCATTAAAATCACCATTGTTCTCTGTCACCGAATAAAAGACAATTCTTAGATATTGTATGGCCTGTGGGCATATTTACCTAAGTTCTCCCTCCTTGAAACACTCTACTTCTGTTAACTATTCTTCTGGTTTCTCTTTCTTCTCCATCTTTACTCTCCTGTTAGATTCCCCATGCACCCACTTGCTTTGTTCTTATGTGCTCTCCCACAGCCATCCCATTACTTCTAAAGACTTCAATTACTATCTCCATGCCAACAATGCCCACATTGTTATTTTAAGTCCAGATCTCTTTACTGGGCTTCGCATTTCCATACTTGACTGCTTACTTAATATTTCCACTTATATATCATCTCAAAGTCAGCCCCATCCAACTGTTTAAACTAGAAATCTATGAATCACAGTTTGCTCCATAACCTCTTACTTTCCACTTCTAATAAAAACTAAAAGATGGTTTTTAAAATAATATTTCTAGTACTTTATTGTTTTTATCCTTATATTTTTATTTCTTTTATTGTGTTAAAAAATAACCTTAAAATGACCATTTTAACAATTTTTAAGTGTACAGTTCAGTGGAATTAAGAGCATTCATATTGCTGTGCAACCACTCTCCATCTACAGACCTTTATTATCTCAAATAAAAGCTGTGCTTAATCAAAAGTATTTCTTTAGAATTTATTGTTTTTCCATGTTCATTGCAACCATACTATAGTATTGCTGTTGCTTCCTAAATGGTATTTCCACATCGATACTTCATATTTTAATCCAATCTCCATATTTTAGACTGACCTTTGAAAAAGCTCTAGTTTATATAGATTCCATTGTGTTTAGGAAAGAGATTAATGCATGAAGTGAGTCTCCTCTAGCTTTAGTTTTCACTACTCTCCTTTTACTTAATGTGCTTAATTTTCCCACTTAAAAATTCTGTAATTTTTCAAATGAGCTTTGCTTGCTGTCACCATACTTGAGGGCTTTTGCACCTTCTGTGCCATCTCTTGGAATTCTCTTGCTTTTCCATCTTCCTCTGTGCCATCTTCTTACTTAAGCCATGCTCATAGTCAACTAAAAAACCTTCCCAGATATCCCAATGTAGGTTATGCCTACCTGCTGCCCTGCCCACCCCCCCACCCCCGCACCACTGTGCTAGTCTGATTTTATCACTCCATGCTCCTGCAACTACTTGATCAATGTTTATGTTTTTCCACTAGATGTAAATCTTCCAGAAGATAGTATCTAGCACATTTCTGAGACAAATATTTGTTGAATGTGAATATTTCCAATATTCATTGAGTGTCTTCTATATTCCAGACTCTGTTTTCTGTGCTAGAGATTCAGCAATGAGGCAAAACAAAGTCATTACTCTCTTGGAGATGCCATGCTAATAACATGAGATTGATAATAAAAGGAATGAACTAATTAAATGTATATAAGTTGATAATGTGCTAAGAAGAAAACTAAAGCAGAGAAGGGGAGAGTAATTGGCATGTTATTTTAAATAGATTAGATAAAATATTTTTGATAAGATTGCTTGATCAGAAACCTGAATGACATGGGGTGCTATAGTGGATATCTAGGAGAGGAGTCATCCAGAAAGAGGGATTTTCAAATGACATGAAGCCATGTGTGCTTGGCTTGGTCAAGGAGGAAGGCCAGTGCACCATGGGTGAGGCTAGTGAGAGAGTGAAAAGATAACAGCAGGTGATGTGTCATGTAGGACTTTTAAGATCATGGTTAGCACTTTGACTGAAATAGTGAGCTGTTGCAAAGTTGTGAGCACAAAAGTGACATAATATAATTTGCTTTTTCAAAAGAGCACCCTGGCTGCTTTGCAAATAATAGGCTACAGAGAGAGTTAGTATAGAATTAGAGAGACTATTTAAAATGGTCCTGGCGAGTCATGATGGTTAGAGCAAAGCAATCAAAGTATAAACGATGGGACATGGTTTGATTTAGGAAAAATAAGGTAGAGCTAATAGTGTTTGCTGGTGAGCTTGATGTGGGACGAGGAAAAATGAAAGAAAATATTTATGAGTCTAACATTTTTGGCTTGAGCAATTGGGAGGATGATGTTGTCATTTTGAGGAAGGGAAAATGAAGAGGAGCAGATTTGATAGTGACAATAAATTCATGCGAAGTTTGAGATAACACAAACATATCCAAGAGGAAAAGTGAGCAGAGACTTGGATATATGAATGAATGAATTTCACTTACTCTCCATGTGTTCAGGAAAAACAGACATTTAATCTCTTTAAGCCTCATTTTCTTAATTTATAAATTGACTCTGCTGGGTTGTTTTAAGGATTAAAGGTAATATATCCGCAAGTACTCAAAATAAGCCAACATAATGTAAGCATTTAACAGTTTTATGATTTTTTTTCTCCCATCAAAACACAACCTATTTTATAAAGTTTGTGTGAGATCCAAATAAGGCAAGGGAAAATTTCTACAAACTCAGAAATAAGAAAATATAAAGCATTAATTCTATTCTCATTGGCAGTGTAAGTAATAAGGACTCAGTACATTAAATTTATTTTTTATACTAGTATCACTTTTGAAATATAAAGTATCACCTTAAACACAGGACATATAACATCTATTTCTTTGGCCCTTTGTGTAGTTAAAGTCTCAACAAAGAGAGGCTGTTTTTTATTTTTTTTCTTGACCTTTATATAATCTTCAAGTCAATGGAAAATTGTAGTTCTTAATCATTACTTGGACAAAAATGGTATGAGCACCCAAGTATTATTTATAGTATTAATTTCCTAGAAGATACGTTATGAGTGGGATAATGTACTCTGCAAAAGAAAAGATGTGGCCAGCTCGGAACCATGACTACTTTTCAGCCTATAGAAATAGATGGCGCCCAGGGCTACAATACGATTTTTCCTACAATCTGGTTCCAGTTTGATTAGATGTCAGATAAAGGAAGCAAGGCAAGCAGAATGTCTTCTCTGATAAAACCACGTTTTTATTATAGGCCTATCATCAGTGCTCTTTATTCTGTAATCCTTGCCAATGTCAGCTACTCTAAGTCCTGAATACTCATGAGACATTGGATTCCATTTAAAGACAGTATTACCTTTTTGCCCTCTTTATCAGCATAATGTAGAAAATGAAAAAAAGGATTCCATTCTGATATCTATCACTTCACTGGTCATAAAAAGTAAAATAGATAAATGACATATTCATTTGTTTCAGTACTATATTCAGTTCCAGAAGTCAGAGAGAAGAGTTCAACAGCGAGAGAGTCATGTCTGAGTTAAAGAATTTGTGACTACCGTCTTAGAGAAACTCACCAGTAAGTGTTTAACCACCTCTTTGATGGAGATCAAAGAGGGCAATTCAGAAGAGATTTTCAACCCAAACGTAGAGAAAGTTATTTAATTTTTTATATTTCCTTTGTGAAAACCTATCTTGTCTAAGAAAGTGATTCTGAAAAAAAAAATGAAAGAATAAAACTAACAACTGGTAAAAGTTTGAAAGTGACCACTTGAAAATCCATGCGAAAGTTTGTGCAGAAAGGAAGCTGAACACCAGGGTATTAAATTCTGAGTGAGGGTCGGGTAGAGCAGGAGGCGGCGGCATCACCAGCAGCTGCTGGATGGAAAGACACCAAAGCATGCTCCTGCTACCTAGCCTTTCTATCCTTATTTTGTCGGGTTTAACCTAGACATCTGAGTTGTGATACGCTTCCCATCCCGATGTTTGATTTAATAACTTGGATCATGGAAACTTAGGTCTGAACCCCTAATCTTGGTTTCCACTGTGATTATGATTTCCATCATCTTTGCTGCCAACCACTTAGCTCTAGCTTATGTTGCTTCACTGATTTTACATCTTCCCGTTTTCCTGACTTGTGACTGCTTAGTGCCTCGTCTACTTGATGGCTTTGCATGTACACCTAAGGCTGAGTATCCTCGGACTCTGACGAACTCAACCATAGCGTTTTGTAGAAAGAGACAGCTATCCACTGACAATAAAGATTATTTAGTCTGGATAAGAGGTGAAGAGGCGATTGAATGTGTTTTTCAATCCCTTTTACAATATTTCTCAGAGTCCTAAAGCCGAGATGCATCCCTGTTTTCTTTGGTTAGACTTTTTCTTTAATGGAGGGAGAATTCCCTGATGCTAACATGTTCTCCTTAAAGAAAAAAGAAAAAAAAAAAAAGCTATTGCTATTTGCAAAGCTATCAGCCGTCCTACAGAATACATTGCTTTATTCATCAAATCAATAAATATTACCTGAATGACCAGAGCACGATGATAAACACTACAAGGGACCTAAAGCAAGTTTGGGCTGAGACCTAACACACGGATCTTATCAGTGCTGGACACCTGGACCCAAAGGTCATCTCTGAATCTTGATAGTTATACTCATGTGTAGGTGGCAACTTTCCTAGTCTCCACATAAACTCAAATGATGGCATCTAAGTGTCTTGTGCTGTGACATTTTTCAGTCTGTGTTCACTTAGGGAAGATAATTATAGTCTAGACTTAAAGAGGAAAGAAAGGAGCTGCATATACTTTCACCTCATAAATTTTAAAAAACTCACACAGTGCTAAGTAATGCTGTAATTAGACTAAGCAAGATTAAAAGAACTTTATTGGTCTGCATAGATTTATTTTGGAAAAAAAGAAAACAAATATGATTTTTTAGAATAATCCCAAAATGAAATAGCTTACCAAATGAGAGTGTGAAAATATTTTTTATGGAGATTCTTGCAATGTGACAGACATGAGTGTATATATGTGTATTATGATTTCCTATCATCTTATTTTTTATGAGTCCAAACAAGCTAAAATTGCTTTTATATCCATATTTGAATATTTGTTATATTGTGTTAAGAAAGCAATATTGTAATTTTTACTGTCAGTAACTTTTAACAATCCAACTGATTAACTTGGCAGCTGAATTCCCTTCCCAGATGCTTTCATTAGTTATACATTCTCCTTTTCATTTATTTTACAAATCTTTCCATAAGAAATATTTCAGAACCATTTTAGGACCAAAAGATTCATTTCCAAAAGCAAATATAGCTCCATATTCTGGGTGAGGGTTGTTGATATTAAGGTAAACTCTTTTTACAAATGAGGACCCCCTTATTTATATCAGGTCATTTCTTTTAAAATTAGACACTGTGGCATAATGCTTATCTGGCTAGACATTTGAGCAAGACACATAGGGTTTTACTACCAGCTGTGTCACTTTCTGGCTGTGTGACTTCTGGCAAGTCAGGTATTCTCTCAATCATCATTGTCTATATCTGTTAAATTAAGATGATAGTCCCTATCTCACAGGGTTATTCTTAGGATAATACACGATCGTACATATAAAGCACCCAGTAGGGGTTCTAACAATATTCTTTCTCTGTTTGACTCTAATTAGGGAATGCCCATGTAGAAAGATGAGAATAATCATTCACAGGTTTGTCTTTAAGAATCCATGACAGACATCCAATTTTAACAAAACAAAGGTGGGAGAGAGAGTACATGTGTATGTTGGGGGGTGGTTTGTCGGATAGGGAGATGCTGGGTAAGAGAGAATCTGCACCTTGCTAAACTCAGTTCAATGAAATATATTTAACTATGTGCACCAAATTCTCCAGGGGAATATGAAAGTGGAATGGAACGCACAATTTAAATAACCCATTGAGGGTCATGAATGGGATGATGATAATGGCAAGCCTTGCTGACCACGTAACCAAAACACTCAGTGAGCTAAGGACTGAACTCAGGGAATCTGGATAACAATTCAGAGCTACTTCATCTTTTTCTTATACACTTCTGAAATGAGATTCCTTGGACTTTATTTGTTTGCATGTTTTGTTTTGTTTTATGTTAATGCAATGATTTGATAGCATGAACTTCAGATGTCATGTGATAGTACACTCAAATTTTTCTGTAATTTAAAGAACTGTTCTGGATTAGTTTAGCCCAAACTTGAATTTACTTCTGATCAAAACAATAGTAACAGTCCCAGAATAAGCAACTTGGGTTCTGAAAATGTGTTTCTCTTAAATTATGACAAATTTCAAAGCAAATTATTTTGCCCATTTCTGTAGCAATCTTGTTCTATTTTCTTGTTCACTTACTGAAGTATAAGAGATGACAAGCTTCCTCTGACAGGGTTTTAATTAGTTTCCATATGTGATACGTTTATACCATGTGGTCCTGAAATTTCTTTTTGTATGGAAAAAAAGGCCACTTAAACTGTTTTAATTATTTACCTGCATCAGTTCTGATATTCCCCAAACAGATGGCTTTGACACTTTTTTACTTGTTTGTGCTTCTGATTTATTTTTTTTCTTTGCTCTCATTCCAGCTATTCCAATGGACCGGTTTACTTGTGAGCAATTGTATTTTTTAAAAAAGTAAAAGATTGACTATAGGTCAACTGAAGGATTTTTATTCAGTTAAACTCAAATACAGGCAATGACTAAAATAAATTTGAAATTGCCTTTCCTAAGGGGTAAATGAATGCTGTCCTCTGATTTCTGACAGGACAGTGCTTACAGGACTTTTTCAAAAGGAACACGATTTTGACTTTGGTGGTTGGGGGATGGGTAAGTTGTGGGAGGCGGGTGGCAGTGAAGGAGGTTGTTTGGTTTGAGCTCCATTCCGTTTCCACAGCTGCGCTAAACTAACAGCCAGTTTGGGCAAGGATAAATAATTTTGTATAAGCAGATGAAGCACTTATCTGACAGGAATGATTTATTTCTAACACAGATAAATATTTTCCATTCTTGCAGATGAGGGTGCTCACTGTACTGCCCCATGGGAGTCAAGCAGAGATATTTGCCTTCTCTTTTTCTTCCTCTTTCTCTCTGAACCTGGCTAGCCTTGTGCCCGGTAGAGAGCTGAAAATGGGGGCCCTCAGGAAAGCTAGAAGGCAACACTCTCCTATCTCTGACCATTCCTTCTGGTCTCAGAGGTAGCTCTATACCTCTTTGCCAGCCTGGCATTTTCCTTTGCCCACCCCTCTCCTCTTTCCCAAATATTTGCTTGCAAGTCACCGTCTTCAAGAAACTTCTATTCAAGCTCATCATCCATCTTAATTATTTCCCAGAGTATTTTGTTTGAGATTTACAACATGGACATTTATTCTTACTCACATATTTTTACCTGAACTCTCCTTTTAATACAATGTAAGTCCTGTGTGCTTAGATTTTAAAATCCTTTAAAGACCAGGTAGATTGCTTCTATTTCTTTCATGCTATGTAATACGTATGCCTAACACTCTGTCAGTCAGTGTTTCAGAAACTTTGAAGTCCCCTCTCCTCTGACCTCTCTCAGTCTCTTGCTGATATTGAATTAGTGTTCCTGGTTTCTTTCCTCTTGATTTTCCTGGTTTATCAGTGTTCTTTAGCTTTAGCAGGTGTGGCCATTTAGCCTCATCTGATGCTTCCTCATTGTTTACTACTCCTTTTATTTATGTATAATTAATATTCTATCTCACTTACTGTTATATATATATATATATATATATATATATATATATATCCTAAATCGTCACTAGGCTTCTCAGTCTCAGCTTCATAACCTACCCCTGGCTTTAGCAAATAGCTTTGTCTACTTTACTACAAAATCCCCAACCAACTTTCTCCCCATCCATGATTTTCTCTGTATGTCCCCATCTTTCTCCTCTATATCTTTTGCCCCTGAAAATGTAACTTTTATCCCTCCCAATGCCTGCTGCTGTTTCAGAAATACTGACCTGTGGATCACCACCACTTCGATCTCTATTCCCCTTTAGAATATGCTCAAATCTGTCTCTGACACAAAGTAGTTTCCCAAGATGCATTTTTGGATGAAAAAATGATTGGTCTTTTCTACTGTAAATCCAACTGGTGGGATGTATCTTGAACTACATGAATATTACATGAAAACATACCTGTTTATCTCGTAAATAATAAATATGTTGGGTTCCACGTCATTAGGCACTGAACTAGGAAGAAAAGGCAATCACCTCTGCTTCCATTCCAAAAGTTAGAATTCATGGTCCTACGGCCACATCACTGCAACAGTTGTGGGAAATATCACCCTTATCTGTTCATCTACTTCTCAGTGACAACTCTATATCATGGAAGAAGGCAGCATAATGAAAATTAACTTCAATGGTGAAGACATCTAGGCCTGAACTCTGCTTTATAGTTATTTTTTAAGTAATAGATTCCACTTCTTTATAAAATATAAGAGTCTCCTACCACATGCATGCATAGATTAGGAATGAGAAATGGGAAATTACACACAGAATATTGGACACACTTTCATGCAGTTTCTATTTTTCAAGACAATGACCCATTATTCTTGACTTCCTTGCAAGGTCCGACTCCAATTCTTGTCTGTCCAGCAGTGAGGCTGACACCGCTTTTGGATGTTGCTTTCTGATTGGCTTTTATGCCTCATGAATAGAAGTAGTACATGATCTTAAGTGGAAAAAAAAAGTTATGGCGAGCATAGTACTCGCCACAAAACATTTACTTTTTCTTGGGCATGTCTTAATTTTGTTTTCAGTAGACAGATTAGTTGAAGGTAAATTACTCTTTTATAGCTGCAAGCAAAAGCCCCAATAGAGGATTTTGAACAAAGGAGTAGAATTATATAACTTGAGTTACATTTCAGAATACCACTCTGTATACTGGTTAAGAATAGACTATAAGGAGAAAGGATAAAATTGAGAAGAAGAATTAGGAGACTATTGAAATAGTCCAAGTGAGGGATAAGCATTATGAAAACATTGGTAGCTCTATATATGTGTATCCTCTCTATGTGACGTCATTCTAGAATATAGGACTGAAGGCCCATGGCAGTTGCCATTTAAATTTCATCTTACTCTGGCCTCTGTTTAACTTTTTTTTGGACACCACATATAAGTCAATATAATAAACACTAAGTTGTCCTACAGCAACAATATAAATATGTATAAGTATTTAATTAACTATCTCCCTGCTGTACATTCTCATTAACATAAAAGATTATATGGATATTTCCTTTTAAGTGTTAGTGGTAGAAATGAGCAAGATAAAATGTCAACAGTGATTTGCTTCACAATCAAAAATATTTTCTTTCTTGCTCAAGGAAACTTGTGATTGATTGATTTATATAGTGTAAAATGAAAAATTCTTTTTTAAATTTAAGTATCAAACAACCCATTTATTATTAATGAGATAAGCAAGTATGTTCTTTCACATAGTATTCATATTTTTAAAGTGACCTCAAAGTAATAGTATTATTAAATTATAGCAAATTGATTGTTTAAATCATCCAAAATTCTTAAACCATGGGTCCAAATCGTATTTTCCTTAAATATTTTAGCTCTCAGAAACAGAGTACTGCATAAAGGCTGAGTATGTGTGGCCCTGAATAAATTTTCTGAATATAAAGCTGAGCTGTGCTCCATGCTAATGGCATTAACCTGGGCATATATACCTATTTGATAAGGTAATTCTGAAGCCTAAGTATCATGAACAATTATTAGGATCATGCTTAGGTCACAATAAATTATTCCCATATGTAAATGTAATGCAAAGGATGCCTTTATTTTTGGAGGCAAATTTAAAGGATCTTTAAGATAATATCTATTTATTATTACCCTTTGAAATTTAGACATTCTATCTTCCAGCTACCTCATCATGGATAAATTATCTAAGATGGTGTCAGGGGAATGTAAAGATATTCCTTAAACAAATCATTATCATCATCATAATCACAATTTCAATTGACCAAAAATGACAAAAAAACAAAGAATCCTGAAGTTCACCTCTTTTTTCTCCTTGTTTTTATAGTTTTACAGAAACAGTAACTGAGAAAACATCTTTCGGTTTTCCTTTAGGAAATTGAAATATGTAGATTGTTAAATAAAAATCTCCTTGAATTTTTGAAGGTGTAAGATGCTCTGTCAAGCAATTGCATGTTTCATAATCTGGTTCTGTTGTAGTTGGACTGTTGATATGCCAAAGTAAACTCCAAATACATAAATTATTTTGATTGATATATTTTATTATCAGCAAAATGGCACCTCAAACCTACATCTGAGTTCATAGTATAAAACATGAGCAGTAGAAATTGCGAGGACTATTCCCTCATGGATGATTAATGTAGAGTATTGAAGAAAATGTATTATTAATGAGTTATACTTAGTACATAAGGTTATTCAGCAAGTGAAAAGCAGTTTTTGTCAAACAGTAAGTGTTGACTCACTGCAACAAGTCTCAATTTTTCAAGGTAGTTTTATTGATAGAAAAAAATTTTTATGTCAAGTGGGCCCTGCTGTCCTCTATGCTCTCATTTTCTATGATTTATTTAAGAATGTTTTTGAGTGCTTTTTACAAGGTGGTACAGTGGAAGAAGCAAAGATAAATAGGCATTACTCCTATTGTCTTGATGTAAGGTAGAACATTATAGTTGAGAGAGGTAAAATATAAAATATGGTACTCAAAATAAACAACAGTTCACTCTTGTCAGGGAATTACAGTAAGACTACAAAAAAGAGTGTCATTTGATCTGGATATTAACAAATCAGTTACACCTTTGGGGACAGGAAAAAAACATTCTACAGAAACAAAAGGTATGAAATTAGCCATGGAGAAAGGAAAGTTCCTTGGTAAAAAACAAAAAAGAGACCAAAATGTATACCAGGTTAGAAAAAGTTAGGTTGGGGGCCAGATTCTTATATAATACAGACTTTATTTTTTTACTCCTGGGGCAATTTGGGACCACTGCACGTTTCTGAGCTGACAAGTCTTGTGGTGTGTATTAAGAGATTATCACTATCTCAGCACTGCATTCGATTGATTGGAGAGTGAAAATAATTGAGGCAGAAAGACCAATTCAGAGCTCATTAAGATAGACTAGCTAAACTGATTTTAGGAACTCTACTTGAATAAGAATACAACTAAGATATGTAAACCAATTTTTGTTTTCTCTTAATGATCCTTCTAATTTATTGGCTCTATGTAGTTTAAATTCAAATTTGATTTATTAAAAAGTAAAAGTAAAGTTATAAATAAATTCAAATTTCATTTATTAAAAAGTAAAAGTAAAGCTACAAACATGGCATATCTATCTATCTATCTACATGCATCATGGTTTCCAAGTTTCAGTATCAGAATCCCAAAACTGGAGGAGAGAGAGTTGCATCAGTCCAGTTGCATCAAGCCAGGTGTCCACTTCAGGGAAGTTGGTGATCTTGCTCCCTGGGTAGCAGAACCTGAGAGAAAGATTTGCGTTCTGGAAATTGATTGTGACTGCTCTTGGATCAACACCTGAGGGGAGCTGAGTGGGCTGAAGGAAAATTTGAACTGCAAAGCAGTTGTAACAAAGGCCTTAACCAATCCTATGAGGAACTCTGGAGTGAAGATAACCGTTAGAGTTGTCCTGGATTGGGTCAGGGAAGCCAGCCTTTGTACCAATATATCTAACATTTAGTAAATAATCTTCAGAGAGAGGCTTGTCAGAGAGTCAGCTACCAGTACATTCAGCAGCGAAAGGAATAAATGCTTCAGTCCTGAAAGGAGTGCTATGGCAATAAAGTATGGCCTGTAGTAGAGGTGAGGGGTCATGTGTAACTTTGTGTTCTCTCAGAAGAGAGTGTCTGAATGGATGAGAAAACAAGACCCTTCCATATGCTGCCTGTAAGAGACTCACTTCAAATAGAAAGACACACACAGACTGGAAATAAAGTGATGGAAGAGGTATTTCATGAAAATGGAAACAAACAAACAAAAACAAACAAAGCTGAGGTAGCAATCCTTATACCATATAAAATAGACTTTAAAACAAAGGCTATAACAAGAGACAAAGATAAAACTCAGCAATTTCACTTCTGAGTATTTATCTAAAGAACCCTAAAACACTAGCTCAAAAAGACATGCATCCATGTGTTCATTGCAGCATTATTTACAATAGCCAAGATATGGAGGCAACCTGAGTATCCATCAAAAGATGAATGGATAAAGAAGTGGTACATATTACAATGGAATATTACTCAGCCATAAAAAAAGAATGAAATCTTACCATCAGCAACAACATGGATGCATCTAGAGGGTATTATGATCAGTGAAATAAGTCAGACAGAGAAAGACAAATGTCATATGATTTCACTTATATGAGGAATCTAAGAAAACAAAATAAATGAACAAAGAAAACAGATACAAACTCATAGATACAGAGAACATTCTGACAGTTGCCAGATAGGAGATGGGTTTGGGGGATGGGTGAAAAAAGGTAAGTAAGGGATTAAAAAGTACAAATTGGTAGTTACAAAATTGTCATGGGGATGTAAAATATAGCATAGGAAATATAGTCAATAAGATTGTAATAACTATGCATGGTGTCAGATGGGTACTAGATTTATTGGGGTGACAACTTTTAAGTTATATAAATGTCTAATCACTATGTTGTACACCTGAAACTAATATAATATTATATGTCAACTGTAATTGAAAAAGTGAAAAAAAATTATTTTAAAGAATAGTGTCAGAGTTGTAGAGTAAGAAGCAATTTCTATTCAAAGAGTTAAGTTGAGTCATATCATGATTTAATTATTCCCTATTGTTGAAATTTCTCCTAATATTTTGCCATGAAATTGTATTAAATGCCTCATGAGCCATAGTTTTCTATTGGAACATTCCTTTTTAATATTTGCTTGAATGTATTTCAATTTTTGTACTTTAGAGATCAATATAAATACTAATTCTATAAAGAATAGAATGTCTCTTTCTAAAAATCTTCAAATAGATGAGTACATGGCTCCATTTAATCAAATCTTAATCTAACAGGAATTAATTTGCTGTCTAGGAGCCAGAAACTAACCCATTAAAGGTTACTCATGAATCTAAAGATTTATGTTAATTCTGCTCACATCCTAGTTTCATCCTTTTCAAGTAATGTTACCCAATGTATCACACAGATCTACAATATACTCTTCCTCTGAACTTACAAGGTACTGATTTAATCTAGTTCATGGTGTTTTTTCATTGGCTGGTGCAGTCTTGATGGTTGAATGAGCCAGGCAGGAATCAGAGGTAAGGTATCATGTAATTACTACTGCAGGATGATTCCACAACTTGTGTTAAGAAATAATTATGGAACTGTGCCCAATACCTGTGAGTAGTTTTGACCTTCTATCACTATCAGACCACTACCTATTCTGTAGTGGGAGCACATACACATAAAAATATAGCATAGTTGTATGTGGTGACAGATAGACTTAAGGAGAGCAATGGGTCTTCTTGTTTTCAGATGTGCCAACTGATTTTCTTAGGGCCCAGAGCACAGAGATACTTTCAAACTTGTTAATCAAGACAGGATGATATCTGTACCTATATGTACATCTCTGTCTATATATATATTTTTATATCTGTATGTTAGATATTTTTGTTAAATGTCCATAATGATACAGGTACTTTTATGTTTAATTCTTATAGCAACCCTTTGAAGCAGAAGTTAATGCTACCAATTTTTAAATATATTATTTTACATAGAAATGACAGACTTAGGATAAATGGTATGTTTCAAAACATTCATTCAGAGGTTCCCATCCTTGATTGCACATAAAATACATTTGGAGCTTAAAAGAAATTAAGAGGCTGGACTACATACCTGGAAATTCTGATTCAGTATGTTTAGGGTAGGAGCTCCAAATGTGTGCTTTAAAAGCTGCTGAGGTGGTTTTGACATAAAGTTAAGACTGAGAAATATTGCCTAAGCGCATTCCACTCTATTTCTCTTCATTTTAATGACAAAAAAGAAAGGTAGTCAAGTTTCTCAGATTGAAAAAAGAAAAAAAGCTGGACTCAATACTTATACCAGACAAAATAGACTTTAAAACAAAGGCTATAACAAGAGACAAAGAAGGACCCAGTAATCCCACTTCTGGGTATTTATCTGAAGAAAACCAAAATGCTACTTGAAGCAGACATGTGCATCCATATGTTCATTACAGTATGTTTACAATGGCCAAGATGTGGAGGCAGCCTGGGTGTCCATCGATGGATGAATGGAGAAAGAGTAGGTGGTACATATACACAATGGAATATTGCTCAGCCATGGAAGGGAATGGGTTCTTGCCATCTGCAGCAGCATGGATGGACCTGGACAGTAGAGTGATGAGTGGAGAATGTTAGACAGAGAAAGACAGATGCAATGTGATTTTGCTTATATGTGGGATCTAAAGAACAAAATTTAAAAAACAAACAAAACAGAAACAAGCTCATAGATACAGAGAACATTTTGGTGGCTGCCAGATGACAGGGTGTTTGGAGGTGGGTAAAAAACGGAAAGGGATTAAAGAAGTACAAGCTGGTTGTTACACAGTAGTCATGGGATGTACAGTATAGCATAAGGAATATAGTCAATATTATAATAACTATGTATGATGTTAGATAGGTAGTTGATCTATTGGGGTGACAGTTGGGAGGGAGGTTTGGGGAAGGGTAAAAAAGGTGAAGGGATTAAGAAATACAAATTGATAGTTACAAAATAGTCAATGGGGTGTAAAGTAAGGCATAGGGAATATAATCAATAACATGGTAATAACTACGTATAGTGCCAGGTGGGTGCTAGACTAGTCAGGGGATCACTTCTTAAATTATATAAATATCTAACCACTATGCTGTACATCTATGCAATGTGCATCACAGAGATTATAGTCAGTAATATTGTGATAGCATGGTACAGTGTCAGATGGTTGTTAGATTTATCATTGTGATCACTTCTTCAGGTGCATAAATGTTGAATAACTGTGGCATACACCTGAAACTAATATAATATTGTATGTTGCTATATTTTAATAAATATCTTTTTAAAAACCATGAAAACTGCTTTCAGCCAGCTTAGGTAAATCAGAAAATACAGATATGTTACCTTGGGGCTACCCATATCTCCTGTTAATGCAGGGCAAATGAGCCTCCCTTATTCCTAAATCTTTATACAATAAAAGTACCTTTGTTAAGCATGGGAAAAAAATTGTTGCATAAATGATGCAAATAAGTAGAATACTTCAGTAGAAATCTTGTTTATTTATTTTCCCTAGAGTATTTTTTCCCATTGTTAATACTTTTGCCATTCTTGACTTATTTCCATTAGCAAATTTTACTTGCATTTACACTAATGACCACTTAAATCATAACTTCTTAATGGTATGCAAATAGAATTAGGGTGCTGAGTGCTACTGTGAATGGAGATTTTCAGCCTACGTCCATATTAAAATAACTTACACATTCATACCTAGTAAGTAATAGGTGCTGAACTAGGTGCATTAAATTGTCTTAAATTGAGCACCTACGTGCTAAGCGTGTTGCTAGGAATTTTATCATCTTCAAAACAACTTAGGGGTTAGAGCAGCAGCTTTGTCATCTGCTGTGGGTACACCACAGTTATTCAACAATGTAGTGGAGGCTCAGGGAGGTTAGGCCAGTTGCCTAAGACCTCACAGCACACAGCTGAAGACAAAGGGGAAAGTATACCAATGCCACGCTAAAGCACTTGCCTTATGTCCTATATCAAATGACTACCATTTTTATGCTTAGTGTCCTGGGCAAACTTATTATTTATTATTTCTATATTTCTATAAATTATTATTTCTATAAATAACATTTATTTAGCAGCTGTCAGAGTAGAAAAGCAGTTTCTACAGTTCCTATTATGAAACAACAAATCTAGGCTTCTGTTATTTCTTAACCAAATGGATTCATATGGTGAGGATATAAAATCATGGACTTTAGAGATAAAGAGACTGGGGTCAACGTGCTTCTAAGAGCTTTCTCCTATTAGCTTTATTCAGCTTCTTAATCTGAAAAAGAGGGAAAAATATGGAATCTATAGCTTAGCATTGGTGAGAAAGTTTAATGCAAAACTATTTTATACTATTTTATAAATACTATTTTATAAAATACCTATTAAAAGAGTACTTAGCATAGTAGGTACTTTATAAATAGTTATTGGTATCATTAACAAAAATTTGTATTAGATAATCAGCCATATTATTCTAGTTTACCTCTCTTAGCGTCAGGAAAATAGGATAAATATATCACATTTTAAGAACTAAAGGCTTACATAAATAGATGTTACTGATATTATAACATGTAAGCCTTTATATGATAATGTAAATGTCTGTGAGCATTTTTTTTATACCACAACCTCAAATGTGGGGAATTTAATTGTGCCTTCTGAATAAAATGATATAGTATGTGAGAAGAACTGTGCTGAAGAGATTATTGGGGACATGAGGGATAAATGGTCTGGGTAAATTTATATGGGAAGGGTATTGGTGACCTTGAGCTTAATGGTTTATATCAAGCTAAACCAAACAATCTGGGAAGCAAGCGTATCCAAATACCTTTTATAAAATGTAGAGAAATAAGAGGGTGATGTTCTGGAAATACCACATGTTTAGGCATGTTTAGGCCACTCTTTCTACAGTTATTGAAAAGATGACAATTAGTGTAACTTCTTGTTGTATTGTAATTTCTTCTAGAAGTCAACTAAAGTAATCATAGAAAAATTTAGAACTATCAAAATGTATTTACGTTACTATTGGAAATATAGTCAGTATTACACTAGAGATTCAGCAAAAAGAAGCAATTAACAAGGCTCAATATCGATAACCATTTCTGAGAAAATTATCTAGACTATGAAAAATCAGAAGAAATCTTCAAAGAGTTGCAAGTATACAGTGATTTTTGGAAAGGCTAGTTTTAGAAATAAAAGAGAGTTGAAGGAGAAATGCTTTCAACCATTTGCAAATTGGCTGAGGTGAGCCATCCAAGGGTAAACATTGCCAATTATAAAGAAGAAAACTAGTGTGGAATTACATGGATTTATATTTCCCCGGATGTGGCAGATTTCTTCTCTACTGCAATAATCAGTATAAACAGGAAGGAGGCCCAGACAGATAGCTTATATCTAAAAATAAGGCACGATAGGATAGAAAGCTGAAAACCTGACTCCAAGAAATAGCAAATAGATGACTGAATAAATGTCATAGCAGAAATTAAAATATTGCTCAAAGCAATAAAAAGAAGAGATACCTGATCTCAATGACAAATTGTGAAGCCACCATAATTCAGAGAAATAGCTAAAAAAGGGAAATCAACAGAGTAGAATAATTAAGAGCACAGGCTGTGGAGCTAGGCTAATGGTTTATACTATGACTCCACAATTAAATGGCTATGTGAGTCAAGGAGACACTTAATCCTTCTTTACCTCAGTTTTCACATCTGTTAAATGGAAATAATAATTCTTAATTAGACAACTATATGGGATCTTAAATGGATTAATACACTTAACGTGCTATTATATTTTAAAAAACTCTTATGTAGCTATTAGAATAATTAGTAAGAGGAGTGAAAAAAATCAAAGGAAAATAGATAATGTCATGGAAGAGAAAATTAAGGACCTAGAAAAGAATCATCCTTTTGGGGAGTCCACTTCATAGTCGATGTAGAGGCCTGACCACCGCATTGTATTTCTGAAACTGATGTTGAATAATACTGTATGTCAACTATAATTACATATATACATATAGTCTCGGGACATGGAGTAGAGAGCGGGAATGGATTCAATGGAATTGTAATAGATAAGCATGATATCGGGGGTGGGAGGGCAATAGATGGGGGGAGGGGGGTTGTTACCTGGTGAGGGTGAAAAGGGTAACTATTGTATTGTTCTGTACACCTGAAACTAACAATAAAAAAGAAAAGAAAAGAAAAGAATCATAAAATTAGACAATTTCAAAATATTGGCATAAATAATAAATATTTCAGTTATAAACATGTTAGGTTGACTCATATGAAAGTGATGTTTTATGGGTCATAAAATGTCAAATATCAGCAGTTTTATGTAGCTTGATTAACTTAAAGTCATAAATGGGTTGAAAAAATTCTATTTTAGAGAGATAAATTAATATTTAAAAATTCACCCAAAATATAAGCACCTATATATACCCCTCCCATATTGAGACTGTAAAGTTTTCAGTAAACCTTGTAAATTCTATGTTCTAAATCATAAAAATAGAAAAATTATAGTTACTATTCCTGCAACTTCTTTGTTAGTAAAATAACAAATAATTTTATTATGAATTACAAAGAGGTAATTTATTAATTGCTATTTCATTTTCATTTCAATAAAACAAACTCATTTTTAATTCCCTCTTTTAAAACTAATTTGAAGCTAAGATGGAAGTGCTTGATTATCTATTTGATGTACTTAGAACACAGAAAATATTTTCTAGAGGTAATAGCAATTAGACATGTATAATTATACAGAAGAGCAATTTACTTAATGAGACTTCACTAAAGGTGTTTAATTTGTGACTAGATTATATGAGATTGGAAAATATTAGAGTCAGTAAACAGAATGACCTAGAAGATTCAAAACTTTTGTCCTTATTTTAGTTTATGTAATTGTGGATACTTGTGAAATGACTCTGAGATATGTTTAATTACATATCTGTTATTTTTAATGGATGACGCTTTTGATGGTTGCCATTCAGTTGAAATGGAAGATGGATTATATATGATACAAGATATAGTAAGGAAAATAAAATTAATGACTTTCTTAATGATTTTTAAATAATGATAAGCTACCTAAGTGTGTTAATATATCAGGAATTCACCCAAAATACTATTTGTGACTGCATAGTTTCAAGGGTATTAGCAATACCTATTTTACTGAATAATTTGGTCAAAAATTTAAAAATCTGAAACTGTGATTCAGAGGAAAATCACTCCTCAGAGGGCTGAATATAAAATTTGTAGGAATCTTAAACATTTATCCATCATTTTCACTCTAAGCAAGATACAGCATTTACGTCAATAGCTAATTTTCTGAGTCTTTAGAGAAAAATAACTGATGGGAAATAAGTCCTCCCATTTCTGATGCAATATCTTTAGAAAAGACAGTGAAGCGAGGAGCTTACCCTGCTCTGATGCAGACAGGTAGAGAGAACACGGGAAGAGACCTGAGCCTCTCCCTGAGAGGATGCTTTTGCTGTTGGAACATCTTCCTTGATCAGATCTTCACTGAAATCGAACTCTCATTTGATTCTCCCTGGTCAGGTGCATTTTCAGGGACCCCAAGCAGTCAGGTCATGGAAAAAGAAGGGCCTCTAACATTGTAACCGTGGTCAGTCACATTAACCCCAACACAGTGTGTTCCCATCTACAGAGGATGCTGTCCAGAAGTGAGGCCTGGGGACAACAGGGGAATGGGCAGGGGCTATGTGCTCACTTCCTGGGCCAGATGGTCTATGACCACTCCAAATCTTCTACTTGTTAGCTGTGGAAATATGGGCCATCTATTAACTCTTCTGTCCCTTAGTTTCCTTATCTATAACATGGAGGTAATGGTACCTATTCATACAGGAGCGTCAATTCAATGAATTAATTCATTGAAAGCATTTCAAACAGTGCTAAGCATGAGCAAACATTCAGTAGATTGTAGCAATTGCTGCTATCATCACTACCACTACATCTAACATATAGGCCTCTCCTATTTTCAGTGCCAGGTATTGAGTGCTAAATTCGGGCTATACGCCTTGTGAAAGGTAGGGGAAGATTAGCATAAACTGTTTCTGATTCCTCTAGCTGAGATAGAAACTATTTTGTAACACTTAAGCTTTAATAGCCTATCAATAATGGAACCTGCCTTTCATAGATGATTTTTTTCAGTCAGTACACGTCTACCAAGGTTTCCTTATCGTTACTCCATGTGGCTGATCTCCTTCCTTCCACACGAGTGCTTGATGCTGCTTCCATCCCGCTATCCTTTTGTCCATTTTTGTCAGATACTTCCAATGATGTACCTGTGGGACCGGACAATGGGCTGTTTTGTGTAACTCGTTGTTATATTTCTTAGGGCATTAAACACTTTTTAAAATTAATTTCAGGTGTACAAAACAACATAATGATTAGACATTTTATATACCTCACAAAGTGATGACCCCAATAAATCTGTTACCCATCTGACACTGTACATATAATAGTTATTACAATATTATTGACTACATTTCCCATGCTGTACTCTTTGTGACTGTTTTTTAAATTATAGTTGCATTCAATACTATTTTATATTAGTTTCAGGTGTACAGCATAGTGGTTAGACATTTATATAATTTATGAAGTTACCCCCTGATAAATCTAGCACCCATCTGATACCACACACAGTTCTTACAACATTATTGACTATATGCTGTTACTTACATATTTTGCCATGTACAATGTGCACTTTTTTGCACAAATTTGTGAAGGAACAATAAGAATGTACATTATACATGCATAGTACTAATTCCATACCTATATAAATGTTTTTAATTCTTTTATTTATGTTTATGAGTTAAAAGTGTAACTCTAGAAATCAGTAATGATACCTGTATGCAAAATAATACCCTGGAATACCATAATTGGTTTTGATGAACTTATGACAAGCTTGCAACAACAAAGAGTTCTTGGCCTTCTATGATGCATAAATATTGTAAATTTGTTACCAGTACATAAACTTTCTTGTACCTTGTATCTGTTCTTGTGTTTGGTAACGTTCGTTACATAAAATTTCTTGTATCATAATGTTAAAAAATAAATGGTAAAATTCCTTTATAATACAAAAAACAAGTATGAAATGTAAACAAATAAAAATTTAAATTAAAAAAATTAAAACAAAAGATTTCTTTCCCCTGGAAGTTTGGGCCAAAAATGTGGGTACGCATTATACATGGCAAAATACGGTATTTTACCAATGTACTCATAATTCGAATGCTCACATTCAGAGTGGGTACTAGAGAGATGCAAGCTCTTTCAATCCACCTTATATTGTCTGTCTCCTCAGGGAATCATATGAAATTTTAGAGCTCCAAGTTACATTATTTTCAAGTCCCATTTTAAGAACTAAGTTCAGTAAATCATGAACACACATACCGTTTGGTGGCTTGTATCAGCAGCCTAATGTTTATAAGTTGAGTATTTAATAACACCTTTACTCATGTTGCTCTAATACGTTCAAGCTAGGTCAAACAGGATTTCAGTGCCCTCATAGCTAAAACTGAAGAAAGCAATTCAAAGAAAAGTGAAAATTAAAAGAAGAGATTATCAGGTTTGTGGCAGAAGAGGGAAGGGCTAGAATCAAACACATATGAACACTAGAAAGAGAATGAAAATGTAAAAAACAGATTAAATGAACCTTCATGGGGAGAAGCAGGAAGCCAAAGAAACTCATACTGAATGGCTTTAGGCTTCCCAGTAAAGAAACACACAAAGTCACGTAGCAACAGTGAGAGGACCAAAGAACTTTGGAACTTGACTGTAAGCATGTTTGTCACCATAGATCTGGAAAATGCCACTTACAGACTAATCAGTTGAATCTTGTGTCTTATAAAGTACCATTTTGACCCTATAACTATCAATTAAAAATTAAAGTATTGGGAAAGGGTAAATACATGCATATTTGGATGTTTCTTTTTGGCCACCCACTCACATTTCACTCAAATCTCCTAAAGTGAGTTGATCTGTAAAAAATGAAGAACATACGATAGATGACTATAGACCGGGCTTTTGATGAAAAGAGAGAAGGCATGTATGTTCCCCTGTCTCTACTGCATTCTCATTCTCATTCTCATTCTCTCTCTCTCTCTCTCTCTCTCTCTCTCTCTCTCTCTCTCCTCTCCC
>NW_017731579.1:137556-175669 GCF_001890085.2 Hipposideros armiger
CTCCCTCCCTTTCTCTCTCTCTCTCTCTCCTCCCACCCCCACATACACACTCTCTGTCTTATTCTCTCTCACTTTCTTCCCCTTTCTAGAGTTGCAATTTTAGTAATAAAGTTGGGGAATTAGGATGACCTCAGATTAAAGGTCCTTTCTCTGGCTTTGGAAAACTGAGAGAGGCAAGTAATGAAATCAGGGCAGAGGAAACAAGTTGCTTGCCTTTCCAATAAAGAAGCCGGTTCCATAGGCGTCCAGCTACCTCAGGACACGGAAGAGTGGACAGGAATTCCGGAACGAAGCATTGCTGCATGTACAGTGTACTCGTGCTGGAGTAGCGGCATCTGAGCATTCTTTCATTTGTTTATTTCTTTATACCTCAGTATGTTAATAGGTAGGTCCTACTGTATAGATTTGTCATTCTCAATTCAGAAAGAATGGGGAGATTTTCAAAACTACAAATGCTATGTACAATACATTCCTAATGATTCAGTTTCAGCTAGTCAAGGGCAGAGCTCAGGCATCAGCCTTTTTATTAATAAGATACTGTCCGTGTAATTCTTATATGCAGCCAGAATTCAGAACCAATGACCTAGGCACAGAGAGAGACTCTCTTCTGGTACTCAATTTCTATGTTAGATCAATAAATCCTGACCCTAAATTTCCAGAGAATCTGAAAACTGTATGCCTGTTGCTCATTTCTGGGTCAGTTCTCTGAGATTTATTTTACAATGTTAGATTCATAATGCTTTCCGAAACGTCACCCTTTGGGTGTCATAGATTTCAAATTCAGAGGACTGAGGTTTGAGTTGGCGCTCCAAAACAAAGCAATGACTTGACGGCTCTAAGACAAGAAGTTACATAGCAGGTCAATATTTTAGGAGCAACCTTGAATTGCACTTGACCAGTGGGTGAACCAAAACGTCAGATGGCATATTAGCTTCAAAGAGAGTGATGGCCGTGCATGGTGGATGCTCAAGGACTCGAAGACCTCGAGAAACAGAAAGAGTGGAGGACGGGAACAGAGGATTTCAAACGACCATCAGGCTTGGGATCTGAATACTTACTAAATCCGTTTTAGCTCAGTAAGATTTTCCTATAAATTTTGCTAGTCAGGAGTCATACTCAGAGGCAGGCGGTCCATTTCCCTCAGGAAAGGGTAGGAAAATAATTTCATCTGTTTAGAAGATTCTAGAGAAGTGGAAGCTCAGTGACTATATGACATCAGTAACAAAAAGTTAGAAAAAAGAGAAAATAACTGCTTTTAATATTGTTCCATTTAATGTTCACTGAAACTCTCTGGGATACTCTGAAATATAATGAATCAATATCAAGAATAGGGATGTTTTCATGTTATTTATTCTTGGATTAAGGCAATACCTGGCAAGAAGTATGTTGCCTTTTTCACACAGTGCTGTAGAATTTCATTCGAAAATTCTGATTTATAAATGGAAAATTTTATTATGCTATTATTTATATTCATTATATTGTCAAAATTGGAGCTTAGTCAGCTGTGTGGCAGGCCAGGCCCTGAGACCGTAACACTCTGCCCAAGAACCAGTAATGTTTCTTTTAAAAACCAGGCAGTGAAACTACAGAGGGTAAAAACACATTTGGGCTCCAAAACAACCAGGAGACAGCAGACTTAAAAAAATACTTAAGTGTGATACTTAGTGATCTCACTTATATGTGGAATCTACAAAAGTTAAAATAATAGAAACAGAGAGCAGAATGGTGTTTGCCAGGGGCTGGGGCGGGGTGGTGGAAATGGGGAGATGCTGGCAAAAGGATATAAACTTTGAGGTACAAGGTTCGGAGAATCTAATGTACTGCATGGTGACTCTAGTTAACAATACTGTATTGTATACTTGAAATTTACTGAGAGAGTAGATCTTAAATGTTCTCAACACATACACACATACACAAAGGTAACTATAAGGTGTGGTAATGGATGTATTAACTAACTGTATTGCAGTAACCATTTCACTATACATAAATATCTATATATCTATATATCAAATCATCATGTTTATATATATATATATATATAAAAGCATCATGTTTTACACCTTAAATTTATACAATTTTCTTTGTCAATGAAGAGGGAGGTAATTGGTTATTATGAGGTGGTTCAGAGAAAGAAAGCTCGCCTCATAAAAGAGTATCAGATGGTCTGATCTACAATATGTGGCTTTTGTTTTAAAAGAAGGCCATACTTTTATCATGGAATACAAGAATAGGACACTAGTTACTGGGACTAGATAAAAGTAAGGGTTTATTCACAGAATAAAAATGAGTAAAAGTTGGGGTACATGCTACAATCTTGTGAAGAAGGCTAAATTAAAAATAAATATCAACTTGCTCCCTAAAAGCCTATTAAAACTCCCCAGATGGGACATGGTAGTATTGAAATTCTTACACAGTAGCATCAATTAAAATAATTTGAACAATGTACCTCAAAGCAATAAGAATAAGCTCATTATTAAAATGAAAATCATATAGCTTGCAGCTCTTTGGTTTGTATTTAGGAGTTAAATACATTAGTATATTTAAAACCTTGAACATATTATATAAAGTATATGCTAAAAATGAAAGCAAAAATTAGTCTTCCCTAAATTTTCCCTCAAAGGGGTGGACCCTATATATAACCTTAAGTGTTAATGACATGAATATATTTGGAACTTATTTTGTATCATTATTCTACCAGGGTTTTTTTTAAAATAGTTTTATTGAGTTAATTGACATACAATAAACTACATGTATTTACAATGTACACTTTGATAAGTGTGACACTTACATGCATCCATGAAACTATCACTAAAATAAAGATAATAAACATGTTCACCACTCCCAAACGTTTTCTTTTCTTTGTAATTCTGCTCTCTTGCGCTAGGCTCCCAGACCCAAGTCGTCACTGCTATGGTTTTTGTAGCTATAGACTCATTTATATTTTGTAGTCTTATATAAATTGCACCATATAAGATGTACTTTGTTTTTGCCTGTTTTTTTTTTTCATCCAGCATAATTATTTTGAGTTGTGTATTAATAGTTCATTTCCTTTTTTCTGTTGTGGCGCTAGACCACATTTGTTTATCGATTCATCTGTTAATGGGCACTTGTGTTGTTTCCAGTTTTTACTGAAAAAAAAAGCTGCTAAGAAGAGTCATGTAGTAGTCTACCACCTCTTATAGAATACTTGTGTTTTGTAGAGTGTAGGTAGTTAACTGAATAAGTCAGAGCAAAATAACGAAAAAGCTGTCCAAGAGAAGTTGCAGTGTGTGGCTTCAGTGGGCGTTACACTGGTATCTCCTCCATTATAGCTTGTCGTGTTCCATCAAGGCACTACCCATAGTTTTTTATTGACTCAGGATAAATATATGCCTAAGTAAGATTCTATAGTATAGAAAGTATATTGAAGCTAAATTCTCTGTTAGTTTGAACTTCTAGCATCATTATATTTTTTTAATTCTCCATTTACCTTATAAAGAATTATATTAACAATTGTGAATTTGGGAATATATAATCATCTCCAAATTACTGCAAGTCAAATTTTTAAGTTTTTATGAAAAGGAAGTCATACTTAGATGCTTTGATTTCTAAGATTTTTCTAAATGACAGGCTTGAAATTCATTAGGTTTGAAAGCATTTAACATTAATTACAAACTTTTCTTCAAAACAATGGTAATAAACTGTATAAATCAATTTTTAAAAAGTAATCAACTCATATACATACAGGAATTCTCTTATTATCTAGAAATTGACTTCCAGCACAGTTAAAAAACATGCTTTCACAGAAAATTGTTACAGTAAAAGCTGACTTCAGAGAATAATAGGCATAAAATATAAAGCTTTGCAAATCAAGGCAAAAAAGGTAAGCCCCCCCCAGGCCCCCCAAAAAAGCAGAAAGAAAAGAACAACAAACCATGAGCATAAATGTTCATAGCCACACCACAAAAAAGATCAAATGATCATTTGCAGAGAAGGCTCTCCCCTCCCTTTTCTTCCCAAACTTCTGTTCTGGGCTCCTGAGTCCTTTTGTCACTTTCTCTGAGAAACGCCCTTTGTCCTCTCTGACTGAACCCAATTACTCTGTTATAGGTTTGCTCAAATCGTGAGTCTTTCATTTGTAATGCTTAGTAGAGGTGCCATTTAGAGTTATCTGAGTGATACATTTATGTATTTTATCTTTCTATCTTTAGATAATCTATCTTTCTCTTTAGAAGGTGGGCTCCAGGAGCCCAAGGATTGTGTCTGTCTGCTCCCCGTATGTTGGGCCTAACCCAGCACGTAGTAGTTTCCCCCAAAATGTTTGTTGACAGAAAAAGACAGTAAACATCCCTGATGGAAGTCTCCTTGACAACATCTTCAGGTGCTAAACTAGTGCTTTGCACAGTAATTAGTCAGCACAGAGAAGGAAAACCTGGTGGTAAAGCTGAGTGGTTCAGCTGCACATTGGCTCCCAGTTCTTCAGGAGGCGACTTTGAGCAGGAGGGTTCCCTGCTCAACAAGGCAGGGTTGTGTGTGTGTGTGTGTGTGTGTGTGTGTGTGTGTGTGTGTGTGTGTGTGTGTGTGTGTGTGTGTGTGGTGGGGGCGGGGGTAGTGAAGAAGAAACAGGACACAGAAGTGGGGAAAGGGGAACTCAGGACTGGCACTATCACACCCTGTTATTTGGGAAAATAAGAAAGGCTTTCGTCTCAGTGCTACTGGGGCTCTTCTCATCACTGGCACGCCGGTAAAGGTTTAACAATTTTTCCCTCCAGAAGAAAACGAAGTCTTATATTGTGGTGTTTGTTCATTTCCACGCTGTGAATACTCCCACTTTGGCTCATTACAACTTATCAATTTAATGACACTGAACTGTGAATTTGGAAGAAATACAATCAGGTGTTCTGAGGTAGAACCAGCAAGTTCAGGCATATCACACTGTCTTTTACTCTATGTATTACTGTAGCAAAAAAAAAAAAACCCCATGAAGTGCAGACAAGAAATGATAATAATAATAATAATAATAATAATAATAATAATAATAATAATAATAATATATGCTAAGGATTTAACTCCTAATTAATGAGACTTTAGATACATACATAAAGAGAAGAAGTCTAGTGTAGGAATAGCTTAAGAATTATAACATAGACATATTGATATAAAAATGACAATGGACAACAAATAAGAATATTAAAAACTAAGTTTTTTCAGTGACCCAATACTTTCCACAAATTAAAATCACAGAACTGGTTGAAGCTCAGCATCACCTAATCAAGGCTACTTATTTTATATTCCTGGAGGTGAAGCAATTTGCTCTAAGTCACCTAAGAACAGTTGCTGGTGACTGAGTAGGTATTCAAGTCAGTTACCACTCAGACTTCTGATGTAGTTTTATTTCCAGTATTCCTTACTATTTCTGTTGTCTCTGAATTTTTAGAATGGCTTTCAAATTTGGGGAAACAAGCAACATTTTTGTGTTAAATTTTTAATGAAAATCAATGTGCATTTTCTAGGCAAAAGTTGTCATTTTACCAAGAGAAGATGTCATCACTGTGAAAGTACAAACTTTTATCAATGCAAAAATCCAAAATCTATACTTCCTTTTTTTCCTCTGAGTAAAATGTAGTCTTTATTTACTTTAACTTAGAGCTGCTCTTGCTGGTAGAAATAGCAACAGTTTGCTTTAGATTAAGTGTTCTTTTAAAATGTCACAGCTCTTTCCTCCATTCCACCCCAAGGAACTTTTTTCCATATAAAAAGTTTCCTGCAGTTTTATTAAAGAAGTAATAGACATATTTATTTAGGTTGCATAGTGGATAGAGGAAATGTCCTGAATAAAGTAAAAATACGATGCCAGTCAGCCAATGTACAAACTTGTACATGTAATTTAACTCCAAAGCTTTAATTTCATTAGAAATGATGCATAATGTTCTCCTCTGTGCCCAATTCAAAAGATTGTCATGAGAAGGAAATGAGGTATTTTATGGGAAAGCACTTCATAGGCTGTAACATGCTACAGACAATATAATTGTGATTTTTTTCAGTTCTCTGAAGTTGGATAATGGAGGTGTAAAAACCTTGTCAAAATGCTAGGTCTAGTCCATTTGGATTCCTCTCTATGGCAAAATATAGGGTAAAGAACTATGAATTTTAGGAATACAAGATCCACTTGTGTCAAGGCCATTGCAAAGATTTTAGTAAACTATGTCTAGTTCTTTGCCCCAGGAGACACTGAACACATGATGAGGGGGTGTCCTTGTGGTGGTGACAGCACTTCTAGAGGGGCAAAAAAGAGGCAAAGTTTCCCATAGATCCAAAGATTTCTGTGTTGAAGGTATGGTTCTCTGCTAGGTTCACATTCCAGAGTTTAGTTATATAAATGACCCACAATTAACTGAGCCAACTGCATTCTTCAATTTAGATATATTCATTCAACACGTGTATATATAAATAAACTTGCCTGGGTCAGGCATTGCTAACATCTGGACAAGCAACGATGGACCAAATCAACATAGGTCCTGACTTCAGTAACATAACTGGGTACGTATATTTCTCCATTGTGAGTGAAGCTATATGGCGTTTTGTGACTCTGACCAAGATTTTAAAAACAGAGACTCGTGCTATAAAGCCATGAAGAGACATGGAGCAATGTTAAATGCATATTACTAAGTGAAAGAGGTCAACCTGAAAAGGCAAGATACTGTATGATTTCCACTATATGAAGTTCTAGAAAAGACAAACTATGGAGACAATAAAAAGATCAGTGGTTGCCAGGGGTGCGGGGGAAGTACATAGGCTGAGCACAGAGGATTTTTTAGGCAGTGGAAATACTCTGTATGATATATTGATGGATGCCATGTCATTATATGCTTGTCCAAGCTCAAAATGTACACCAAGAGTGAATCCTATGGTAAACAATGGCCCTGGGGTTATTATAATATGTGAGTGTAAGTAAAAAGGTACCATTATGGTGAGTTATGTTGATAGTGGGGGAGGCTACGCATGTGTGGAGGCAGGGGTTACTTGGGAAGTCTCTGTATTTCCCTCTCAATTTTGTTGTACGCCTAAATCTGCTCTAAAAATCGTCTTAAAAAATTAAATAGAACAAAAAGTAGAGGCTCTCATCTTCATCTAGTATCCATGCATTTCATTTCAATATGCATTTCCACTGTCTATTGATGATAGTAATTCCTCATTTCTGTAATATCATTTTACTTCACATTTTTCAAGAGTGGAAAAAAAAGACATAGATAACATCTTTGACAAATTTCCCATGTTTTGTGATAAACATTTAAAAAATTTCTACATAATAAATCACTGCCCCAGAATATATTTGTTCATAATCAGCATTTTTTAAAACTTGTGCTTAAAATATTGTAGAATATCTGATATGTGTAAATACAGCCATGGTATGTAATGAAACACTTAAATTTGACACTCTAAGAGGCCCTAATTTCTATTATTTTATAAAGAATAATTCTGATTTTACTTTGTAATTCATTTTTTTTAGATACACCTGAATTTAAATGTTTTCTTGAGTGGAGATCTTCAGTTTTTCCTGCAAAGTCTGGCTAAGGTAAAAGGAGTAATTTTAACTTAAAATATTGAGAAAATAGATGAAAATATATCTGCTTTCAGAAATTATCTTTTCAACTGAAAGTTCAAATAAGTCTTGAGTAAATCCTGTTTCATTGCTTTTTATTTGTAAAGTCATTTTTATTCATATATATTTTAATTGCTAAAACTAAAAGGTTAACATTTGGAAGGGATATTATCCCTTTAAGTTTTTTTCTTTTTGTGATTATTTTAGGTGTTAAGAGAAGTTTAAATGTTGCATTTTATGGAGCAACTGTGGAAGCATGGATGAAGTTATGGGCAAACATCACAGCATGGGCTCCCTCTCACCGAGGCTGATCTAGGTGCTCCTAAATTCCTGAACCACAAAAGGAAAGACAAATGTTGAGACCCAGATATGGTAACATGTTTCAAGGATCTAGCCAGGTACTTAGAAGCCCACTAATTATATTGGAACTTTTTCACTGTAAAGGGGACAAAATTGTTATATTATTGGGATGCTCATCTACTCCAGGTATGTGTTTGCTTTCCTGCCTACATTACTTAGTTCAGAATAATCATGTGATTGTTTATAGATTTACTGACATAGGATCCTGCATAAAATCACTTTGGATCAAGGAATGAGTGTGGGGATGACAGCCTATGGGGTTGGGTTACAGTTTTCCAGGAAGCCATATAGGCATTGGACTGAAACATAGACCTATATGGCACACTTGCACAATAGCTAGAATAAATAGACCCCCAAACCAAGGAGTAGATGTAGGATTAGTTCCTCAGTGACTTTGCAGAATTTGAGCTTTGTGCTCATGAGACCCTAGGCGTTCCTGGATTGGAGCTCCTGGTCACTGGAAGGTATGCTTCTATCAGGGTATGCTGCAAAAGTTCCACCGAACATAAAACTATTCCTGTTGCCTGGTCATTTTGAAGTTCTCATGCCAGTGAATGAGTTGGTGAAGAAAGGATTTGCTATACTAGATAATCAACTCTGCTTTTCATGAGAAACTTTGGCTAGTGCTATATAATGAGGACAGAAACGAGTATGTTTGAAACTAGTAGGATTTATTGGGCATCTCTTAGAACTTTCATGACTAATGACATTAGTACATGGATACTTGCTGAAACCTAACCTGACAAGGAGAAAGGCACAGAGAACTCAGATACCCCAGGGATAAAAGTCTGGTGACTACACCAGACAAACAACTTACACCAGTTGAAGTGTTGGCCAAGAGTAAAGAAAATCCAGAGTGGGTAGATGAAGGAGATGATGAATATCCGTTATGATCTGTGTACTATGCAAAGGGGAACCATAGCTTTTTTGTTTTTAACCTACTGTAAACAAACCCAATTAAAGATTGCAAATGGTACCACCTAGAAGAGTCTGCAGCAGAGCAGACTTCATGTGGGACATAAGCAGTTTCAAAAGATAGAACTAATGATTTATGCTTGGATGCCCCATGCTAAATCTCCTTGGCTCACCTAAATCCATCACAGCTATAGTATACTGTTCATTCACCGGGTCTGAGCGCATGTCAAATGTTATGTAGTGTAGCTTCTTTGCTTGGCTGCCTCCTGGCTTTCTCCTTAGCTTTAGAGGTTGCTTATCATGCTGCTGCGACCTGAGATTTCAAGGTAGTTAAAACCCGCAGGAACATTCCTGACAAATAAGAAACACAAACTGGTGTACAACAGTTTATCCATCCTCTTTATCCTTTGGAAAGAAGGTTCCATTCTGAGGTGCACTCTGTGTATTTCTCAATCCAGACGGCTTGAGCCCTAGTTTCCAAAGAGGTAACCAATTAATTAACATACATTTTGTTGGATTATCTGCTTTTCCTGTCTCAGATCCTCTCTCTTATTTAAATCTTAAAAGCTGTTGCAATACAAAGTATAAGAGAACTAAAGGGAGATTGTCTAGGATACTTTTACAATCTCATATGCTATAAGTGTCCACATGCAAATGTGGAGTTGAATGGTGTCCCACAAGAATATTTATTTACATTTCATTCAATCCGATTTTGGCCCAAGTTGTTCATTGACTCAGTTCTATACAGAATTCTAATTTCTCCACTCCAGGAAATGTCTGCATTTCAGTATAGCCTCTATAATTAGATCACAATCTTTTTAACCTATAAATTTGGTGTTAGATTAGCTTCCTTTTATGTAACTTAAATTCCATCCCTTTTGTCTCTAGATCATGGTGATGATGACAATGCAATAATGCTCTAGCAAAATGAATTGACACCAGAGAGTATGGGGGATAGGGAAAGTATATCTGCATCTGGGTATCTTTAAATCTTAATTTTAAATGTTAAATAATGTTTGGACCATCAGAAAATGCTGACTCTAGGGATATCAAATGGGCAGCTATCTTATTTAGAACTGGCAATTTTATTACTTCTAGAATAGCTAATATCAAACTTTGATATTCACTATTCCCTAGCATAGTTTATGGCCAGTGGATTTCACACACAATTGCTTGAAAACTGTTCTTTAGAATGAGAATAAAATAAATTTATTAGGTGTTTCACAGTTTCACTTGTAGTATTAGGTGACTCTAAGGAGAATAAAATTGAGTATGTTTCTAAATAATCTTTTCTAAATACAACCCCAGGAAGACCTCCAAATATACAATAATTTTGATTTTCTTCTCAGTCTTAAAGCTATATAATATTTTACAAATTCCAAGAAACAGAGTATATAGAATATATGTGTGTATATATATATATATATATATATACACACACACACACAATCAAATGTATATATATGTATGTAAATTCAAATATATATATATATATACAGTCAAATGGATAGATATACATATATACATTCAAATATATATATTCAAATATATACATATATATTCTAAATTTTATTCATCTCTTAAGCTTCATTTTTCCTATTTGATAGCAAAAATATTTATTTAAAATAATGACATTGAAGGAAAACATATAATCATGTGCTGTACAGGAAATTAACCAAAGGACAGAAAACATCTTTGAAAGAAAATTCTATTCAACAAATACTTACTGAATGCTTCCTACCAGGCACTGAGGGGAAGTATTGTAATGGGTGAACAAATGCAGTTTGAGTCTCAGCTTTGATATTTGTTGGCAGTGCAATTTGGAGTACTTATTATCAACTTCTTTATTAATGTCTTTATCATTTAAATATACAGAGGGTGTCAAAAAATGTATACACATTTTAAGAAAGGAAAAAACTGTAGTTTAGTTACATTTGACTTCTGCAATTACAAGAGGTGCTCAAAGTGGTTACCATCAGCATCTAGACACTTCTGATTATGGCTAACTATTGCTTGAGCAACGTTGACCAAAGTGTTAACATCTCTTAAAATGTGTATACATTTTTTTCGGCACCCCCAGTGGATACTTGTCTAATAAGCTTGATGTTAGGATTAAAGGGGTCAAATGTATGGTGATGGAAGGAAAACTGACTCTGGGTGGTGAACACACAATGTGGTATATAGATGATGCATCACAGAATTGTACACTTGAAACCTATGTAATTTTACTAACCATTGTCACCCCAATAAATTTTAATAAAACTAATAAATAAAAAAATAATAATATATCCAAAATGTCAAACAGAGCCCAGGACTAATTGCTGAACAAATGTTAGTTGTTCTTAGACTCTAAGGATTTAGGGATGAATAAGTGAGACACTTAGCATGAAGACAGACACATAATTACAATGCAGTATGGTGGTTGCTCTTGTAAGCAAAATAGACCAGGTGGTCATAAGATAACAATGAGAATAGACTTTTGGAAGAAGATAATATTTAAGTTAGGATCTGAAGAAAAACAGAAAATTAGCATGAAAAAACAAAAGAATGATAGCATTACAGAACAAAAGAAAAGGTCAGAAGAATGAAAGAGCTTGGTGATTTCAAGCAACTAAAATAACAAGTATAGTTGAATACATAAGACAATTAAAGTTGAAATATGAGATAAACATGGAGAGATAAGCAATCTTAGAGCAATGGCTCTCAAATTTTTTGGTCTCAAGACCTCTACTTACTCTTTAAAATTCCCACTGACCTGAAATAGCAACAAGTCCATTATGTGTTAACATAAATAACATTTTTGTGATAAAAATATTTCTAAACAAAATTGTAAAAGTGGCATTTGCCCACATTTTGCATATATCTTTAAAGTCTGCCTCAATAGAAGATAGCTGGATTTTCATATCTGCTTCTGAATTTGAGCTTTTATTTATTTATTTTTTTGTTGACATGTATGAAGCAAATCCGGTCTCACACAGATACGAAGTAGGAAAATGAAAGAAGTATTTTAATAGCTTTTGCAGATAGATAATTGTGGATAGTCTCCTTTTGATACTATATGGAAAATAAACAAGGAGTTGTTTCTTAAAAGTTAGTTATTTGTGAGATCTGATCCCATATCAATGAAATTTTCATGTACTGTTACATTAGGACTCATTCAATTTCATACTCTGAATCTATTCTTGATGCATAATTTTGCATTATCAGTCATTGGTCATTTGGAAAATATTGGTTCACTGTTTTATCCCATACTCGTCTCTTCAGAAAAATCTTCAAATATTGAGAGACAAACAAATTTATGGTGGCAAATACAAATTTTAAATTTTCATTTGAAAGATAATATTTTATTATTGGCAACAAATACTATCATATTTTTAACAGGCTTACTTCATCAATTTTTGAGAAAATTTCTGGCAGATACCCAATTCTGAATAACCATCTTTTGTCATTCAGTTGTTTTTTCAAGTAAGAATGATTTCGAGTCAAGAAAGTGGCCAGTTCAAGCTTGCAAATCAAATAATTGCCAAGAGCTTCAGAAGTGTTTTATTTATGCTACCTAATTTCATTACATTGAATATTAAAAAGACATGTCCACAAGACTGGAGATATGACAACAATAATGAGGCTTCTTTCTTCATTAAGATTATATTTAAGTAAAAGTGGCTTTTATTTTTTAAATAGAAAATGTATAAGAATGACTAATTTAACAATGACTGGTAAGTTTGGTGTCATTGTCTTAATTCTTGTTTCGGTGTTAGCAGTATTATACACCTTCTTTTCTGCACCATCAGTACAAAAGGGGGAAATATATTTCAATATTGTTATGAAAATAGTTTTGATCTCACAGGCTTCTGTCAGGGAGCCAGGGGTCTTGGACCACACTTGTTCTAAGAATGACTGATTATTAAAAGCTGAAAATATTCAAGAAAAATAAATGGATATATATTTAAATGTTACATGATTTATCTCTTTTAATTGTATTTGTACATCATATAAAGGTCTCTTTAAGACATGTATGTGTTTAGTTTCTGTGGGTAGAACTAAAAACAATAAGTATAAATGGTAATAAGGTAGATTAAGGGGCAGCATAAACGTAAGGCCTTTAAGCATCACTGGCTTCTTCAGATGGTGAGACTATTTGGTAAATGGTAAGTTTCTAGGACTTGAGTAAGGCAGGAAAATCACCAATGCTACAGAATACATTTAAGTGCTAGAGAAATTCCTGGACAAAATGGCTTCCAAATTCTCTTCAAGTGTTAAGATTCTACGATTTTTTATTAGATTGCCTGCCATGTAAAACTGTATGAGACGCAGGCAAAAAATTAAAAGAAAAGCTTTTGCCAAATTAATTTCTCAGCATTGTTTTGTTATTTTAAATCCCAGTTCCACATATTCCCATAGGCCAATTGCTTTGGAAGGAAATTCTATTGGTAATTCATTTGGCTGAAGCATTTATCCAAAAACAATCTGTTCAATTCTAAATAATGATAAAAGCTGCATATAGAATTGTTAAAACAGAATAAAGTTATTTATAATTTTGCTTAGTGCCAGAGCTAATTAATTTTTATGAATTGTTTTGTTGGTTTAGTTACCATGATCGGTTTTCTGCTTTCTTGATTTCTTTCTCAGTTTTGAAGTAGACAGTGGGATTTGTATATCAATTCAAAATAGTTAGGGCAACTAAACATAAGTTAAAGAGTGACACTGAATGAATTGGTAACAAGTTTCTTAATTGTTTTAACGGACCTTTATCTCAGGTTAAATTTATGTAATACCTAAATAATCATTTGATTCAGTTAATTTGGAGTTAAAAATGGAACAATGATATTGGGTGAGCACTTGCTTCTTATATATGTTAGTAGGTTATATTGCTGATTTTCAATGCTGTGTAGACATAGTAAGATATACTTTGATCTAATAATATAATTTTTTCAAATAGTTTAATGTTTAAAAAAGTAAAACATCTCGATCTTTGTCTCTCTCTGTCTCTGTTTCTTTTTATCACTTTTTAAAGTAGTAAAGAACTACACACCCAAAGGGCAGACTAGGCAGGTGCCAGGGTCTGGCTAAAGCAAATCCTGCCTGATAGGGTCAGCCCCTGCACAATAGCTCCTCCACTATAGTCACAGCCAGTCCTCATAACCAATCAGCCTGAGGGTCAAGCCCTCCCACTGACATGCAAACAGCAACAAAGACTCAACTACAACAGGAGGGTGCACACAACCCACACAAGAGACACACCTGGAGGACCCAGTTCAGGTGACCAGGGAGACTGTGCCACTGGGCCCCACAGGACACCTACTATATAAGGCCACTCTACTAAGCCCGGGAAATATAGCAGTTCTACCTAATACATAGAAACAAACACAGGGAGGCAGTCAAAATCGGGAGACAAAGAAACATGTCCCAAATGAAAGAGCAGAACAAAGCTCCAGAAAAAAAACTAAACATAATGGAGACAAGCAATTTACCAGACACAGAGATCAAAACACTCGTTATAAGGATGCTCAATGATCTCAGGGAGAACTTCAACAAAGAGACAGGAAACATAAAAATGGAGAGAGAAAACATAAAAAATAATGAGTCAAAAATAAAGAATACAGTAACTGAAATGAAAAATACATTAAAAGGAATCAACACTAGATTAGATAAAGCAGAGGATCAAATCAGCAATTTGGAAGATAATGCCACAGAAAACACCCAATTAGAACAGAAAAAAAAATTTAAATGAGGATAGTATAAGGGACCTCTGGGACAACCTCAAGTGTACCAACATTCTTATAGGGGTACCAGAAGAAGAAGAGAGAGAATGGAATTGAAAACCTATATAAAACCTATTTGAAGAAATAATGATGGAAAGCTTTCTTAACCTGGTGAAGCACAGAGAATCCCAAACAAGATGAACCCAAACAGGCCCACACCAAGACACATCATAATTAAAATGCCAAAGGTTAAAGACAAAGAGAGAATCTTAAAAGGAGCAATATAAAAGTAGTTACCTACCAGGGAACTCCCATAAGATTGCAAGTTAATTTCTCAACAGAAACTTTGCAGGCAAGAGGGATTGGCACAAAATATTCAAAGTGGTGAAAAGCAAGGACCTACAACCAAGGTTACTCTACCCAGATAAGCTATCATTTAGAATCAAAGGACAGATAAAGAGCTTCCCAGACAAGAAAAAGCTGAAGGAGTTCGTCATTACCAAACCACTACTACAAGAAATATTAAAGGGACTTCTTTGAGAAGAAGTAGGGGAAAAAAAGATAAAAAATATAAATAATAAAATGGCAATAACTTTAGACCTACCAACAATTACTTTAAATGTAAATGAATCTCCCCATCAAGAAACATAGGGTGGCTGAATGGATAAGAAAATAAGACCATATGTTTGTTGCCTATAAGAGACTCACTTCCGATCAAAAGACACACAGACTGAAAGTAAATGGATGGAAAAAGATATTTCACAGAAATAGAAAGGAAAAAAAAAGCTGAAGTAGCAATATTTATATCAGACAAAATAGATTTTAAAACAAAATAGACTATAACAAGCAAAGAAGGACCCAATAATCCCACTTCTGGGTATTTATCCCAGAAACCCAAAACAATACTTTGAAGAGACATGCACATCCATGTTCATTGCAGCATTGTTTACAATACCTAAGAATGTGAAAGCAACCTAGGTGTCATCAATGATGAATGGATAAAGAAAAGGTGGTATATATACACAACGGAATATTACTCAGTCATAAAAAGAACAAAATCTTGCCATCTGCAACGATATGGATGGACCTAGGGGTATTGTACTAAGTGGAGTAAGTCAGAGAAAGACAAATGCCATATGGCCTCACTTATATGTAAAATCTAAAGAACAAAACAAAGGAACAAGCAAAACAGAAACAAAACCATAGATACAGGGAGCATTTTTGATGGTTGCCAGATGAAAAGGGTGTTTGACAGATGAGTGAAAAGGGGAAAAGGATTAAGAAGTACAAATTGGTAGTTACAAAATAGTTATAGGGGTGAAAAGAATAGCATAGTGAATATAGTCAATAATATTGTAATCACTATGTATGGTGTCAGATGGGTACTAGATCTATTGGGGTGATCACCTCATAATTAATATGTGTCTAATCACTGTGTTGTGCACCTGAAACTAATATAATATTGTATGTCCACTGTAATTGAAAAAAATATATATTTTTTTAAAAAGTTGTAAAGAGACCTGAAAAGCTAAGAGATAAAAAGATGCCCTCCAGTTCTATGAAAATACATGGAGGTGAAACCATGAGAGATTTTAAAAACAAATGTAAAAAGAAATCCACATCTTCTTTTATTCTTCATCCTCATTTGTGTCTTCGCTAATATTTAAGAACATTTCAGTCACATCATACCTCTTCTGAAGTGGCTATTGTCTGTTTCCTTGCCCTTCCAACCTCTTCTCTTTGCATGGCAGCTTCTTTCATCTTTAGTTGTTAAAAAATAACTCTAACCATTGTTTAAAGAACGAGAAATCTGGGGTAGAGCTCAAAAGCACTAAAGAGCATTGCATGTATTGAATTATACTTAAGATCGGTGTATTATGAATTTCCTGTTAGTGTTATTTCACTATGTTATGGACACATTCTCTTATTCTGTGTTACATGTGTAAAATGCCAAGCCTGCATGAAAGCAACATTCAACTTCACCTTCAAACTTGTCTCAATTTTTTTTCATATGGCCTTTTAGTAATTCTCTGTAAATCAATATTTTTTCTTTCTATTAAATACAAGCCCTTACAAGCAAGAAACCATTTACTGTGGATTCTAAATCAACAGAATATAAGCTTGCAATTGTGGTGATTCCAATGCCTGAAACTTCAATATAAAGAAAGAATAATTTAACTACAATGTGAAATTTGTCTTCAACAGAAGCTAATTCAAAGTTACTTAAAATATTTGTTGTAAGGTAAGCCTAGCTGAACAGCTTATAAGGATAAGATTTATTAATACATAGGTTACAATGCATTCTCAATATCATGATTATAATTTTTTTGGAGTTGTTTTTATAAGTCTCCCAATTCTATACATCTTTTCTTTGCTCACTGTGGTTTTCATGTGACAAAGTAAATATTGCACCAAAATTAAACAGGCAAGGAAGACTTTATTCAGACTATTGCAATAGGAAAGAGAGACTGACTGAACTCAACTTCACTGAAATAAAGGCTGAAGAGGTTTTAAGAGCTAGAGAGGAGGGATCCTAGACCATCTTGTTTGATAACTGAAGACAAAGTAGTTCTTATATTTCAAAATTTGGAGGGGATGGTTGTTGTTTTATAGACTTTTGTAACAAAAATATCTATAGAAGTTTTTCATGGTGTAGTTATTAAGACTGCACAATTTATAAATTACCATTAAGTATCATGAAGAAGCAGAGTATATAGGGTATTATCTAACCTTGAATAACCATATCACATATTTGTCATACTAACTGGTGATTGTATCATACTAATATTTACAAGATAGGGGACGATAACAGTTGGACAAATACTTAGGATATGTCTAAAGTCTAAAATCTTGTCAAAGGCTTTGGGTTATCAGATATATAACATGCATAACCACTTGGTTTTAACAAATATTCCTTGAATATTGAACATGTTTCAATCATCTCAATATTAAGTACTCTGTGGAAGTCTGAAAGGATAGCAAAAGGAAAGAAAATAGGAAGAACATATATTGTTAGATATATGCAATCTTAGATAATGTCAAGCTCTACCTTATCATTTTTACAGTTGGAGAGAACACAAAGGGAAAATGAGGTGGCCCATTGTCACAGGATTAAATGGATGATGTTAGCCTGGTCACTAAGCTCTTAACTACTGCTTCAAATGGCAGAAAGCACATATGGTTTCAATCTGTGTGAAGAGCTGCTAAATACTTGATTTAAAAACATTTATTAGGTAATTACATATAAAATAAATTATATAAAAATAAAGATGAAAGAAACACTGGCTCATACTATAATATAAATATTCAACATATGGTTGAGACAGTTGCTAGTAACCATCACCTTTGAGTTGTTAAAATTTTACTTTGACCATATTGTAATGAATATTACATTTTATCAGAGGCTTTAAAATATGATTTGCCCCTGTCTTATATTTATTGACTTTGACCAAATATGTGTATGAAGAAAACTCTGCCCTTTTGAGGAAGAGTAGTTTTTAGTACCATTTTAGAGAAGTCACTTTGAGTGACCCCTTTTTATATAGGTCTTGACTGCTCTTAATTTGAATTGAATGGATAATTAGCAGGCAGAATTACCTAGAGAAAACAAGTTATTTTCATTTCTCCGGTGGGAATTAGATAGTAGGGATTCAGCCTAGTGTGCAGAACATCTCATTCAAATTATTGTAATTTAAAAAGGTCTTATGTATGGCCACAAACTGGTACTGTTTAAATGCTTTTATAAGGGTATCGATTAAATAGAGCATTTCCTGATAAAACAAAAGAATAAAGTATCATGATGTGGACATAAACCTAAGCAACCTTCTTGCCATAAGCATGTTTTGTTCCTTCTTTTTGGTAAATTTCCATTTCTTTTTAAAGTATCATACATAGATATCAGTAATAAAACTGGAGCTGAACAGAATATTGTTTTAACTGAGCCAAATGTGGGGTGCACCTTCAAGCTGACTTGAAACGCAACCTAGAAAATTAATTCCAAGATGCCTCACATGACACCACTGATTTTGGTTTTAAAGCAAAGTAGTGTGGATGCAACAAGACTATTATTTTCCCATTATTACTGTGTATGTAATGACAGGTCTGAAGCTGCATAATTAGATCGTAACAGGAAGAAAGTGTTCCAGATACTGAAGGGGTGGTCAGGAGTGTAATGCTTCTGTCAGGAGGCGACAATATATTTTTCACACTGTACATGTTCAAAGTGGTTAGTAGGTAAAAGAAAAATAGCCAGTTTTAAATAATTCCTTCAGTATGAATGTTTTCCAAAATGATTTTTATTAAATAAATTTAAAAATTATTTTCTGATTGCTGATGAACACGTTATTAATTTAAAGGGAGTAGTGAAGGTGATCATAAGACCTACCTTGGAGAATAGGTGTGAGAATTCAATACATATGTATTGACATTTGTCAACATGTCATGTATATAATATATACGACATTTAAGAGTTTAATACACATATATACATATGTCAGGAAGGCAGGTATTACACGCATACCACACACATACAAATGAGGTAGGTATATAATTTTGGCTGTTCTTAATTTGCATTGAATGGATAAATAACAGGCAGAAAGGCAGAAATACCTTAAAAAACAGTTATTTTCAATTATCCAGTGGGAACTAACTAGTAGAGATTGTGTTGGATATAGTGCCTAGGGCATCCCTGACACTTAATAAATGGCAGCTTCTTCTTCTTCTTGCTTATGCCAATACTATAAAAACTATGGAAAATTCAAATATACTCACATTTGGCTTTGATATATAGTCCTTGCTTATTATACAGGTAATATATAAATATAATCTCACTATAAAAGGTTCAATATAAAGAGTATAAAGAATATAAAGAGTAAAGTGTTCCAGTTTCCTCTCCCCAGGCCTGCTTTCATCCTTAGTGACTACCACGCTTAACAGTTTGGTTAACAGTATATTGTTTTGCTGTGCATTTATATACATTTACATGTAAATAGAAAACTTATGTCCTGTTTTTTGCCTACGAGAGATTATGGTATATTCATTATTTGGTAACCTTTGTATTTCAATTGCTAAGTTTCGGTGATACTTCCGTGAATGTGCATATAGGCCTACCTCATTTTTCCTTTCTTTTTCTTTTTTTTTTTTTTTAAGCTGAGCCATCCTGCCACCTGTTGGCAGCTCAGCGGCAGCTCAGCTTGGGCCGGGCATCGAACTGCTGTTGCTTAGCGCTCACGCTCTTGAGCGAGCTCTTAACCAACAGAGCCACTCCACTGGCTCTCTACCTCATTTTTCTTAATGGCTCAGTAGCATCCCACAATGTGGATGTACCATATATTATATAATCACCCATCTGTTGATCAACAGTTTGGTCATTTGCAGCAATTACAAACAAATCTGCAATGAATGTGCTTTTAGAAACTTAATGGATTTGTATTAATGGGGGTTAGACTTCTAGATGTCGAATTTCCCTTTCAAACGTACAAAGTTTTAAAATCTGTTAGGTCTTGCAAAAGTGCCTTTCAAAAAACTTTTGGATATAAATTCTAACTATCAGTATGGGTGTGCTCACTTACCTTCCATCCTTGCTCCTTGTATGGCTGTTACATATTTTTGTCGTGCTGTGAACATAATAGAGAAGGGCCAGTGTGACTTCCTGAGTTGGTGGAATATAAAGTATTTCATCATATTTTGACAGATTCTACAGTGAGCTCTTCCACAGTCTTTTGGGCAGGCCAGAATATTATATAAAAACCAGTGGCATTAATTCTCTTTGAGCAAACATTTTGCTGAAAATACTGACTCCGAACCTCTAAAAGCTTAAGAAGTTTAGAGCTTTATGAACTTCTGAAATCTTCCTATGATAGCTGCCCTTGCAGAAATAAGTCCTATAAGTTTATCATCTACTGTTTGTTTACAGATTTATTATACACATTTCCCTTACAACTGTTTTTATTGTTTTGTTTTTATTCTGATAAAGAGAAAGAGCTTTGTCTATGTTAAAATTGTAAAGTATTTAGAAGAATGTTAAAGAAACACGTTAATAATTGCTTTCATGTATTTTCTAGGCAATAGGTTAAACTTTTGATTAGAATTATTAGTGTCATGAGAATGATCCATTATCCATATAAAATAATCGAATAAACAAATTTAAAAGTTTAGATTTTCTTTATATAGTTTTCTCCGGAACATTTTTTTTTTTTAAGATTTTTATTGGGGAATTGGGGGGATGGGAACAGTGCTGGGGAATTGGGGGAAGGGGAACAGACAAGTTGCTGTCGTTTTGTTCTTCAATCTAGTTGTGGAGGGTGTTGCTTCACTGGCCCAAGTTGGCACCATCATTGCGCTCTTCTCTGGCGAGGCAGATCAGTCGCCGGCTTCTGGACGGCCGCTCACTGCGGCTGCTGGCCGCTCACGCTGGCTGCTGGCCACACACGGTAGCCCATGGCAATCCACTGCCACAGGGACTGCAGCCCACGCCGTCACCGGCGACTCAGGCAGCCCAGCTCCAGGTTGAGCTGTCGTTCAGCATCTTAGCTGTGGAGGGCAGTGTCACTGGCCCTCATATGTGGGATCCGAACCGGGGCCCTCTGGCATCCCAAGCGAGTTCTTAACCATCGCGCCACTCGGCCGGCCCCTCTCCGGAACATTTTTGTAGTTATGTGTTATTGACGACCATTTTTTCCCACCCACCTCCCTTTTTTTGAAGTTAATATATTGATGGATGAATTACAACAAATAGTTAGGAAGCAAGTTATTTTTTTGTGATGTTATTTTCATTCAGGCAATATTTCTTTTATACTTTAAAATATAGAAATATTAATGTTAAACTGGGAACAGTTCATATTTCCTTGTCAGATAGTGTGTATGTAGCTTGTCTGGAAAAAAAACTTCAGCAATAAAAATAAAAGAGCATTTACTGAGCATCTATTATTTGCCTGACATGATGATCTAAAAATCCATCTTTTCTTATATGTGCATAGGGGTATTAGCCTACAATTTATTTAATATATTGTTATATAAATACAGACAGTTGCATATTCTTGAACTGTAAAATCTTTTAAAATGTAATAAAGAAATCAAAAATGTCTAGTTCCTTGGCAGATAAATGCTTACTAATTGAAAATAAAATCTTCTTTATTGATATTTTTAAATGATAAATTATGCCAACAGCTCATGGAAGTCATACATATTTCAACTAGATTTTTAAAAAAGAATGCCTCAGTGGGCCAAGTAAAAAAGATTTCTGCTCTCTCATTTTTATACATGCTTGGCTCATCCTAAGTTATAGCAATGTTTCATTACCACCCAAATTCTCAAGATAAAATTTGTAGCATTACTGCTTGCTAAGCAAAAGAAAAAAACATAAATTGTATCTGTGCTGAGCAAATGGATTTGGAAACTGATTTTTATTTGGCTTGCATTTCCTTAGCAGAACAAAGTTACTGCTCATTCTGTTGAAGATCTGGCTTAGGCCAAATGGATAATCTGATTGACAGTCAACAGATCTACAAGAATGAGATATCAAAATAGATGTTCTCTGTATTATTAACAACAGTGATTTGTTTAATCTCACCAGTTTTGATCTGGAAAAACTACCTACTCACATAAATTCTTTCTAAAAACAACATTTTGTTTTTCTGTTTAAAAAAAGTCTAAGAGCCTAGAAGTAATTATTTCGTATTATTTTGTTCTGATAAAATGACTCCCCCTCCCCCACAAAAATGAACATTTAAAAATATTTTTCAATTTCAGTTGACATTCAATATTATTTTATCAGTTTCAGGTGTATAGCATAGTGGTTAGACATTTATATAATTTAAGAAGTGATCCCCCTGACTAGTCTAGTACCCACCTGGCACTATACATAGTTATTACCATATTACTGACTATATTCCCTATGCTTTACTTTACATCCCCATGACTATTCTGTAACTACCAATTTGTACTTTATCCTGTCACCTTTTTCACCTTGCCCCACAATCCCCCTCCCATGTAGCAACCATCAAAATGCTCTCTGTATCTGAGTTTGTTTCTGTTTTGTTTGTTCATTTATTTTGCTTTCTAAATTCCACATATAAGTGAGATCATATGGTATTTGTCTTTCTCTGTCTGACTTATTTCACTTAACGTAATACTCTTTAGGTCCACCTATGTTGTCACAAATGGTAAGATTTCATTCTATTTTATGGCTGAGTAATGTTCCATTGTATATATGTACCACCTCTTCTTTACCCAGTTGTCTATTGATGGGCACTTAGTTTGTTTCCAAATGTTGGCTATTGTAAACAACACTGCAATAAACATAGGCAGTAAACCCTCTGACATTGTGCTTAGTAATGTTTTTTCTGATGTGTCTCTTCGAGGAAGGGAAACAAAAGAAAAAATAAACAAGTGGGACTACAGCAAATTAAAATTTTTTGCACAACAAAGGAAACCATCAACAAAATGAAAAGACAACCTATTGAATGGGAGAAGAAAATTGCCAATGATACATTTGATAAGGGGTTAATATCCAAATTTATAAAAAAAACTCATACAACTCAGCAACAACAAAAACAACAACAAAAAATCTAATTAAAAAATGGGCAGAAGACCCAAGTACTAAAAAATTAAAAAAATCTTTTTACATGGAGAGAAATGATCATTTAGGACAAAACATATGCCCTTTTTAATCTGTCCAATAAGAGTCATTTAAATCACTGACATATTCTTTGCATTCCTCTAAAAAAACACATTTTATGTTTCCTAATGTGTGAGTTGTCTAAACTTTGCAAGAAGTCAAGTGACCCACATTTACTTTCATGCACTTCCATTCCTGACCATATTTTCTCACATGCTAATTGCTAGTTCAAGTAAATAGATTTTTAACATGATTCTACTGCTTTCTGCAATACTTTCATTTACTCAATATGTAGTTGCTAAGCTCTGCTGTAAGTTATTTTGTTTCTACTTTTGCCAGAAAGAGAAAATCAGAACAGATGCTACATGGCTTCTTTTACATACATTGGATTCTTCATTTGTTTTCAAATGGGTTATTGTTTAGACACCCTGTTTAAAATTATACTTGTATATAATTGCATTTTGTATTTTGATTTGACAGAGAAGGCGTTAGAAACTAATTTTCACTATATAATTTGGCAGCTGTATAATATTCAGCTTCTAGTGATAGGTATGTTTATCTCCTTTATATAAATAATTTCTCTAAATGTAATACCCACGGTTTTCAATATGTAGGACTGGACACACGTGTTTACTTCCACTCTTTACTGAAAGTCTACTAAAATGTAAATAAAGAGATTTTTTAAAGGCATAAAATGTCAATGTCAAGGACAAATAGAACAGAAGTGACAAAGACAGCTATGGCATTTTGACATCGGAAAGCAGAAATATTAAATCTCAAACACACACACACACACACACACACACACACACACACACGCACACACATCAATCTTCCCTTCCTGCTCAATTTTTCTCCTTAGCGTTTATTACTTGGCTCTGACCTAGTGCCTGAGTCTCAGTCAGAACAGGATCTACATGAACTATTAGGACATAATTTCCCAGTATAAAGTGGAACATGTGTTACCACATCCTAGAATCTGAATCTTACTTTTTACCAATGATGATCCAGTTGGTAGGAGTTTAATTTGAATATTAGCGCGTGATATTCTTTCCCACATAGTTTATAAAGTTTTAACGATGTTCCTACAATCCTGTGTCTTCATACATATTTTTAATGGAAAATTTGGAGGCTCTTTTAGTTCACTGTCATTTCACCAGGAAGACTAGAATGTTTTTGATTCTTACACATTTTTGATTCTGTGCTCTAAACTTTCATACTAGATTATGTTTAGCAGAAACACTACTTCCAACTTTTAAATAAAGCAATCTTGGCCAATAGAATATGAGCAAAACCGATACATGAAATTTTGGGTAGCAAACTTAAAGGATAGTAATCTTTTTGTCCCTTTCTCCTCTTCATGCTGGTGGAAATACAGATAGAGTATTGCAATATCTCCAACCTATATATACAATATATTCTATAGATATTGGAGGGATAGGGGAAAATATGTGGACCATTCATTATTTTGAAAACACTCATTATGCTAGGGAAATAAAATATTCTATTTTCTTTTAGCCATGTTATTTTGGTTCTTTGTTATAATTTTATGGAATTTTTGTCCTCCCGAAATCATATGCTGAAGCCCTAATTCCCAAAGTGATTATCTCTGAAGATAGGGCTTACAAAAAAGGGCAGTAAATGTTAAGTGAAATAAAAAGGGTGGGGCCTCAATCTGATGGAACTGGTGTTTTCCCAAGAAGAGGAAGAGACACAAAAGATGAAATCTCTCTCTTCTCCCCGCTCTCTCTTTTATCTCTGTGTTCCTGGAGAGGAAAGACCATGTGAGGACACAGTGAGAAGGCAGCCAACTGCAAACCAGGAAGAGAGACCTCACTAGGAACCAACCCCTAGCACCTTGACCTTGGACTTCCCGCCATCAGAAATGTGAGAAAGTAAATTTTTGTTGTTTAAGCCACCCAGTTTGTGGTATGTTATTTCAGCAACCTGAATTGAATAATACATAATCCAAACCTAAAGATTAAATAATATGGAATTTAGTTCTGAAAAGCAGGGTGTAGTGCACAGTAAAACCTAAGCTATGTTAAATTGGTTCAGCAGTCAAGCTCTAAGAACAGGACACTGATTTTGCTCAGCGGAAAGCTGATTGCTTTTTTAAATGGCATGGCAAACATTTAGATAACATCGTTGCTCACTATGCCTGTAGCTCCCAGGCATATAGTTGGAGTAACCCAAAAACTAGATAAGTGTTAACTGCTTCTTGCCATCGTTAGCAGGTAGAAATGGAACATAATATATAGTTTTTCAAGGAAGGTTCTCTCTGATTTCAAACTGCAATATAAATTGAACAAGGCTCAGGTACTATATGACCTTGCAGCATTGAAAGATGCATCTACTTTTGTTTCCCAAAATGAAAGCAGATATAAGGGATAGCTTTCAAGAAGCAGCCTTAAGAGATAAGTCAGTGGTTCCAAACATTACTCAAGTATCTCCAGGAACCAGTAGAAAGCAGCCCTGATTTAACGATGTGGTTGAAACTGTTACCTTCCATCCAAGCCTACTGTTAAAGACTGTGTCAAGAGAGCATACATTAAGTTGTGGGAGTGGTGATTAGTCATAGCAGAGGGACCAGAAAACAAAATAATGCAGTTTTCAGGAATTAAGTTTATGTCTAGATGAGATCATTGACTGTGGTTACTTCTAAAGAAAACTAAATGAAACCAAACAAAGCTAAATTTTAAAGATATAGTATTGCCAAACAAGTGAAGAGCCAGTAATTGCATTTAATTTTAAGTAACTTAAGTTTTAAAAATTGATATGTAATTTAGGTATTGAAAAATATTTAAGTATGTAAAAACGAATAAGAAAATGTGACAATTAAGTTCACAAACTGGTTGCAACAATGTTGCTAACCTTTTTTCATATTAGAGGGATTATTCATTATGAATTTGTACCAACTGGACAAACATTTAACCAAGTTTACTATTTGGAAGTGCTGAAAAGGCTGCAAGGAAAAGTTAGATGACCTGAACTTTTCTACATTCATGGTTCTTGCATCACAATACACGGCACTGTCTGTGAGGGAGTTTTAGCCAGTAAACAGATAACTGTATTGGAACACCCTCCCTACTCACCTGATCTCGCCCCCAATGACTTCTTTCTTAACCCAAACATAAAGGAAATATTGAAAAAAAGACATTTGGATGACATTCAGGACATCAAGGGTAATATGATAACAGCTCTGATGGCCATTCTAGAAAAAGAGTTTCAAAATTGATTTGAAGGGTGGACTAGGTGCTGGCGTCGGAGCATAGCTTCCCAAGGGAAGTACTTCAAAGTGACTGTAGAGATATTCAGCAATGAGGTATGTAGCACTTTTTCTAGGATGAATTTGCGAACTTAGTTGTCCAACCCCGTATAGCTGTTACAATACCATTGACTATATTTCCTATGTTGTACTTTACATCCCATGAAAACGCATGCACACACACACGTAAAATTATAGCTGACATTCATTATTATTCAGCTTCAGCTTCATGTGTATAGTGTATTGGTCATGCATCTACACAGTCTATGAAGTGATCCTCCTGATAAGTCCAGTGCCCCCTACATAATCTTTAAAACATAATTGATTATATTCCCCATACTGCATTTCATATCCACGTGACTATATTGTGACTACTAATTTGTACTTTCTAACCCCTTCACCTCTCCCCCATCCCCACCCCCCTCTCATCTAGCAACTATCAGTTTTTTCTCTATATCTCTGAGTCTGTTTCTGTTTTGTTTGTTCATGTATTATGTTCTTTAGATTCCACAGATAAGTGAGATATTATAGTATTTGTTTTTCTCAGCCTGACTTACTTCACTTAGCATAATATTCTCTAGGTCCATCCACATTGTTGCAAATGGTAAGATTTAATTCTTTTTTTATGGCAGAGTAATACGCCATAGTATAAATGTACCACAATTTCTTTATCCAATTTCTATTGAAGGGCACTTGGGTTGCTTCCATGTCTTGGCTACGGTGAATAACGTTGTAATAAACATAGGGGTGAATATGTTTTTTTGAGTTAGTATTTTGGATTTCTTTGGATAAATACCCAGGAGTGGAATTGCTGGGTCATAAGGTAGTTCTATTTTTAATTTTGTGAGGAATCTTCATACTGTTTTCTATAGTGGCTGCACCAATTTGCAATTCTACCAACAGTGCACAAGGGTTTCCTTTTCTCCACATCCTCACCAACACTTGTTTGTTAATTTATTAATGATGATCATTCTCACAGGAGTGAGGTGATATCTCATTGTGGTTTTTATTTGCATTTCTCTAGTGATTTGTGACATTGAGCATCTTTTCTTATGTCTGCTGGCCATCTGTATGTCTTCTTTAGAGAAATGTCTTCATGCCCTCTGCCCATTTTTTAATTGGGTTGTTTGTTTTTTTGGTGTTGAGTTGTATGAGTTTTTTATAAATTTTAGCAATGGAAGCAAGAATTTACATTGGGGTAAAGACAGTCTATTTAATAAATGGTGCTGGGAAAACTGGACAGATACATGAAAAAAATGAAACTGAACCACCTTCTTACGTCATATACAGGAATAAATTCAAAATGGATTAAAGATTTAACTGTAAGACCTGAAACCATAAAATTCAGAGAAGAAAATATAGGGAGTAAATTCGCAGACATTACCCTTAGTAATAGTTTTACTGATATATCCCTTCAAGCAAGATAAGCAAAATAAAAAATAAACATGTGGGACTACATCAAACTAAAAGGTTTTTTCACAGCACAGAAAACCATCAATAAAGCAAAAAAGACATCCTACAGAATGGGAGAAGATATTTGCCAATGATACATCTGATAAGGCGTTAATCATCAATTCATTTTTAATTTCATCTTCCTCTTATTTTTATTTAGAATTTATACAATCTGTTTCTCTTCTTTATAAAAATAAGCTTAACATTTTAATGTGATCATTTAATGAAAACAAGTTAATCAACATATGTATGTTATTCTCACTTAGTACATTTTAAATATTTTAATTTGCCTTTTCTCATTTACATATTTTGGCTCAGTATTTTAGTTCTGTAAAATCAGTCATTATTATTTTCATTATGAGTGTTTTCTTTAGCTTGTCACTTTTTTAACAATTTATCAGCTTGTAATTCATTCTTTTGTGTTTTTTGGCTTTGATATCAATTTTATCTTCCTGTGATATAGTCTTTAGGGTTTTTTTTTTTGTGAGGAATATTGGCAATTATTTCTCCTGTGTTTGTGTGTTTGTGAAAATAGTTGTATTTTCCCTTTCTATTTTTGAATTATTAATAATTTGACATAAAATTCTGAAATAGATAAAAATAGTTTGGTTTTTTTTTTAAGTAATTTTCATTATCTCCTCACTTTCATTACCACTATTGAAAAGTCCACAATCAGTTTTGGTTGGTTATATGTCTTTTTCCTTTGGTTGATTTTAAAAATATACATACATGTATATATATATAAATATAGATAGATATACATCTATCTATCTATCTATCTATATCTATCTATCATCTATCTATCTATCTATATAATGTTTTCACAAAGATTAGTTAATTTGTGGCCAGTATTTTATTTTCTGCTTCAGATTGGTTGAGATTTATCAATTGGAGAATTGACTTTTCATCAATTATGTAAATTCTCACCCCTTATTTATTTATAGGTTAACTCTTCATCATTCTTTATATTTTTTCTTCCAGAATTCAATTAGTTTACTTTAGATCTTTAGTCTTTCTCCCTCTTAATTACTGTTTCTATTTTTCATTTTTTGTTTCTCTGTGTAATTTCTTTAAACCTCTCTCTAATCATTAATTCTATCTTTAGCTATATATGATTTGCCATTTAACTTGTCTAATAAATTTTATATTTTAAAGATACCTATGTAACTTTACTAACCATTGTCACTGCAATAAACTTTAATTTAAAAATATTATATTACAATTCATTATTTCTATAATTTATCTTTTAAACATTTGGTTCTTTTAAGAGTTCTACATATCTCCATTTTAAAATCCTGTGTCTGATAATTCAATTTAAGTCTAATTATTCAGGGTTTTTTGTTTGCTTGTTTGCTTGTTTTGCTGCATTTTGTTTATGGTGGTTTTTCTTCTGTTCCTGTGTTAGGAAGAGTTTTATCATTGAGATTTGTGTGGGGATTGGGGCTGTATCCCTCCAGGGATCATTGAACACTGCAGAAGCCACATATACCAGAGTGCTACAAACCTAAGGAAACAAATTTCTCATCTTGAGGATATTGAAGAATGTAACATTATAATTTCAAACTCTAAACACAAATATGGGGAATGCTGATTATAAATTATCGGAGGGTAAAGGGGATCAAATATACGGTGATGGACTCTGGGTGGTGAACACATAATGTGATATATGGATGATGTATCACAGAATTGTACACCTGAAATCTATGTAACTTTGCTAATTGTCACCCCAATATACTTTAATTTAAAAAAAAATTAGCAGAGGAATTTTCTAGCATATACAATGCCCAATTCTAGACAGTACATTTCCTTAATGTCTGGCACTGATGGTTGATATATATTTTTTTAATTGTCCAAATACTCAAGGAGTTTTGAGTTTCTATGTTTTAACCTTTCACACATAGGTTCCAGTTCTTAACTTTGATTTCACTACGTAGTTCTTTTAACTAGAGATTCTTGGATACTAAGATTGAAAAATGCTTCCAGGTAAGCCATCATTTAAATATTAGCTCTTTTCTAGTTTCCTATGTATGTTGGAGCTTAGGGGGATTTTGTCATGCTTTCTCACATTTTTGAGTATTTTACATATTTGCTTTTCTTTCCAGGATATATTGCTCACTATATTGCAAAGTGAGTTTTGTGTTTTTCTCTATAACTATAGAGGGGATTCAAAGGACTTTGGGCTGATCAAGGAAAAAGATATGACCACAAAAGGCAGTAATTCACAATTAGCTCTTTTGGGTTCTTGGACAGGGTTGCATGCAAGGGGAAGCCTCTCATAGTGTGAGACTATCCAGAAGCTTACAGCAAGGAGGCCAGCAGCCAGAAGGGGAGGAGGTCAAGGTAAGTTCTGGGGAGTGAATGCAATCAGAGGTGGGGATTATGTGTCTAGGTGACGTCACTCAGAAGCATGTTGGGAAGCCTATGGGGCAGAAAACTCTGAAGAACCACAGCAGTTTGGGGGTCTTATGACCACAATGCTCTGTCTTAAAAAGGCCAGCATATATGGGATGATGCTTCATGGGGTATGCAAAGCAATATGGCTAAAACTCTGCTTCTTTGGGCTAGTTTAAAAAGAATTGGTTATATAATAAATATTTGATTTTGGCATTGATGGCCTTCAGAACTAACTCATCTTGGCCTATAATGAAGAAATAAACAACCTAGAGAGGCCAATATACCAAGGCCATCTTTGGCTCATTTATGTGACAACTATTTAAATCCCAATTACCTTATTTTTATAAATACAAAAAGTGTTTTGCCTGCCTAAATTCTAAGAAATTTGGGAAAAATAAAGAAATGTACAGATAAAAGCCATGTTTGTTTTTTCTGTAATTAAAGTAGATAAAACTAGGCTTCTATTTGTGTTAACACATAAGTATTCTTGTGAACTAAATGTATTTGGGAAGCTAATTATGGCTGGCTGTTGTCTATTTCACATAACACCTAAGCATTTGATTGCTTAATCATTAACCTTGATGTCAGCTGTGCCCTTTCCTTCTTTGGATATATGGATAAATTCAGCTCAAACCTCTAATTTCATAGCCTAAAAAACCTAAACTTTTTTCCAAGGATGTCTGTGAGGTTCATCTATTAATCAGCTTCCCTACTTCTGTTTTTTATATCCACATATTCAGTTTCCCTTTATTTGATTTCAATATGGATATGAAATCAGTTGCTGATAGGTTTCTGTATGTGCAAAACCATTCATGTGAAGGATTTTTAAAAAGTCTGGGGTAATGGTTTAGCATCTTTGAAATTATTACTCTATGACATTTATCTTACTTCTTTTATCCTATCTTTTGATAATCTCTCTCTTTTCTTCTCATGTTCTTTAGAGAACAAAAGAAATTTTCTTTCCATCATACCTAGCAGCATAGTAATCCCTTCTGATAACCTGAGAACATTATCTCAAGTAGCTTCTTAAAGTAAGTCTTAATCATTTACTATTATTTCAAAAAGTAATTCTGGAAAATAGAAATTTCTTCATTATTTGCAGGAAGAGCAGAAGTAAATCAGAAGGTAAGTGGTATATTTATTCTTATATCACAAATGAATAAACTAATAAGTGTATTCATCTGTAATCTCTCAGCTTCATTTTTTCTTTGTATACATCATTTATTTTAAATACATTTAAACTACTCTCAAGATACTTATATTTTTCATAGAAGTAAAATGATAGCAAAATGTCCATTATTATTGTACCCATACAAACTCTTACTTTAAAACTAACAAAACGCCAGAATCACTCAATGACTTGTAGAGGTCGCTAACTATAGAGAAACAACAAAAACCCAAAACAAACTAGTTCTGTTCATAGGGAACAAAGAGGAACAATATTCCTATGGAACTATATTCTTGAAATACTCCAAAGAGAGGTTAAAACTTAAGAGAGCCTGTCCCCAGTGAATTGTTGATCATTCTTAGAAAGCACAATGGCTTCCCAGAGCATGGGTACATAGTGGCTGCCTTCTATTGCTGTCTTCACACAAAACTCTTTGTCAATCTAGGTTTAATTTCTTATTTACAATTTGATACTTGATAATGTTGGATGATGTCACAATCAATATATGGTAATTAAAATAATAATGGTTGGCTATTTTTTTTTTATTCACCAGTCAGTGCTTGCTGCTTTCTACCTGTACTATTTTTCCCACTTACATTTTGGTAATTTAATTTGTAATGAATTATTCTACTATTTTAATTCTCTCATGGTAACCAAAGTAAAATTTTTACTGAGAATGAATTTATTCACAAAGGGATCAAAAATGTGATGGAAATGATGAGCATCAATTCAGAATTATATTTACAGATAATTGTTAATATTTCCAAGTTCACCTTAATCATCTACTCTGATAGCTATCACATCTTTCCTAATTATCTAGACAGAAAATCTGTACTCCAAAATCTTTTCAGAGTTTAAAATTTTGAGTTCTTCCACCAAAGAAAAGCCAAGACCAGATGGCTTCACTGGTGAATTTTACTGATCATTCAGCAAGTTAATGATAAGCCTTCTCAAACTATTCCAAAAAACAGAAGAGACTACTCCTCAACTCATTTTTAAGGATAGAGTTGTTGTTATACCAAAGCCAGATAAAGATATCACAAGAAAAGGAAATAGCAGGCTAATGTCCCTTATGAATATCAGCAAAAAGCCTTCACAAAATATTTAGTAAACCAAATACGGTTGTAGATGAAAGAACTAAACCCCATAACCAAGTGGCATTTATCCCAGGAATACAAGGGTGGTTCAACATATGAAAATCAATCAATGTAATGAACTACATTAATATAATGAAGGTAAAACAAAAACATAATCATCTTAATTGATACAGAGAAGCATTTGACAAAGCCTAAACTTTAATAAAAATACTTAAGAAACAAGGAGTAGACAGGAACTTCCTCAAACTGATAAAAGGCATTTTTGAACATCACAGCTAACATCATATTCAAAGGTGGAAGACTAAAAGCTTTACCTCCCAAAACAAAATAAGACAAAAATGTCCACTTTTGCCAGTTCTAGTCAACACTGTAATGGAAATTTGAGGCAGAGAAATTAGGGAAGACAAAGAAATAAATAACATCCAAATCGGAAAAAAAGTAGTAAAACTATCTCTATTTGCAGGTGACATGATCTTATATATGAATAATTTTAAAGAATCCACACATAAAGTACTATTAGAGCTTATAAACAAATTCAGGAAGCTGAAGAATACAAAATCAACATTTAAAACTCATTTGTATATTTGCACCCCACTAATGAGCAATCCGAACGGAAATTAAGAAACCCTCCATTTCTGATAGCACCCAAAATAATTTAAAAAATAGGATAAACAATGAAAAAGGTGCAAAGACTTGTATGCTGAAAACTATAAAAATTTGCTGAAAGAACTTAAAGTAGTCCTAAATAAGTGGAAAGAAACCTCAAAATTGGTTCTTCGAAAAGACTGACAAAACTTTTGCTAGATTGCCAAAGAAAAATGAAAAGTTCAATTTACTAAAAGCAGAAATAAAAATGGGGCATTGCTACTGAACTGACAGAAATAAAAATAATTATAGGAGTTCATGGATAAGAGGACAACATTGTTAAGATAGCAATAATATCCAATGCATTTTACAGGTTTAATGCAATCCCTATTAAAATTCCAATAGCCTTATTTGTCAAAATGAAAAAAAAAATCTGTTTACCCTTAGGTTATTATAAATTTATTATTGGCCTCTTCATCTTTTATTATTTAAATTTTTTATAAGGGCACTCTCAGTAAAATATTATCTTTTCCCTAATCACCATAAACAGGGTATAATTAAAGCCTTTAGCATTTATTCATTTAATCTTTCATTCATTCAATAAATATGTATTGATAACGTACTATCTGCTCAGGGATTTGTCTTTTGTGTATTTCGGGGAGACATTAGTGAAAAATACAGAGGTCTTGCTTCTTATAAAGTTTATGTTCTAATATACCGGTGGGGGGGGGGCGGGTGGAGCAAAAAAACGTATACAAACAGACACTTTGGTCAAGTTTGCTCAAGCAGTAGTTCACTGTAATCAGAAGTGTTGGACGCTGATGGTAACCACTTTGAACACCTCTTGTAACTACAGAAGTCAAATGTAACTTGTATTTATCTTTTGCTAACAGTATATATTGAGTATTATAATTTTAATACAGTTTTCCTTTCTTAAAATGTGTATACATTTTTTTGGCACCCTCTGTATATTTGTGTGAGTAGGACAGGGGAGGGAGTGGTCTCAGAAATACATACATATATACATACATACATACATACATACATACATACATACATACACACAATAACCATGACATAGATAGTTGAGTATTTCTAAGAAGGAAATAATTTAATTTGATGAGTGTCAGGGTAAGGTTGTGCTTTACATTGAGTGGGCACCTCTTTTACATAATGATAAGACTTATGGTTAGAAAGAGACAAAAAGCTGAGAAATGTATGTTCTAGGTAGAGGGTGCTGTAAGAAGATCCTAAGGTTATAAACACCTACATGTTTTCAAAAACCAGAAGGCAGCCAAGGTAACTACTAAATGCTGAATGAGAGAGAGTGGCACATTAGACAAGAAATGTTGTAACATGCCTGCTCTTGAGAGCTTTGTCAGAAATGATATTTTAAGTTTTATTATAAATGCAATGAGAAGCTTTTCAAAGATCTGATTAACCCAACAAAGACGATCTCTCTGGCTATGTAGAAAATAAATTAGATACAAGAGTAGACAAAAGAAACCTATTTCAATAGTTCAAGTTTGAGGTTATAGTGACTTGTACTAGGAAAACGCAATGGAAAAATGGGAAATAGGCAGATGCAGACAGATGCTGATAGGTTAGATGTGAGGAAAAAGCCGAAATCCATAATAATTAGTGGATTTTTAGCTTGTGCTATGGTAATAGTGATTGGGCCATTTACTGAGAAAGGGAAGACTAAAGAAAAACATATTTGAGGGCAGATATGGAAAATTGAATTTTGAATATTTTAAGTGTGAGATGTTTATACATATCCAAGTTGAAATGTCATGTAGGCTGTTGGAAATATGTGTTTGGATCACTGAGTAGATATCTCAGCCGTAGGAGATAATACTCTAATTTGGATTCATCAGCACTTTCAGCTACTATGGTGTAATGTTGCATAAAAGGAAACAGAAAAATGACCTTTAACATCAGGGATATATGATCACTGACCTTGAGAAATTTCAAGGAATGGATCGTGATTGAAGATGGTTTGGAGTGAGTGAAGAAGAAAAAGTTGAGTTAAGGACACTAGTACAGTAGGATAGAGTTTTGTTGACAAGAAGGACAGGACTGGAGTCACAGGTGTGGCGATCAGACCGATATCCTACAAGAAACTGAATCCCTAACTGGAAACCCGCATGGAAAAGGCATCCCAATACCTTCTCTTTGTGTAATTTGGAAAACTCCAGATTGAAAATTAACTGAAAAGTTGGCTCAAGAACATAAAAATCCTAGGATTCTGACATAAATAAATACACAGCTCTTTTATTCAGATACAGCAGCAATTAAGGAAAAATTAGACCCCCACAAATAAAACAAAACAACTAACTTCACAGATGATAATACTAATCATTAAAATAAATAAAAATAACCCTATGATTTATGAATTACGATGTATATTCAACAGTTACATAAAAAGAAATAATTTTCTGAAACTTGAAATAGAGCAACCTCAGAGTGTTTATAACATAAACTTCATTTAAAGAGAAGTACACAGTTAAATGTAAAATGTTAAGCAAACTAAGAAGAAATGAAAAGGAAACAAATTGGAAAACAAATGTTTAATTGATGTTTTAAAGGGTTGAATGGACAATAAGTTAGTAGGAAATGGGTGGTTAGAATTCAAGGGAGGGTTCATGATGATAGATATAGATTTGAAAGCAACCACATCATTCAAATCTTGAGAATACAGCATTTGTTAAAACAAAACAAAACAAACAAAAAAACCACAGCTAAGAGTATCTGTGGAGAACACATATCAGGAGGTAAAACATGGTTGACAGCAGTGTTAAAATCAAAAGGAAGACTATCAAGGATAACACTTAATTGAATTTCCAGAGTTTGAAAACATCTAGTGCTTTAAATAAGGAAGTAGGCATTGTCCAGACATTCACAGTCACAAGATATATTCTTTCTCTTTTTCTCTTCCAATCTCTCTCTCTCTCTCTTTCATCAAATAAGCTGATTGATAGTGAGTAAATGAAACCTGTCTTTTGATCTGAAACTTTGACACCAACCAAATTTGACTTAACACGTTCCATTTCTTTATTTTTAGAGAGCTATTATTAGAAGATTTTGACAGTGAAATATATATGAAATTGAGAAAGACTTGAGTAATGCTGCTTGCCAGAATGAAGATGTTGCATGGTATGTCTGATTTTAATAGTGCATTTAAAGTAATATGATAGAAGAATTTGATTTTGCCAGAAAGAACAAACTGAATAATTTATTTTACAAAATAATTTTATCAATTGAATCAATGTGTTTAGCCACCTTTTCTATATTTAATTTTCATTCATGTCATAAATATTAATATATTTTTAGAGCAAATAGGTTATAAATTGTGAATTCAGATAAATTATAATGCACCGTTGTATATGACAAACTCATGAGCAAAAATATGTAGTAAAAATATTTATTAAGGGATATTTGAATATTTATTGATTTCTCCTAACACTTAAATGTGAAATTGTTATAGCTCAACTCTCAATAATGGAGTACTTAACAATATATAATCTAGTTTTATTATTTAGAACTCACTATAGGTGATGGACTCATGTTGTAAACATCAAATATAAATATATATTGCAAATTTTATGTCTGACTTCACAAATTCCAAGGTACTTTTAACTATTTGTACTATAAGCAAGCATTTATTTACTTTTTAAAATAATTCAAGACATGCTCAGTTTGACATCAAATCTTTAAACATTTGCCATTCAAGAAAATAATAATTAAAATCTTAGAGTAAAACTGTAATAGCAAGTATTAAAAATATTGTGTTTTAAAAATATGGAAAACACTCATCTTTCACAGTCTTTCTATAGAGTTCATAATTATTTTGGATGCCTGATACCTCTTTCTACTCTTATGAGTAGAATTAATATGAAAAATCTTGGAGTTTTGGAAAAATTAAATGCCTTATAAATCCACAGTGTGATGTGGCTGATATATGGCAAGTATAAATTTAAGTTTTTCTGGTGTATATATGTTATCTAGAATGAGTCCCACATAGATTTGTTCTATTTTTCTCAAGTCTGACCATAACTATATTACATTTAGTTCTATGTTCCAAAGCTTGAAGGATATTGATCGGCTGTAATGCATTCAGGGAAGAACTAAAAGGGCAATAAAAATGAAAAGCAATTAAAGGAACAGGGGGCATTTACTATAAAGACACGAAGATTGTCAGCAATATGATATTTATCTCCAAAATTTGAAGGCCAATCATAGGGGAGAGAGATTAGATTTATGCTCTGTGGCTCTACCTAGTAGAATTAGAAATAATGTGGTGACTCCAAGGGGAGCACTATTTTAGTTCAGCACATGGTGATATTAACTTTACTTTGTAATGACGTAGTTGGCAAAAGAAAAGATACTCGGGTTTCCCTGAGTTACTTCAAATTCCATCTGACATTGAATTTTTTATTTATAGTGAAATGTACTACTAGTTGTTATTACTATATTACACTTAACAACTAAACCTTGAGATGAGGAGAGGCGTCATGAAATGACCGAGTGAGCATGGGGTTGAGAGTCACAAAGATTTGGCTTTGAATTTGGCTCTTGCCACTTATAAACTCTGAGAACTAACCATTTATTTTCACTTAAGCTCCTTTGTCAAAGGAACTGACTTTCCTGCTTTGGAACATTGCGCTCTAGTCTTCTGGTCACTCAAACTTTACATTTTAGAGGCAGAAGAGTAGAGCCATCATTGAATCTGAAAGGCGACTTTCATCCATGGAGAACGGTTAAATCATTTATTTTCTTTTTGAGGGGGTTGGTTGGGATTGCCTCTTCTGACATCTTGCTCACACCACTCTCTCCCAAATTCTTCCTCTTCTCACAGGTTTGAAGCCCTAGCTAGAGAATGATCAGTTCCCATTCTAGAGAAACCGATTAAGTCTACCCTGAGCCACCTCCCTTACCAAGTTGTCACACCCTGTGCCACTGTGCACTGCCCT